>NW_027138947.1:0-300000 GCF_035084215.1 Heptranchias perlo | reverse complement strand
TTACTGAGGGTCGGGCCTGTTACTGAGGGTCGGGCCTGTTACAGAGGGTCGGGCCTGTTACTGAGGGTCGGGTCTGTTACTGAGAGTCGGGTCTGTTACTGAGGGTCGGGCCTGTTACTGAGAGTCGGGTCTGTTACTGAGGGTCGGGCCTGTTACTGAGAGTCGGGCCTGTTACTGAGAGTCGGGCCTGTTACTGAGAGTCGGGCCTGTTACTGAGGATCGGGTCTGTTACTGAGGGTCGGGCCTGTTACTGAGAGTCGGGTCTGTTACTGAGGGTCGGGCCTGTTACTGAGAGTCGGGTCTGTTACTGAGAGTCGGGTCTGTTACTGAGGGTCGGGCCTGTTACTGAGAGTCGGGTCTATTACTGAGAGTCGGGTCTGTTACTGAGGGTCGGGCCTGTTACTGAGAGTGGGGCCTGTTACTGAGAGTCGGGTCTGTTACTGAGAGTCGGGTCTGTTACTGAGAGTCGGGCCTCTTACTGAGGGTCGGGTCTGTTACTGAGAGTCGGGTCTGTTACTGAGAGTCGGGTCTGTTACTGAGAGTCGGGCCTGTTAGAGACAGTCGGGCCTGTTACTGAGAGTCGGGTCTGTTACTGAGAGTCGGGCCTGTTACTGAGAATCGGGTCTGTTACTGAGGGTCGGGCCTGTTACTGAGAGTCGGGTCTGTTACTGAGAGTCGGGCCTGTTACTGAGGGTCGGGCCTGTTACTGAGAGTCGGGTCTGTTACTGAGAGTCGGGACTGTTACTGAGGGTCGGGTCTCTTACTGAGAGTCGGGCCTGTGACTGAGGGTCGGGTCTGTTACTGAGGGTCGGGCCTGTTACTGAGGGTCGGGCCTGTTACTGAGGGTCGGGCCTGTTACTGAGGGTCGGGTCTGTTACTGAGAGTCGGGCCTGTTACTGAGAGTCGGGCCTGTTACTGAGAGTCGGGCCTGTTGCTGAGCGTCGGGCCTGTTACTGAGAGTCGGGTCTGTTACTGAGGGTAGGGCCTGTTACTGAGAGTCGGGCCTGTTACTGAGGGTCGGGTCTGTTACTGAGAGTCGGGTCTGTTACTGAGGGTCGTGTCTGTTAATGAGGGTCGGGTCTGTTACTGAGAGTCGGGCCTCTTACTGAGGGTCGGGTCTGTTACTGAGAGTCGGGTCTGTTACTGAGAGTCGGGCCTGTTACTGAGAGTCGGTCCTGTTACTGAGAGTCGGGTCTGTTACTAAGGGTCGGGTCTGTTACTGAGGGTCGGGTCTGTTACTGAGAGTCGGGCCTGTTAGTGACAGTCGGGCCTGTTACTGAGAGTCGGTTCTGTTACTGAGAGTTGGGCCTGTTACTGAGAGTCGGGTCTGTTCCTGAGGGTCGGGCCTGTTACTGAGAGTCGGGTCTGTTACTGAGAGTCGGGACTGTTACTGAGGGTCGGGCCTGTTACTGAGAGTCGGGTCTGTTACTGAGAGTCGGGCCTGTTACTGAGAATCGGGTCTGTTACTGAGGGTCGGGCCTGTTACTGAGAGTCGGGTCTGTTACTGAGAGTCGGGCCTGTTACTGAGGGTCGGGCCTGTTACTGAGAGTCGGGTCTGTTACTGAGAGTCGGGACTGTTACTGAGGGTCGGGTCTCTTACTGAGAGTCGGGCCTGTGACTGAGGGTCGGGTCTGTTACTGAGGGTCGGGCCTGTTACTGAGGGTCGGGCCTGTTACTGAGGGTCGGGCCTGTTACTGAGGGTCGGGTCTGTTACTGAGAGTCGGGCCTGTTACTGAGAGTCGGGCCTGTTACTGAGAGTCGGGCCTGTTGCTGAGCGTCGGGCCTGTTACTGAGAGTCGGGTCTGTTACTGAGGGTAGGGCCTGTTACTGAGAGTCGGGCCTGTTACTGAGGGTCGGGTCTGTTACTGAGAGTCGGGTCTGTTACTGAGGGTCGTGTCTGTTAATGAGGGTCGGGTCTGTTACTGAGAGTCGGGCCTCTTACTGAGGGTCGGGTCTGTTACTGAGAGTCGGGTCTGTTACTGAGAGTCGGGCCTGTTACTGAGAGTCGGTCCTGTTACTGAGAGTCGGGTCTGTTACTAAGGGTCGGGTCTGTTACTGAGGGTCGGGTCTGTTACTGAGAGTCGGGCCTGTTAGTGACAGTCGGGCCTGTTACTGAGAGTCGGTTCTGTTACTGAGAGTCGGGCCTGTTACTGAGAGTCGGGTCTGTTCCTGAGGGTCGGGCCTGTTACTGAGAGTCGGGTCTGTTACTGAGAGTCTGGACTGTTACTGAGGGTCGGGCCTGTTACTGAGAGTCGGGTCTGTTACTGAGAGTCGGGACTGTTACTGAGGGTCGGGCCTGTTACTGAGAGTCGGGTCTGTTACTGAGAGTCGGGTCTGTTACTGAGAGTCGGGTCTGTTACTGAGGGTCGGGCCTGTTACTGAGAGTCGGGTCTGTTACTGAGAGTCGGGTCTGTTACTGAGAGTCGGGCCTCTTACTGAGGGTTGGGTCTGTTACTGAGAGTCGGGTCTGTTACTGAGGGTCGGGCCTGTTACTGAGAGTCGGGTCTGTTACTGAGAGTCGGGTCTGTTACTGAGGGTCGGGCCTGTTACTGAGAGTCGGGTCTGTTACTGAGAGTCGGGTCTGTTACTGAGAGTCGGGCCTCTTACTGAGGGTTGGGTCTGTTACTGAGAGTCGGGTCTGTTACTGAGAGTCGGGCCTCTTACTGAGAGTCGGTCCTGTTACTGAGAGTCGGGTCTGTTACTGAGGGTCGGGTCTGTTACTGAGGGTCGGGTCTGTTACTGAGAGTCGGGCCTGTTACTGAGAGTCGGGCCTGTTACTGAGAGTCGGGCCTGTTACTGAGAGTCAGGTCTGTTACTGAGGGTCGGGCCTGTTACTGAGAGTCGGGTCTGTTACTGAGAGTCGGGCCTGTTACTGAGGGTCGGGCCTGTTACTGAGAGTGGGGTCTGTTACTGAGAGTCGGGCCTGTTACTGAGGGTCGGGTCTGTTACTGAGAGTCGGGCCTGTTACTGAGGGCCGGGTCTGTTACTGAGGGTCGGGCCTGTTACTGAGGGTCGGGCCTGTTACTGAGGGTCGGGTCTGTTACTGAGAGTCGGGCCTGTTACTGAGAGTCGGGCCTGTTACTGAGAGTCGGGCCTGTTACTGAGGGTCGGGCCTGTTACTTAGAGTCGGGTCTGTTACTGAGGGTCGGGCCTGTTACTGAGAGTCGGGCCTGTTACTGAGGGTCGGGTCTGTTACTGAGAGTCGGGTCTGTTACTGAGGGTCGGGTCTGTTACTGAGGGTCGGGTCTGTTACTGAGAGTCGGGTCTGTTACTGAGGGTCGGGTCTGTTACTGAGGGTCGGGTCTGTTACTGAGGGTCGGCCCTGTTACTGAGAGTCGGGCCTATTACTGAGGGTCGGGCCTGTTACTGAGAGTCGGGTCTGTTACTGAGAGTCGGGTCTGTTACTGAGAGTCGAGCCTGTTACTAAGAGTCGGGCCTATTACTGAGGGTCGGGCCTGTTACTGAGAGTCGGGTCTGTAACTGAGAGTCGGGCCTGTTACTGAGTGTCGGGCCTGTTACTGAGAGTCGGGCCTGTTACTGAGAGTCGGGTCTGTTACTCAGGGTCGGGTCTGTTACTGAGAGTCGGGCCTGTTACTGAGAGTCGGGCCTATTACTGAGGGTCGGGTCTGTTACTGAGGGTCGGGCCTGTTACTGAGCGTCGGGCCTGTTACTGAGAGTCGGGCCTGTTACTGAGGGTCGGGCCTGTTCCTGAGGGTCGGGCCTGTTCCTGAGGTTCGGGCCTGTTACTGAGAGTCGGGTCTGTTACTGAGAGTCGGGCCTGTTACTGAGGGTCGGGCCTGTTACTGAGGGTCGGGCCTGTTACTGAGGGTCGGGCCTGTTACTGAGAGTCGGGTCTGTTACTGAGAGTCGGGTCTGTTACTGAGAGTCGGGTCTGTTACTGAGGGTCGGGTCTGTTACTGAGAGTCGGGCCTGTTACTGAGGGTCGGGCCTGTTCCTGAGGTTCGGGCCTGTTACTGAGAGTCGGGTCTGTTACTGAGAGTCGGGTCTGTTACTGAGGGTCGGGCCTGTTACTGAGAGTCGGGTCTGTTACTGAGGGTCGGGCCTGTTACTGAGAGTCGGGTCTGTAACTGAGAGTCGGGTCTGTTACTGAGGGTCGGGCCTGTTACTGAGAGTCGGGTCTATTACTGAGAGTCGGGTCTGTTACTGAGGGTCGGGCCTGTTACTGAGAGTGGGGCCTGTTACTGAGAGTCGGGTCTGTTACTGAGAGTCGGGTCTGTTACTGAGAGTCGGGCCTCTTACTGAGGGTCGGGTCTGTTACTGAGAGTCGGGTCTGTTACTGAGAGTCGGGCCTGTTACTGAGAGTCGGTCCTGTTACTGAGAGTCGGGTCTGTTACTGAGGGTCGGGTCTGTTACTGAGAGTCGGGCCTGTTAGAGACAGTCGGGCCTGTTACTGAGAGTCGGGTCTGTTACTGAGAGTCGGGCCTGTTACTGAGAATCGGGTCTGTTACTGAGGGTCGGGCCTGTTACTGAGAGTCGGGTCTGTTACTGAGAGTCGGGCCTGTTACTGAGGGTCGGGCCTGTTACTGAGAGTCGGGTCTGTTACTGAGAGTCGGGACTGTTACTGAGGGTCGGGTCTCTTACTGAGAGTCGGGCCTGTGACTGAGGGTCGGGTCTGTTACTGAGGGTCGGGCCTGTTACTGAGGGTCGGGCCTGTTACTGAGGGTCGGGCCTGTTACTGAGGGTCGGGTCTGTTACTGAGAGTCGGGCCTGTTACTGAGAGTCGGGCCTGTTACTGAGAGTCGGGCCTGTTGCTGAGCGTCGGGCCTGTTACTGAGAGTCGGGTCTGTTACTCAGGGTAGGGCCTGTTACTGAGAGTCGGGCCTGTTACTGAGGGTCGGGTCTGTTACTGAGAGTCGGGTCTGTTACTGAGGGTCGTGTCTGTTAATGAGGGTCGGGTCTGTTACTGAGAGTCAGGCCTCTTACTGAGGGTCGGGTCTGTTACTGAGAGTCGGGTCTGTTACTGAGAGTCGGGCCTGTTACTGAGAGTCGGTCCTGTTACTGAGAGTCGGGTCTGTTACTAAGGGTCGGGTCTGTTACTGAGGGTCGGGTCTGTTACTGAGAGTCGGGCCTGTTAGTGACAGTCGGGCCTGTTACTGAGAGTCGGTTCTGTTACTGAGAGTCGGGCCTGTTACTGAGAGTCGGGTCTGTTACTGAGGGTCGGGCCTGTTACTGAGAGTCGGGTCTGTTACTGAGAGTCGGGACTGTTACTGAGGGTCGGGCCTGTTACTGAGAGTCGGGTCTGTTACTGAGAGTCGGGACTGTTACTGAGGGTCGGGTCTCTTACTGAGAGTCGGGCCTATTACTGAGGGTCGGGCCTGTTACTGAGAGTCGGGTCTGTTACTGAGAGTCGGATCTGTTACTGAGAGTCGGGCCTGTTACTGAGGGTCAGGTCTGTTACTGAGGGTCGGGTCTGTTACTGAGGGTTGTTCTGTTACTGAGGGTCGAGCCTGTTACTGAGAGTCGGGCCTGTTACTGAGGGTCGGGCCTGTTACTGAGAGTCGGGACTGTTACTGAGGGTCGGGTCTGTTACTGAGGGTCGGGCCTGTTACTGAGGGTCGGGCCTGTTACTGAGGGTCGGGCCTGTTACTGAGGGTCGGGCCTGTTACTGAGAGTCGGGCCTGTTACTGAGAGTCGGGTCTGTAACTGAGAGTCGGGCCTGTTACTGAGTGTCGGGCCTGTTACTGAGAGTCGGGCCTGTTACTGAGGGTCGGGTCTGTTACTGAGGGTCGGGTCTGTTACTGAGAGTCGGGTCTGTTACTGAGGGTCGGTCCTGTTACTGAGAGTCGGGCCTGTTACTGAGGGTCGGGCCTGTTACTGAGAGTCGGGTCTGTTACTGAGAGTCGGGTCTGTTACTGAGGGTCGGGTCTGTTACTGAGAGTCGGGCCTGTTACTGAGAGTCGGGCCTATTACTGAGGGTCGGGTCTGTTACTGAGGGTCGGGCCTGTTACTGAGCGTCGGGCCTGTTACTGAGAGTCGGGTCTGTTACTGAGAGTCGGGTCTGTTACTGAGGGTCGGGTCTGTTACTGAGAGTCGGGCCTGTTACTGAGGGTCGGGCCTGTTCCTGAGGTTCGGGCCTGTTACTGAGAGTCGGGTCTGTTACTGAGAGTCGGGTCTGTTACTGAGAGTCGGGTCTGTTACTGAGGGTCGGGACTGTTACTGAGGGTCGGGCCTGTTACTGAGAGTCGGGTCTGTTACTGAGAGTCGGGTCTGTTACTGAGAGTCGGGTCTGTTACTGAGGGTCGGGACTGTTACTGAGGGTCGGGCCTGTTACTGAGAGTCGGGTCTGTTACTGAGAGTCGGGTCTGTTACTGAGAGTCGGGTCTGTTACTGAGGGTCGGGCCTGTTACTGAGGGTCGGGCCTGTTACTGAGGGTCGGGCCTGTTACTGAGGGTCGGGTCTGTTACTGAGAGTCGGGTCTGTTACTGAGGGTCGGGCCTGTTACTGAGAGTCGGGTCTGTTACTGAGGGTCGGGCCTGTTACTGAGAGTCGGGCCTGTTACTGAGAGTCGGGCCTGTTACTGAGAGTCAGGCCTGTTACTGACAGTCGGGCCTGTTACTGAGGGTCGGGTCTGTTACTGAGAGTCGGGTCTGTTACTGAGGGTCGGGCCTGTTACTGAGAGTCGGGTCTGTTACTGAGAGTCGGGTCTGTTACTGAGAGTCGGGCCTGTTACTGAGAGTCGGTCCTGTTACTGAGAGTCGGGTCTGTTACTAAGGGTCGGGTCTGTTACTGAGGGTCGGGTCTGTTACTGAGAGTCGGGCCTGTTAGTGACAGTCGGGCCTGTTACTGAGAGTCGGTTCTGTTACTGAGAGTCGGGCCTGTTACTGAGAGTCGGGTCTGTTACTGAGGGTCGGGCCTGTTACTGAGAGTCGGGTCTGTTACTGAGAGTCGGGACTGTTACTGAGGGTCGGGCCTGTTACTGAGAGTCGGGTCTGTTACTGAGAGTCGGGACTGTTACTGAGGGTCGGGTCTCTTACTGAGAGTCGGGCCTATTACTGAGGGTCGGGCCTGTTACTGAGAGTCGGGTCTGTTACTGAGAGTCGGGTCTGTTACTGAGAGTCGGGCCTGTTACTGAGGGTCAGGTCTGTTACTGAGGGTCGGGTCTGTTACTGAGGGTTGTTCTGTTACTGAGGGTCGAGCCTGTTACTGAGAGTCGGGCCTGTTACTGAGGGTCGGGCCTGTTACTGAGAGTCGGGACTGTTACTGAGGGTCGGGTCTGTTACTGAGGGTCGGGCCTGTTACTGAGGGTCGGGCCTGTTACTGAGGGTCGGGCCTGTTACTGAGGGTCGGGCCTGTTACTGAGAGTCGGGCCTGTTACTGAGAGTCGGGTCTGTAACTGAGAGTCGGGCCTGTTACTGAGTGTCGGGCCTGTTACTGAGAGTCGGGCCTGTTACTGAGGGTCGGGTCTGTTACTGAGGGTCGGGTCTGTTACTGAGAGTCGGGTCTGTTACTGAGGGTCGGTCCTGTTACTGAGAGTCGGGCCTGTTACTGAGGGTCGGGCCTGTTACTTAAAGTCGGGTCTGTTACTGAGAGTCGGGTCTGTTACTGAGGGTCGGGTCTGTTACTGAGAGTCGGGCCTGTTACTGAGAGTCGGGCCTATTACTGAGGGTCGGGTCTGTTACTGAGGGTCGGGCCTGTTACTGAGCGTCGGGCCTGTTACTGAGAGTCGGGTCTGTTACTGAGAGTCGGGTCTGTTACTGAGGGTCGGGTCTGTTACTGAGAGTCGGGCCTGTTACTGAGGGTCGGGCCTGTTCCTGAGGTTCGGGCCTGTTACTGAGAGTCGGGTCTGTTACTGAGAGTCGGGTCTGTTACTGAGAGTCGGGTCTGTTACTGAGGGTCGGGACTGTTACTGAGGGTCGGGCCTGTTACTGAGAGTCGGGTCTGTTACTGAGAGTCGGGTCTGTTACTGAGAGTCGGGTCTGTTACTGAGGGTCGGGACTGTTACTGAGGGTCGGGCCTGTTACTGAGAGTCGGGTCTGTTACTGAGAGTCGGGTCTGTTACTGAGAGTCGGGTCTGTTACTGAGGGTCGGGCCTGTTAGTGAGGGTCGGGCCTGTTACTGAGGGTCGGGCCTGTTACTGAGGGTCGGGTCTGTTACTGAGAGTCGGGTCTGTTACTGAGGGTCGGGCCTGTTACTGAGAGTCGGGTCTGTTACTGAGGGTCGGGCCTGTTACTGAGAGTCGGGCCTGTTACTGAGAGTCGGGCCTGTTACTGAGAGTCAGGCCTGTTACTGACAGTCGGGCCTGTTACTGAGGGTCGGGTCTGTTACTGAGGGTCGGGCCTGTTACTGAGAGTCGGGTCTGTTACTGAGGGTCGGGCCTGTTACTGGGAGTCGGGTCTGTTACTGAGAGTCGGGTCTGTTACTGAGGGTCGGGCCTGTTACTGAGAGTCGGGTCTATTACTGAGAGTCGGGTCTGTTACTGAGGGTCGGGCCTGTAACTGAGAGTGCGGCCTGTTACTGAGAGTCGGGTCTGTTACTGAGAGTCGGGTCTGTTACTGAGAGTCGGGCCTCTTACTGAGGGTCGGGTCTGTTACTGAGAGTCGGGTCTGTTACTGAGAGTCGGGCCTGTTACTGAGAGTCGGTCCTGTTACTGAGAGTCGGGTCTGTTACTAAGGGTCGGGTCTGTTACTGAGGGTCGGGTCTGTTACTGAGAGTCGGGCCTGTTACTGAGAGTCGGGCCTCTTACTGAGGGTCGGGTCTGTTACTGAGAGTCGGGTCTGTTACTGAGAGTCGGGCCTGTTACTGAGAGTCGGTCCTGTTACTGAGAGTCGGGTCTGTTACTAAGGGTCGGGTCTGTTACTGAGGGTCGGGTCTGTTACTGAGAGTCGGGCCTGTTAGTGACAGTCGGGCCTGTTACTGAGAGTCGGGTCTGTTACTGAGGGTCGGGCCTGTTACTGAGAGTCGGGCCTGTTACTGAGGGTCGGGTCTGTTACTGAGAGTCGGGTCTGTTACTGAGGGTCGGGTCTGTTACTGAGGGTCGGGTCTGTTACTGAGAGTCGGGGCTCTTACTGAGGGTCGGGTCTGTTACTGAGAGTCGGGTCTGTTACTGAGAGTCGGGCCTGTTACTGAGAGTCGGTCCTGTTACTGAGAGTCGGGTCTGTTACTAAGGGTCGGGTCTGTTACTGAGGGTCTGGTCTGTTACTGAGAGTCGGGCCTGTTAGTGACAGTCGGGCCTGTTACTGAGAGTCGGGTCTGTTACTGAGGGTCGGGCCTGTTACTGAGAGTCGGGTCTGTTACTGAGAGTCGGGCCTGTTACTGAGGGTCGGGCCTGTTACTGAGAGTCGGGTCTTTTACTGCGTGTCGGGACTGTTACTGAGGGTCGGGCCTGTTACTGAGGGTCGGGTCTGTTACTGAGGGTCGGGTCTGTTACTGAGGGTCGGGCCTGTTTCTGAGAGTCGGGCCTATTACTGAGGGTCGGGCCTGTTACTGAGAGTCGAGCCTGTTACTGAGAGTCGGGTCTGTTACTGAGGGTCGGGCCTGTTACTGAGAGTCGGGCCTGTTACTGAGAGTCGGGTCTGTTACTGAGGGTTGTTCTGTTACTGAGTGTCGGACCTGTTACTGAGAGTCGGGCCTGTTACTGAGGGGCGGGCCTGTTACTGAGAGTCGGGCCCGTTACTGAGGGTCGGGTCTGTTACTGAGGGTCGGGCCTGTTACTGAGGGTCGGGCCTGTTACTGAGGGTCGGGCCTGTTACTGAGGGTCGGGCCTGTTACTGAGAGTCGGGCCTGTTACTGAGAGTCGGGCCTGTTACTGAGGGTCGGGCCTGTTACTGAGTGTCGGGCCTGTTACTGAGAGTCGGGCCTGTTACTGATGGTCGGGTCTGTTACTGAGGGTCGGGTCTGTTACTGAGAGTCGGGTCTGTTACTGAGGGTCGGGCCTCTGACTGAGAGTCGGGCCTGTTACTGAGAGTCGGGTCTGTTACTGAGAGTCGGGTCTGTTACTGAGAGTCGAGCCTGTTACTGAGAGTCGGGTCTGTTACTGAGGGTCGGGCCTGTTACTGAGAGTCGGGCCTGTTACTGAGAGTCGGGTCTGTTACTGAGGGTTGTTCCGTTACTGAGGGTCGGGCCTGTTACTGAGAGTCGGGCCTGTTACTGAGGGTCGGGCCTGTTACTGAGAGTCGGGCCTGTTACTGAGGGTCGGGTCTGTTACTGAGGGTCGGGCCTGTTACTGAGGGTCGGGCCTGTTACTGAGGGTCGGGCCTGTTACTGAGGGTCGGGCCTGTTACTGAGAGTCGGGCCTGTTACTGAGAGTCGGGCCTGTTACTGAGTGTCGGGCCTGTTACTGAGAGTCGGGCCTGTTACTGAGGGTAGGGTCTGTTACTGAGGGTCGGGCCTGTTTCTGAGCGTCGGGCCTGTTACTGAGAGTCGGGCCTGTTACTGAGGGTCGGGCCTGTTACTGAGGGTCGGGCCTGTTCCTGAGGTTCGGGCCTGTTACTGAGGGTCGGGTCTGTTACTGAGAGTCGGGTCTGTTACTGAGGGTCGGGTCTGTTACTGAGGGTCGGGTCTGTTACTGAGAGTCGGGTCTGTTACTGAGGGTCGGGTCTGTTACTGAGGGTCGGGCCTGTTACTGAGGGTCGGGCCTGTTACTGAGGGTCGGGCCTGTTACTGAGAGTCGGGTCTGTTACTGAGAGTCGGGTCTGTTACTGAGAGTCGGGTCTGTTACTGAGGGTCGGGTCTGTTACTGAGAGTCGGGCCTGTTACTGAGGGTCGGGCCTGTTCCTGAGGTTCGGGCCTGTTACTGAGAGTCGGGTCTGTTACTGAGAGTCGGGTCTGTTACTGAGAGTCGGGTCTGTTACTGAGGGTCGGGACTGTTACTGAGGGTCGGGCCTGTTACTGAGGGTCGGGTCTGTTACTGAGAGTCGGGTCTGTTACTGAGGGTCGGGCCTGTTACTGAGGGTCGGGCCTGTTACTGAGGGTCGGGCCTGTTACTGAGGTTCGGGTCTGTTACTGAGAGTCGGGTCTGTTACTGAGGGTCGGGCCTGTTACTGAGAGTCGGGTCTGTTACTGAGGGTCGGGCCTGTTACTGAGAGTCGGGCCTGTTACTGAGAGTCGGGCCTGTTACTGAGAGTCGGGCCTGTTACTGACAGTCGGGCCTGTTACTGAGGGTCGGGTCTGTTACTGAGGGTCGGGCCTGTTACTGAGAGTCGGGTCTGTTCCTGCGGGTCGGGCCTGTTACTGAGAGTCGGGTCTGTTACTGAGAGTCGGGTCTGTTACTGAGGGTCGGGCCTGTTACTGAGAGTCGGGTCTATTACTGAGAGTCGGGTCTGTTACTGAGGGTCGGGCCTGTTACTGAGAGTGGGGCCTGTTACTGAGAGTCGGGCCTGTTACTGAGGGTCGGGTCTGTTACTGAGGGTCGGGTCTGTTACTGAGAGTCGGGTCTGTTACTGAGGGTCGGGCCTCTTACTGAGAGTCGGGCCTGTTACTGAGAGTCGGGTCTGTTACTGAGAGTCGGGTCTGTTACTGAGAGTCGAGCCTGTTACTGAGAGTCGGGTCTGTTACTGAGGGTCGGGCCTGTTACTGAGAGTCGGGCCTGTTACTGAGAGTCGGGTCTGTTACTGAGGGTTGTTCTGTTACTGAGGGTCGGGCCTGTTACTGAGAGTCGGGCCTGTTACTGAGGGTCGGGCCTGTTACTGAGAGTCGGGCCTGTTACTGAGGGTCGGGTCTGTTACTGAGGGTCGGGCCTGTTACTGAGGGTCGGGCCTGTTACTGAGGGTCGGGCCTGTTACTGAGGGTCGGGCCTGTTACTGAGAGTCGGGCCTGTTACTGAGAGTCGGGCCTGTTACTGAGTGTCGGGCCTGTTACTGAGAGTCGGGCCTGTTACTGAGGGTAGGGTCTGTTACTGAGGGTCGGGCCTGTTACTGAGCGTCGGGCCTGTTACTGAGAGTCGGGCCTGTTACTGAGGGTCGGGCCTGTTACTGAGGGTCGGGCCTGTTCCTGAGGTTCGGGCCTGTTACTGAGGGTCGGGTCTGTTACTGAGAGTCGGGTCTGTTACTGAGGGTCGGGTCTGTTACTGAGGGTCGGGTCTGTTACTGAGAGTCGGGTCTGTTACTGAGGGTCGGGTCTGTTACTGAGGGTCGGGCCTGTTACTGAGGGTCGGGCCTGTTACTGAGGGTCGGGCCTGTTACTGAGAGTCGGGTCTGTTACTGAGAGTCGGGTCTGTTACTGAGAGTCGGGTCTGTTACTGAGGGTCGGGTCTGTTACTGAGAGTCGGGCCTGTTACTGAGGGTCGGGCCTGTTCCTGAGGTTCGGGCCTGTTACTGAGAGTCGGGTCTGTTACTGAGAGTCGGGTCTGTTACTGAGAGTCGGGTCTGTTACTGAGGGTCGGGACTGTTACTGAGGGTCGGGCCTGTTACTGAGGGTCGGGTCTGTTACTGAGAGTCGGGTCTGTTACTGAGGGTCGGGCCTGTTACTGAGGGTCGGGCCTGTTACTGAGGGTCGGGCCTGTTACTGAGGGTCGGGTCTGTTACTGAGAGTCGGGTCTGTTACTGAGGGTCGGGCCTGTTACTGAGAGTCGGGTCTGTTACTGAGGGTCGGGCCTGTTACTGAGAGTCGGGCCTGTTACTGAGAGTCGGGCCTGTTACTGAGAGTCGGGCCTGTTACTGACAGTCGGGCCTGTTACTGAGGGTCGGGTCTGTTACTGAGGGTCGGGCCTGTTACTGAGAGTCGGGTCTGTTCCTGCGGGTCGGGCCTGTTACTGAGAGTCGGGTCTGTTACTGAGAGTCGGGTCTGTTACTGAGGGTCGGGCCTGTTACTGAGAGTCGGGTCTATTACTGAGAGTCGGGTCTGTTAGTGAGGGTCGGGCCTGTTACTGAGAGTGGGGCCTGTTACTGAGAGTCGGGTCTGTTACTGAGAGTCGGGTCTGTTACTGAGAGTCGGGCCTCTTACTGAGGGTCGGGTCTGTTACTGAGAGTCGGGTCTGTTACTGAGAGTCGGGCCTGTTACTGAGAGTCGGTCCTGTTACTGAGAGTCGGGTCTGTTACTAAGGGTCGGGTCTGTTACTGAGGGTCGGGTCTGTTACTGAGAGTCGGGCCTGTTAGTGACAGTCGGGCCTGTTACTGAGAGTCGGGTCTGTTACTGAGAGTCGGGCCTGTTACTGAGAATCGGGTCTGTTACTGAGGGTCGGGCCTGTTACTGAGAGTCGGGTCTGTTACTGAGAGTCGGGCCTGTTACTGAGGTTCGGGCCTGTTACTGAGAGTCGGGTCTGTTCCTGAGAGTCGGGACTGTTACTGAGGGTCGGGTCTCTTACTGAGAGTCGGGCCTGTTACTGAGGGTCGGGTCTGTTACTGAGGGTCGGGCCTGTTACTGAGGGTCGGGCCTGTTACTGAGGGTCGGGCCTGTTACTGAGGGTCGGGTCTCTTACTGAGAGTCGGGCCTGTTACTGAGAGTCGGGCCTGTTACTGAGAGTCGGGCCTGTTACTGAGGGTCGGGCCTGTTACTGAGAGTCAGGTCTGTTACTGAGGGTCGGGCCTGTTACTGAGAGTCGGGCCTGTTACTGAGGGTCGGGTCTGTTACTGAGAGTCGGGTCTGTTACTGCGGGTCGGGTCTGTTACTGAGGGTCGGGTCTGTTACTGAGAGTCGGGCCTCTTACTGAGGGTCGGGTCTGTTACTGAGAGTCGGGTCTGTTACTGAGAGTCGGGCCTGTTACTGAGAGTCGGTCCTGTTACTGAGAGTCGGGTCTGTTACTAAGGGTCGGGTCTGTTACTGAGGGTCGGGTCTGTTACTGAGAGTCGGGCCTGTTAGTGACAGTCGGGCCTGTTACTGAGAGTCGGGTCTGTTACTGAGAGTCGGGCCTGTTACTGAGAGTCGGGTCTGTTACTGAGGGTCGGGCCTGTTAATGAGAGTCGGGTCTGTTACTGAGAGTCGGGCCTGTTACTGAGGGTCGGGCCTGTTACTGAGAGTCGGGTCTGTTACTGAGAGTCGGGAGTGTTACTGAGGGTCGGGTCTCTTACTGAGAGTCGGGCCTGTTACTGAGGGTCGGGTCTGTTACTGAGGGTCGGGCCTGTTACTGAGGGTCGGGCCTGTTACTGAGGGTCGGGCCTGTTACTGAGGGTCGGGTCTGTTACTGAGAGTCGGGCCTGTTACTGAGAGTCGGGCCTGTTACTGAGAGTCGGGCCTGTTACTGAGGGTCGGGCCTGTTACTGAGAGTCGGGTCTGTTACTGAGGGTCGGGCCTGTTACTGAGAGTCGGGCCTGTTACTGAGGGTCGGGTCTGTTACTGAGAGTCGGGTCTGTTACTGAGGGTCGGGTCTGTTACTGAGGGTCGGGTCTGTTACTGAGAGTCGGGCCTGTTACTGAGGGTCGGGTCTGTTACTGAGGGTCGGGTCTGTTACTGAGGGTCGGGCCTGTTACTGAGAGTCGGGCCTATTACTGAGGGTCGGGCCTGTTACTGAGAGTCGGGTCTGTTACTGAGAGTCGGGTCTGTTACTGAGAGTCGAGCCTGTTACTGAGAGTCGGGTCTGTTACTGAGGGTCGGGCCTGTTACTGAGAGTCGGGCCTGTTACTGAGAGTCGGGTCTGTTACTGAGGGTTGTTCTGTTACTGAGGGTCGGGCCTGTTACTGAGAGTCGGGCCTGTTACTGAGGGTCGGGCCTGTTACTGAGAGTCGGGCCTGTTACTGAGGGTCGGGTCTGTTACTGAGGGTCGGGCCTGTTACTGAGGGTCGGGCCTGTTACTGAGGGTCGGGCCTGTTACTGAGGGTCGGGCCTGTTACTGAGAGTCGGGCCTGTTACTGAGAGTCGGGCCTGTTACTGAGGGTCGGGCCTGTTACTGAGTGTCGGGCCTGTTACTGAGAGTCGGGCCTGTTACTGAGGGTCGGGTCTGTTACTGAGGGTCGGGTCTGTTACTGAGAGTCGGGTCTGTTACTGAGGGTCGGGCCTGTTACTGAGAGTCGGGTCTGTTACTGAGAGTCGGGTCTGTTACTGAGGGTCGGGTCTGTTACTGAGAGTCGGGCGTGTTACTGAGAGTCGGGCCTGTTACTGAGGGTCGGGTCTGTTACTGAGGTTCGGGCCTGTTACTGAGCGTCGGGCCTGTTACTGAGAGTCGGGCCTGTTACTGAGGGTCGGGTCTGTTACTGAGGGTCGGGCCTGTTACTGAGGGTCGGGCCTGTTACTGAGGGTCGGGCCTGTTACTGAGGGTCGGGTCTCTTACTGAGAGTCGGGCCTGTTACTGAGAGTCGGGCCTGTTACTGAGAGTCGGGCCTGTTACTGAGGGTCGGGCCTGTTACTGAGAGTCGGGTCTGTTACTGAGGGTCGGGCCTGTTACTGAGAGTCGGGCCTGTTACTGAGGGTCGGGTCTGTTACTGAGAGTCGGGTCTGTTACTGCGGGTCGGGTCTGTTACTGAGGGTCGGGTCTGTTACTGAGAGTCGGGCCTCTTACTGAGGGTCGGGTCTGTTACTGAGAGTCGGGTCTGTTACTGAGAGTCGGGCCTGTTACTGAGAGTCGGTCCTGTTACTGAGAGTCGGGTCTGTTACTAAGGGTCGGGTCTGTTACTGAGGGTCGGGTCTGTTACTGAGAGTCGGGCCTGTTAGTGACAGTCGGGCCTGTTACTGAGAGTCGGGTCTGTTACTGAGAGTCGGGCCTGTTACTGAGAGTCGGGTCTGTTACTGAGGGTCGGGCCTGTTACTGAGAGTCGGGTCTGTTACTGAGAGTCGGGCCTGTTACTGAGGGTCGGGCCTGTTACTGAGAGTCGGGTCTGTTACTGAGAGTCGGGACTGTTACTGAGGGTCGGGTCTCTTACTGAGAGTCGGGCCTGTTACTGAGGGTCGGGTCTGTTACTGAGGGTCGGGCCTGTTACTGAGGGTCGGGCCTGTTACTGAGGGTCGGGCCTGTTACTGAGGGTCGGGTCTGTTACTGAGAGTCGGGCCTGTTACTGAGAGTCGGGCCTGTTACTGAGAGTCGGGCCTGTTACTGAGGGTCGGGCCTGTTACTGAGAGTCGGGTCTGTTACTGAGGGTCGGGCCTGTTACTGAGAGTCGGGCCTGTTACTGAGGGTCGGGTCTGTTACTGAGAGTCGGGTCTGTTACTGAGGGTCGGGTCTGTTACTGAGGGTCGGGTCTGTTACTGAGAGTCGGGCCTGTTACTGAGGGTCGGGTCTGTTACTGAGGGTCGGGTCTGTTACTGAGGGTCGGGCCTGTTACTGAGAGTCGGGCCTATTACTGAGGGTCGGGCCTGTTACTGAGAGTCGGGTCTGTTACTGAGAGTCGGGTCTGTTACTGAGAGTCGAGCCTGTTACTGAGAGTCGGGTCTGTTACTGAGGGTCGGGCCTGTTACTGAGAGTCGGGCCTGTTACTGAGAGTCGGGTCTGTTACTGAGGGTTGTTCTGTTACTGAGGGTCGGGCCTGTTACTGAGAGTCGGGCCTGTTACTGAGGGTCGGGCCTGTTACTGAGAGTCGGGCCTGTTACTGAGGGTCGGGTCTGTTACTGAGGGTCGGGCCTGTTACTGAGGGTCGGGCCTGTTACTGAGGGTCGGGCCTGTTACTGAGGGTCGGGCCTGTTACTGAGAGTCGGGCCTGTTACTGAGAGTCGGGCCTGTTACTGAGGGTCGGGCCTGTTACTGAGTGTCGGGCCTGTTACTGAGAGTCGGGCCTGTTACTGAGGGTCGGGTCTGTTACTGAGGGTCGGGTCTGTTACTGAGAGTCGGGTCTGTTACTGAGGGTCGGGCCTCTTACTGAGAGTCGGGCCTGTTACTGAGGGTCGGGCCTGTTACTGAGAGTCGGGTCTGTTACTGAGAGTCGGGTCTGTTACTGAGGGTCGGGTCTGTTACTGAGAGTCGGGCCTGTTACTGAGAGTCGGGCCTGTTACTGAGGGTCGGGTCTGTTACTGAGGTTCGGGCCTGTTACTGAGCGTCGGGCCTGTTACTGAGAGTCGGGCCTGTTACTGAGGGTCGGGTCTGTTAATGAGAGTCGGGTCTGTTACTGAGAGTCGGGCCTGTTACTGAGAGTCGGGCCTGTTACTGAGGGTCGGGTCTGTTACTGAGAGTCGGGTCTGTTACTGAGGGTCGGGCCTCTTACTGAGAGTCGGGCCTGTTACTGAGGGTCGGGCCTGTTACTGAGAGTCGGGTCTGTTACTGAGAGTCGGGTCTGTTACTGAGGGTCGGGTCTGTTACTGAGAGTCGGGCCTGTTACTGAGAGTCGGGCCTGTTACTGAGGGTCGGGTCTGTTACTGAGGTTCGGGCCTGTTACTGAGCGTCGGGCCTGTTACTGAGAGTCGGGCCTGTTACTGAGGGTCGGGTCTGTTAATGAGAGTCGGGTCTGTTACTGAGAGTCGGGCCTGTTACTGAGAGTCGGGCCTGTTACTGAGAGTCGGGCCTGTTACTGAGGGTCGGGTCTGTTACTGAGGGTCGGGCCTGTTACTGAGGGTCGGGTCTGTTACTGAGAGTCGGGCCTGTTACTGAGAGTCGGGTCTGTTACTGAGAGTCGGGCCTGTTACTGAGGGTCGGGTCTGTTACTGAGAGTCGGGCCTGTTACTGAGAGTCGGGTCTGTTACTGAGAGTCGGGTCTGTTACTGAGGGTCGGGCCTGTTACTGAGAGTCGGTCCTGTTACTGAGAGTCGGGCCTGTTACACAGAGTCGGGTCTGTTACTGAGAGTCGGGCCTGTTACCGAGAGTCCGGCCTGTTACTGAGGGTCGGGTCTGTTACTGAGAGTCGGGTCTGTTACTGAGGGTCGGGCCTGTTACTGAGAGTCGGGTCTGTTACTGAGGGTCGTGTCTGTTACTGAGTGTCGGGCCTGTTACTGAGAGTCGGGCCTGTTACTGAGAGTCGGGTCTGTAACTGAGAGTCGGGCCTGTTACTGAGTGTCGGGCCTGTTACTGAGAGTCGGGCCTGTTACTGAGGGTCGGGTCTGTTACTGAGGGTCGGGTCTGTTACTGAGAGTCGGGTCTGTTACTGAGGGTCGGTCCTGTTACTGAGAGTCGGGCCTGTTACTGAGGGTCGGGCCTGTTACTGAGAGTCGGGTCTGTTACTGAGAGTCGTGTCTGTTACTGAGGTTCGGGTCTGTTACTGAGAGTCGGGCCTGTTACTGAGAGTCGGGCCTATTACTGAGGGTCGGGTCTGTTACTGAGGGTCGGGCCTGTTACTGAGCGTCGGGCCTGTTACTGAGAGTCGGGCCTGTTACTGAGGGTCGGGTCTGTTACTGAGAGTCGGGTCTGTTACTGAGGGTCGGGCCTGTTACTGAGGGTCGGGCCTGTTACTGAGGGTCGGGCCTGTTACTGAGAGTCGGGTCTGTTACTGAGAGTCGGGTCTGTTACTGAGAGTCGGGTCTGTTACTGAGGGTCGTGTCTGTTACTGAGAGTCGGGCCTGTTACTGAGGGTCGGGCCTGTTCCTGAGGTTCGGGCCTGTTACTGAGAGTCAGGTCTGTTACTGAGAGTCGGGCCTGTTACTGAGAGTCGGGTCTGTTACTGAGAGTCGGGTCTGTTACTGAGAGTCGGGTCTGTTATTGAGGGTCGGGCCTGTTACTGAGGGTCGGGCCTGTTACTGAGGGTCGGGCCTGTTACTGAGGGTCGGGTCTGTTAATGAGAGTCGGGTCTGTTACTGAGGGTCGGGCCTGTTACTGAGAGTCGGGTCTGTTCCTGAGGGTCGGGCCTGTTACTGAGAGTCGGGCCTGTTACTGAGAGTCGGGCCTGTTACTGAGAGTCGGGCCTGTTACTGACAGTCGGGCCTGTTACTGAGGGTCGGGTCTGTTACTGAGGGTCGGGCCTGTTACTGAGAGTCGGGTCTGTTACTGAGGGTCGGGCCTGTTACTGAGAGTCGGGTCTGTTACTGAGAGTCGGGCCTGTTACTGAGGGTCGGGCCTGTTACTGAGAGTCGGGTCTGTTACTGAGGGTCGGGTCTGTTACTGAGAGTCGGGTCTGTTACTGAGGGTCGGGCCTCTTACTGAGAGTCGGGCCTGTTACTGAGGGTCGGGCCTGTTACTGAGAGTCGGGTCTGTTACTGAGAGTCGGGTCTGTTACTGAGGGTCGGGTCTGTTACTGAGAGTCGGGCCTGTTACTGAGAGTCGGGCCTGTTACTGAGGGTCGGGTCTGTTACTGAGGTTCGGGCCTGTTACTGAGCGTCGGGCCTGTTACTGAGAGTCGGGCCTGTTACTGAGGGTCGGGTCTGTTAATGAGAGTCGGGTCTGTTACTGAGAGTCGGGCCTGTTACTGAGAGTCGGGCCTGTTACTGAGGGTCGGGTCTGTTACTGAGAGTCGTGTCTGTTACTGAGGGTCGGGCCTCTTACTGAGAGTCGGGCCTGTTACTGAGGGTCGGGCCTGTTACTGAGAGTCGGGTCTGTTACTGAGAGTCGGGTCTGTTACTGAGGGTCGGGTCTGTTACTGAGAGTCGGGCCTGTTACTGAGAGTCGGGCCTGTTACTGAGGGTCGGGTCTGTTACTGAGGTTCGGGCCTGTTACTGAGCGTCGGGCCTGTTACTGAGAGTCGGGTCTGTTACTGAGAGTCGGGTCTGTTACTGAGAGTCGGGTCTGTTATTGAGGGTCGGGCCTGTTACTGAGGGTCGGGCCTGTTACTGAGGGTCGGGCCTGTTACTGAGGGTCGGGTCTGTTAATGAGAGTCGGGTCTGTTACTGAGGGTCGGGCCTGTTACTGAGAGTCGGGTCTGTTCCTGAGGGTCGGGCCTGTTACTGAGAGTCGGGCCTGTTACTGAGAGTCGGGCCTGTTACTGAGAGTCGGGCCTGTTACTGACAGTCGGGCCTGTTACTGAGGGTCGGGTCTGTTACTGAGGGTCGGGCCTGTTACTGAGAGTCGGGTCTGTTACTGAGGGTCGGGCCTGTTACTGAGAGTCGGGTCTGTTACTGAGAGTCGGGCCTGTTACTGAGGGTCGGGCCTGTTACTGAGAGTCGGGTCTATTACTGAGAGTCGGGTCTGTTACTGAGGGTCGGGCCTGTTACTGAGAGTGGGGCCTGTTACTGAGAGTCGGGCCTGTTACTGAGGGTCGGGCCTGTTACTGAGAGTCGGGTCTGTTACTGAGAGTCGGGTCTGTTACTGAGGGTCGGGTCTGTTACTGAGAGTCGGGCCTGTTACTGAGAGTCGGGCCTGTTACTGAGGGTCGGGTCTGTTACTGAGGTTCGGGCCTGTTACTGAGCGTCGGGCCTGTTACTGAGAGTCGGGCCTGTTACTGAGGGTCGGGTCTGTTAATGAGAGTCGGGTCTGTTACTGAGAGTCGGGCCTGTTACTGAGAGTCGGGCCTGTTACTGAGGGTCGGGTCTGTTACTGAGAGTCGGGTCTGTTACTGAGGGTCGGGCCTCTTACTGAGAGTCGGGCCTGTTACTGAGGGTCGGGCCTGTTACTGAGAGTCGGGTCTGTTACTGAGAGTCGGGTCTGTTACTGAGGGTCGGGTCTGTTACTGAGAGTCGGGCCTGTTACTGAGAGTCGGGCCTGTTACTGAGGGTCGGGTCTGTTACTGAGGTTCGGGCCTGTTACTGAGCGTCGGGCCTGTTACTGAGAGTCGGGCCTGTTACTGAGGGTCGGGTCTGTTAATGAGAGTCGGGTCTGTTACTGAGAGTCGGGCCTGTTACTGAGAGTCGGGCCTGTTACTGAGAGTCGGGCCTGTTACTGAGGGTCGGGTCTGTTACTGAGGGTCGGGCCTGTTACTGAGGGTCGGGTCTGTTACTGAGAGTCGGGCCTGTTACTGAGAGTCGGGTCTGTTACTGAGAGTCGGGCCTGTTACTGAGGGTCGGGTCTGTTACTGAGAGTCGGGCCTGTTACTGAGAGTCGGGTCTGTTACTGAGAGTCGGGTCTGTTACTGAGGGTCGGGCCTGTTACTGAGAGTCGGTCCTGTTACTGAGAGTCGGGCCTGTTACACAGAGTCGGGTCTGTTACTGAGAGTCGGGCCTGTTACTGAGAGTCCTGCCTGTTACTGAGGGTCGGGTCTGTTACTGAGAGTCGGGTCTGTTACTGAGGGTCGGGCCTGTTACTGAGAGTCGGGTCTGTTACTGAGGGTCGGGTCTGTTACTGAGTGTCGGGCCTGTTACTGAGAGTCGGGCCTGTTACTGAGAGTCGGGTCTGTAACTGAGAGTCGGGCCTGTTACTGAGTGTCGGGCCTGTTACTGAGAGTCGGGCCTGTTACTGAGGGTCGGGTCTGTTACTGAGGGTCGGGTCTGTTACTGAGAGTCGGGTCTGTTACTGAGGGTCGGTCCTGTTACTGAGAGTCGGGCCTGTTACTGAGGGTCGGGCCTGTTACTGAGAGTCGGGTCTGTTACTGAGAGTCGTGTCTGTTACTGAGGTTCGGGTCTGTTACTGAGAGTCGGGCCTGTTACTGAGAGTCGGGCCTATTACTGAGGGTCGGGTCTGTTACTGAGGGTCGGGCCTGTTACTGAGCGTCGGGCCTGTTACTGAGAGTCGGGCCTGTTACTGAGGGTCGGGTCTGTTACTGAGAGTCGGGTCTGTTACTGAGGGTCGGGCCTGTTACTGAGGGTCGGGCCTGTTACTGAGGGTCGGGCCTGTTACTGAGAGTCGGGTCTGTTACTGAGAGTCGGGTCTGTTACTGAGAGTCGGGTCTGTTACTGAGGGTCGGGTCTGTTACTGAGAGTCGGGCCTGTTACTGAGGGTCGGGCCTGTTCCTGAGGTTCGGGCCTGTTACTGAGAGTCAGGTCTGTTACTGAGAGTCGGGCCTGTTACTGAGAGTCGGGTCTGTTACTGAGAGTCGGGTCTGTTACTGAGAGTCGGGTCTGTTATTGAGGGTCGGGCCTGTTACTGAGGGTCGGGCCTGTTACTGAGGGTCGGGCCTGTTACTGAGGGTCGGGTCTGTTAATGAGAGTCGGGTCTGTTACTGAGGGTCGGGCCTGTTACTGAGAGTCGGGTCTGTTCCTGAGGGTCGGGCCTGTTACTGAGAGTCGGGCCTGTTACTGAGAGTCGGGCCTGTTACTGAGAGTCGGGCCTGTTACTGACAGTCGGGCCTGTTACTGAGGGTCGGGTCTGTTACTGAGGGTCGGGCCTGTTACTGAGAGTCGGGTCTGTTACTGAGGGTCGGGCCTGTTACTGAGAGTCGGGTCTGTTACTGAGAGTCGGGCCTGTTACTGAGGGTCGGGCCTGTTACTGAGAGTCGGGTCTATTACTGAGAGTCGGGTCTGTTACTGAGGGTCGGGCCTGTTACTGAGAGTGGGGCCTGTTACTGAGAGTCGGGCCTGTTACTGAGGGTCGGGCCTGTTACTGAGAGTCGGGTCTGTTACTGAGAGTCGGGTCTGTTACTGAGGGTCGGGTCTGTTACTGAGAGTCGGGCCTGTTACTGAGAGTCGGGCCTGTTACTGAGGGTCGGGTCTGTTACTGAGGTTCGGGCCTGTTACTGAGCGTCGGGCCTGTTACTGAGAGTCGGGCCTGTTACTGAGGGTCGGGTCTGTTAATGAGAGTCGGGTCTGTTACTGAGAGTCGGGCCTGTTACTGAGAGTCGGGCCTGTTACTGAGGGTCGGGTCTGTTACTGAGAGTCGGGTCTGTTACTGAGGGTCGGGCCTCTTACTGAGAGTCGGGCCTGTTACTGAGGGTCGGGCCTGTTACTGAGAGTCGGGTCTGTTACTGAGAGTCGGGTCTGTTACTGAGGGTCGGGTCTGTTACTGAGAGTCGGGCCTGTTACTGAGAGTCGGGCCTGTTACTGAGGGTCGGGTCTGTTACTGAGGTTCGGGCCTGTTACTGAGCGTCGGGCCTGTTACTGAGAGTCGGGCCTGTTACTGAGGGTCGGGTCTGTTAATGAGAGTCGGGTCTGTTACTGAGAGTCGGGCCTGTTACTGAGAGTCGGGCCTGTTACTGAGAGTCGGGCCTGTTACTGAGGGTCGGGTCTGTTACTGAGGGTCGGGCCTGTTACTGAGGGTCGGGTCTGTTACTGAGAGTCGGGCCTGTTACTGAGAGTCGGGTCTGTTACTGAGAGTCGGGCCTGTTACTGAGGGTCGGGTCTGTTACTGAGAGTCGGGCCTGTTACTGAGAGTCGGGTCTGTTACTGAGAGTCGGGTCTGTTACTGAGGGTCGGGCCTGTTACTGAGAGTCGGTCCTGTTACTGAGAGTCGGGCCTGTTACACAGAGTCGGGTCTGTTACTGAGAGTCGGGCCTGTTACTGAGAGTCCGGCCTGTTACTGAGGGTCGGGTCTGTTACTGAGAGTCGGGTCTGTTACTGAGGGTCGGGCCTGTTACTGAGAGTCGGGTCTGTTACTGAGGGTCGGGTCTGTTACTGAGTGTCGGGCCTGTTACTGAGAGTCGGGCCTGTTACTGAGAGTCGGGTCTGTAACTGAGAGTCGGGCCTGTTACTGAGTGTCGGGCCTGTTACTGAGAGTCGGGCCTGTTACTGAGGGTCGGGTCTGTTACTGAGGGTCGGGTCTGTTACTGAGAGTCGGGTCTGTTACTGAGGGTCGGTCCTGTTACTGAGAGTCGGGCCTGTTACTGAGGGTCGGGCCTGTTACTGAGAGTCGGGTCTGTTACTGAGAGTCGTGTCTGTTACTGAGGTTCGGGTCTGTTACTGAGAGTCGGGCCTGTTACTGAGAGTCGGGCCTATTACTGAGGGTCGGGTCTGTTACTGAGGGTCGGGCCTGTTACTGAGCGTCGGGCCTGTTACTGAGATTCGGGCCTGTTACTGAGGGTCGGGTCTGTTACTGAGAGTCGGGTCTGTTACTGAGGGTCGGGCCTGTTACTGAGGGTCGGGCCTGTTACTGAGGGTCGGGCCTGTTACTGAGAGTCGGGTCTGTTACTGAGAGTCGGGTCTGTTACTGAGAGTCGGGTCTGTTACTGAGGGTCGGGTCTGTTACTGAGAGTCGGGCCTGTTACTGAGGGTCGGGCCTGTTCCTGAGGTTCGGGCCTGTTACTGAGAGTCAGGTCTGTTACTGAGAGTCGGGCCTGTTACTGAGAGTCGGGTCTGTTACTGAGAGTCGGGTCTGTTACTGAGAGTCGGGTCTGTTATTGAGGGTCGGGCCTGTTACTGAGGGTCGGGCCTGTTACTGAGGGTCGGGCCTGTTACTGAGGGTCGGGTCTGTTAATGAGAGTCGGGTCTGTTACTGAGGGTCGGGCCTGTTACTGAGAGTCGGGTCTGTTCCTGAGGGTCGGGCCTGTTACTGAGAGTCGGGCCTGTTACTGAGAGTCGGGCCTGTTACTGAGAGTCGGGCCTGTTACTGACAGTCGGGCCTGTTACTGAGGGTCGGGTCTGTTACTGAGGGTCGGGCCTGTTACTGAGAGTCGGGTCTGTTACTGAGGGTCGGGCCTGTTACTGAGAGTCGGGTCTGTTACTGAGAGTCGGGCCTGTTACTGAGGGTCGGGCCTGTTACTGAGAGTCGGGTCTATTACTGAGAGTCGGGTCTGTTACTGAGGGTCGGGCCTGTTACTGAGAGTGGGGCCTGTTACTGAGAGTCGGGTCTGTTACTGAGAGTCGGGTCTGTTACTGAGAGTCGGGCCTCTTACTGAGGGTCGGGTCTGTTACTGAGAGTCGGGTCTGTTCCTGAGAGTCGGGCCTGTTACTGAGAGTCGGTCCTGTTACTGAGAGTCGGGTCTGTTACTAAGGGTCGGGTCTGTTACTGAGGGTCGGGTCTGTTACTGAGAGTCGGGCCTGTTAGTGACAGTCGGGCCTGTTACTGAGAGTCGGGTCTGTTACTGAGAGTCGGGCCTGTTACTGAGAATCGGGTCTGTTACTGAGGGTCGGGCCTGTTACTGAGAGTCGGGTCTGTTACTGAGAGTCGGGCCTGTTACTGAGGGTCGGGCCTGTTACTGAGAGTCGGGTCTGTTACTGAGAGGCGGGACTGTTACTGAGGGTCGGGTCTCTTACTGAGAGTCGGGCCTGTTACTGAGGGTCGGGTCTGTTACTGAGGGTCGGGCCTGTTACTGAGGGTCGGGCCTGTTACTGAGGGTCGGGCCTGTTACTGAGGGTCGGGTCTGTTACTGAGAGTCGGGCCTGCTACTGAGAGTCGGGCCTGTTACTGAGAGTCGGGCCTGTTACTGAGGGTCGGGCCTGTTACTGAGAGTCGGGTCTGTTACTGAGGGTCGGGCCTGTTACTGAGAGTCGGGCCTGTTACTGAGGGTCGGGTCTGTTACTGAGAGTCGGGTCTGTTACTGAGGGTCGGGTCTGTTACTGAGGGTCGGGTCTGTTACTGAGAGTCGGGCCTCTTACTGAGGGTCGGGTCTGTTACTGAGAGTCGGGTCTGTTACTGAGAGTCGGGCCTGTTACTGAGAGTCGGTCCTGTTACTGAGAGTCGGGTCTGTTACTAAGGGTCGGGTCTGTTACTGAGGGTCGGGTCTGTTACTGAGAGTCGGGCCTGTTAGTGACAGTCGGGCCTGTTACTGAGAGTCGGGGCTGTTACTGAGAGTCGGGCCTGTTACTGAGAGTCGGGTCTGTTACTGAGGGTCTGGCCTGTTACTGAGAGTCGGGTCTGTTACTGAGAGTCGGGCCTGTTACTGAGGGTCGGGCCTGTTACTGAGAGTCGGGTCTGTTACTGAGAGTCGGGACTGTTACTGAGGGTCGGGTCTCTTACTGAGAGTCGGGCCTGTTACTGAGGGTCGGGTCTGTTACTGAGGGTCGGGCCTGTTACTGAGGGTCCGGCCTGTTACTGAGGGTCGCCCTGTTACTGAGGGTCGGGTCTGTTACTGAGAGTCGGGCCTGTTACTGAGAGTCGGGCCTGTTACTGAGAGTCGGGCCTGTTACTGAGGGTCGGGCCTGTTACTGAGAGTCGGGTCTGTTACTGATGGTCGGGCCTATTACTGAGATTCGGGCCTGTTACTGAGGGTCGGGTCTGTTACTGAGAGTCGGGTCTGTTACTGAGGGTCGGGTCTGTTACTGAGGGTCGGGTCTGTTACTGAGAGTCGGGTCTGTTACTGAGGGTCGGGCCTGTTACTGAGAGTCGGGCCTGTTACTGAGGGTCGGGTCTGTTACTGAGGGTCGGGTCTGTTACTGAGGGTCGGGCCTGTTACTGAGAGTCGGGCCTATTACTGAGGGTCGGGCCTGTTACTGAGAGTCGGGTCTATTACTGAGAGTCGGGTCTTTTACTGAGAGTCGAGCCTGTTACTGAGAGTCGGGTCTGTTACTGAGGGTCGGGCCTGTTACTGAGAGTCGGGCCTGTTACTGAGAGTCGGGTCTGTTACTGAGGGTTGTTCTGTTACTGAGGGTCGAGCCTGTTACTGAGAGTCGGGCCTGTTACTGAGGGTCGGGCCTGTTATTGAGAGTCGGGCCTGTTACTGAGGGTCGGGTCTGTTACTGAGGGTCGGGCCTGTTACTGAGGGTCGGGTCTGTTACTGAGCGTCGGGCCTGTTACTGAGAGTCGGGCCTGTTACTGAGAGTCGGGCCTGTTACTGAGGGTCGGGTCTGTTACTGAGGGTCGGGTCTGTTACTGAGGGTCGGGCCTGTTACTGAGAGTCGGGCCTATTACTGAGGGTCGGGCCTGTTACTGAGAGTCGGGTCTATTACTGAGAGTCGGGTCTTTTACTGAGAGTAGAGCCTGTTACTGAGAGTCGGGTCTGTTACTGAGGGTCGGGCCTGTTACTGAGAGTCGGGCCTGTTACTGAGAGTCGGGTCTGTTACTGAGGGTTGTTCTGTTACTGAGGGTCGAGCCTGTTACTGAGAGTCGGGCCTGTTACTGAGGGTCGGGCCTGTTATTGAGAGTCGGGCCTGTTACTGAGGGTCGGGTCTGTTACTGAGGGTCGGGCCTGTTACTGAGGGTCGGGTCTGTTACTGAGCGTCGGGCCTGTTACTGAGAGTCGGGCCTGTTACTGAGAGTCGGGCCTGTTACTGAGGGTCGGGCCTGTTACTGAGTGTCGGGCCTGTTACTGAGAGTCGGGCCTGTTACTGAGGGTCGGGTCTGTTACTGAGGGTCGGGTCTGTTACTGAGAGTCGGATCTGTTACTGAGGGTCGGGCCTCTTACTGAGAGTCGGGCCTGTTACTGAGGGTCGGGCCTGTTACTGAGAGTCGGGTCTGTTACTGAGAGTCGGGTCTGTTACTGAGGGTCGGGTCTGTTACTGAGAGTCGGGCCTGTTACTGAGAGTCGGGCCTGTTACTGAGGGTCGGGTCTGTTACTGAGGTTCGGGCCTGTTACTGAGCGTCGGGCCTGTTACTGAGAGTCGGGCCTGTTATTGAGGGTCGGGTCTGTTACTGAGAGTCGGGTCTGTTACTGAGAGTCGGGCCTGTTACTGAGAGTCGGGCCTGTTACTGAGAGTCGGGCCTGTTACTGAGGGTCGGGTCTGTTACTGAGGGTCGGGCCTGTTACTGAGGGTCGGGTCTGTTACTGAGAGTCGGGCCTGTTACTGAGAGTCGGGTCTGTTACTGAGAGTCTGGCCTGTTACTGAGGGTCGGGTCTGTTACTGAGAGTCGGGCCTGTTACTGAGAGTCGGGTCTGTTACTGAGAGTCGGGTCTGTTACTGAGGGTCGGGCCTGTTACTGAGAGTCGGGCCTGTTACTGAGGGTCGGGTCTGTTACTGAGAGTCGGGCCTGTTACTGAGAGTCGGGTCTGTTACTGAGAGTCGGGACTGTTACTGAGAGTCGGGCCTGTTACTGAGAGTCGGGTCTGTTACTGAGGGTCGGGCCTGTTACTGAGGGTCGGGCCTGTTACTGAGGGTCGGGTCTGTTACTGAGAGTCGGGCCTGTTACTGAGAGTCGGGTCTGTTACTGAGAGTCGGGACTGTTACTGAGAGTCGGGCCTGTTACTGAGAGTCGGGTCTGTTACTGAGAGTCGGGCCTGTTACTGAGAGTCCGGCCTGTTACTGAGGGTCGGGTCTGTTACTGAGAGTCGGGTCTGTTACTGAGGGTCGGGCCTGTTACTGAGAGTCGGGTCTGTTACTGAGGGTCGGGCCTGTTACTGAGAGTCAGGCCTGTTACTGAGAGTCGGGTCTGTTACTGAGGGTCGGGTCTGTTACTGAGAGTCGGGCCTGTTACTGAGAGTCGGGCCTGTTACTGAGAGTCGGGTCTGTTACTGAGAGTCGGGCCTGTTACTGAGAGTCGGGCCTGTTACTGAGAGTCGGGTCTGTTACTGAGGGTCGGGCCTGTTACTGAGAGTCGGGCCTGTTACTGAGAGTCGGGTCTGTTACTGAGGGTCGTGTCTGTTACTGAGAGTCGGGCCTGTTACTGAGGGTCGGGCCTGTTATTGAGGGTCGGGCCTGTTACTGAGGGTCGGGTCTGTTACTGAGGGTCGGGCCTGTTACTGAGAGTCGGGCCTGTTACTGAGAGTCGGGCCTGTTACTGAGAGTCGGGTCTGTTACTGAGAGTCGGGTCTGTTACTGAGAGTCGGGTCTGTTACTGAGGGTCGGGCCTGTTACTGAGAGTCGGGTCTGTTATTGAGAGTCGGGTCTGTTACTGAGGGTCGGGCCTGTTACTGAGAGTGGGGTCTGTTACTGAGAGTCGGGCCTGTTACTGAGAGTCGGGCCTATTACTGAGGGTCGGGTCTGTTACTGAGGGTCGGGCCTGTTACTGAGCGTCGGGCCTGTTACTGAGAGTCGGGCCTGTTACTGAGGGTCGGGCCTGTTACTGAGGGTCGGGCCTGTTCCTGAGGTTCGGGCCTGTTCCTGAGAGTCGGGTCTGTTACTGAGAGTCGGGTCTGTTACTGAGGGTCGGGCCTGTTACTGAGGGTCGGGCCTGTTACTGAGGGTCGGGCCTGTTACTGAGAGTCGGGTCTGTTACTGAGAGTCGGGTCTGTTACTCAGGGTCGGGCCTGTTACCGAGGGTCTGGCCTGTTACTGAGAGTCGGGTCTGTTACTGAGAGTCGGGTCTGTTACTGAGAGTCGGGCCTGTTACTGAGAGTCGGGCCTGTTACTGAGAGTCGGGTCTGTTACTGAGAGTCGGGCCTGTTACTGAGAGTCGGGCCTGTTACTGAGAGTCGGGCCTCTTACTGAGGGTCGGGTCTGTTACTGAGGGTCGGGCCTGTTACTGAGGGTCGGGTCTGTTACTGAGAGTCGGACCTGTTACTGAGAGTCGGGTCTGTTACTGAGAGTCGGGCCTGTTACTGAGGGTCGGGTCTGTTACTGAGAGTCGGGCCTGTTACTGAGAGTCGGGTCTGTTACTGAGAGTCGGGTCTGTTACTGAGGGTCGGGCCTGTTACTGAGAGTCGGTCCTGTTACTGAGAGTCGGGTCTGTTACTGAGAGTCGGGCCTGTTACTGAGAGTCAGGCCTGTTACTGAGGGTCGGGTCTGTTACTGAGAGTCGGGTCTGTTACTGAGGGTCGGGCCTGTTACTGAGAGTCGGGTCTGTTACTGAGGGTCGGGCCTGTTACTGAGAGTCGGGCCTGTTACTGAGGGTCGGGTCTGTTACTGAGGGTCGGGCCTGTTACTGAGCGTCGGGCCTGTTACTGAGAGTCGGGCCTGTTACTGAGGGTCGGGCCTGTTACTGAGGGTCGGGCCTGTTCCTGAGGTTCGGGCCTGTTACTGAGAGTCGGGTCTGTTACTGAGGGTCGGGTCTGTTACTGAGGGTCGGGCCTGTTACTGAGGGTCGGGCCTGTTACTGAGGGTCGGGCCTGTTACTGAGAGTCGGGTCTGTTACTGAGAGTCGGGTCTGTTACTGAGAGTCGGGTCTGTTACTGAGGGTCGGGTCTGTTACTGAGAGTCGGGCCTGTTACTGAGGGTCGTGCCTGTTCCTGAGAGTCGGGTCTGTTACTGAGAGTCGGGTCTGTTACTGAGAGTCGGGTCTGTTACTGAGGGTCGGTTCTGTTACTGAGGGTCGGGCCTGTTACTGAGGGTCGGGTCTGTTACTGAGAGTCGGGTCTGTTACTGAGGGTCGGGCCTGTTACTGAGGGTCGGGCCTGTTACTGAGGGTCGGGCCTGTTACTGAGGGTCGGGTCTGTTACTGAGAGTCGGGTCTGTTACTGAGGGTCGGGCCTGTTACTGAGAGTCGGGTCTGTTACTGAGGGTCGGGCCTGTTACTGAGAGTCGGGCCTGTTACTGAGAGTCGGGCCTGTTACTGAGAGTCGTGCCTGTTACTGACAGTCGGGCCTGTTACTGAGGGTCGGGTCTGTTACTGAGGGTCGGGCCTGTTACTGAGAGTCGGGTCTGTTACTGAGGGTCGGGCCTGTTACTGAGAGTCGGGTCTGTTACTGAGAGTCGGGTCTGTTACTGAGGGTCGGGCCTGTTACTGAGAGTCGGGTCTATTACTGAGAGTCGGGTCTGTTACTGAGGGTCGTGCCTGTTACTGAGAGTGGGGCCTGTTACTGAGAGTCGGGTCTGTTACTGAGAGTCGGGTCTGTTACTGAGAGTCGGGCCTCTTACTGAGGGTCGGGTCTGTTACTGAGAGTCGGGTCTGTTACTGAGAGTCGGGCCTGTTACTGAGAGTCGGTCCTGTTACTGAGTGTCGGGTCTGTTACTAAGGGTCGGGTCTGTTACTGAGGGTCGGGTCTGTTACTGAGAGTCGGGCCTGTTAGTGACAGTCGGGCCTGTTACTGAGAGTCGGGTCTGTTACTGAGAGTCGGGCCTGTTACTGAGAATCGGGTCTGTTACTGAGGGTCGGGCCTGTTACTGAGAGTCGGGTCTGTTACTGAGAGTCGGGCCTGTTACTGAGGGTCGGGCCTGTTACTGAGAGTCGGGTCTGTTACTGAGAGTCGGGACTGTTACTGAGGGTCGGGTCTCATACTGAGAGTCGGGCCTGTTACTGAGGGTCGGGTCTGTTACTGAGGGTCGGGCCTGTTACTGAGGGTCGGGCCTGTTACTGAGGGTCGGGCCTGTTACTGAGGGTCGGGTCTGTTACTGAGAGTCGGGCCTGTTACTGAGAGTCGGGCCTGTTACTGAGAGTCGGGCCTGTTACTGAGGGTCGGGCCTGTTACTGAGAGTCGGGTCTGTTACTGAGGGTCGGGCCTGTTACTGAGAGTCGGGCCTGTTACTGAGGGTCGGGTCTGTTACTGAGAGTCGGGTCTGTTACTGCGGGTCGGGTCTGTTACTGAGGGTCGGGTCTGTTACTGAGAGTCGGGCCTCTTACTGAGGGTCGGGTCTGTTACTGAGAGTCGGGTCTGTTACTGAGAGTCGGGCCTGTTACTGAGAGTCGGTCCTGTTACTGAGAGTCGGGTCTGTTACTAAGGGTCGGGTCTGTTACTGAGGGTCGGGTCTGTTACTGAGAGTCGGGCCTGTTAGTGACAGTCGGGCCTGTTACTGAGAGTCGGGTCTGTTACTGAGAGTCGGGCCTGTTACTGAGAGTCGGGTCTGTTACTGAGGGTCGGGCCTGTTACTGAGAGTCGGGTCTGTTACTGAGAGTCGGGCCTGTTACTGAGGGTCGGGCCTGTTACTGAGAGTCGGGTCTGTTACTGAGAGTCGGGACTGTTACTGAGGGTCGGGTCTCGTACTGAGAGTCGGGCCTGTTACTGAGGGTCGGGTCTGTTACTGAGGGTCGGGCCTGTTACTGAGGGTCGGGCCTGTTACTGAGGGTCGGGCCTGTTACTGAGGGTCGGGTCTGTTACTGAGAGTCGGGCCTGTTACTGAGAGTCGGGCCTGTTACTGAGGGTCGGGCCTGTTACTGAGAGTCGGGTCTGTTACTGAGGGTCGGGCCTGTTACTGAGAGTCGGGCCTGTTACTGAGGGTCGGGTCTGTTACTGAGAGTCGGGTCTGTTACTGAGGGTCGGGTCTGTTACTGAGGGTCGGGTCTGTTACTGAGAGTCGGGTCTGTTACTGAGGGTCGGGCCTGTTACTGAGAGTCGGGCCTGTTACTGAGGGTCGGGTCTGTTACTGAGGGTCGGGTCTGTTACTGAGGGTCGGGCCTGTTACTGAGAGTCGGGCCTATTAGTGAAGGTCGGGCCTGTTACTGAGAGTCGGGTCTGTTACTGAGAGTCGGGTCTGTTACTGAGAGTCGAGCCTGTTACTGAGAGTCGGGTCTGTTACTGAGGATCGGGCCTGTTACTGAGAGTCGGGCCTGTTACTGAGAGTCGGGTCTGTTACTGAGGGTTGTTCTGTTACTGAGGGTCGGGCCTGTTACTGAGAGTCGGGCCTGTTACTGATGGTCGGGCCTGTTACTGAGAGTCGGGCCTGTTACTGAGGGTCGGGCCTGTTACTGAGGGTCGGGCCTGTTACTGAGGGTCGGGCCTGTTACTGAGGGTCGGGCCTGTTACTGAGAGTCGGGCCTGTTACTGAGAGTCGGGCCTGTTACTGAGGGTCGGGCCTGTTACTGAGTGTCGGGCCTGTTACTGAGAGTCGGGCCTGTTACTGAGGGTCGGGTCTGTTACTGAGGGTCGGGTCTGTTACTGAGAGTCGGGTCTGTTACTGAGGGTCGGGCCTCTGACTGAGAGTCGGGCCTGTTACTGAGGGTCGGGCCTGTTACTGAGAGTCGGGTCTGTTACTGAGAGTCGGGTCTGTTACTGAGGGTCGGGTCTGTTACTGAGAGTCGGGCCTGTTACTGAGAGTCGGGCCTGTTACTGAGGGTCGGGTCTGTTACTGAGGTTCGGGCCTGTTACTGAGCGTCGGGCCTGTTACTGAGAGTCGGGCCTGTTACTGAGGGTCGGGTCTGTTAATGAGAGTTGGGTCTGTTACTGAGAGTCGGGCCTGTTACTGAGAGTCGGGCCTGTTACTGAGAGTCGGGCCTGTTACTGAGGGTCGGGTCTGTTACTGAGGGTCGGGCCTGTTACTGAGGGTCGGGTCTGTTACTGAGAGTCGGGCCTGTTATTGAGAGTCGGGTCTGTTACTGAGAGTCGGGCCTGTTACTGAGGGTCGGGTCTGTTACTGAGAGTCGGGCCTGTTACTGAGAGTCGGGTCTGTTACTGAGAGTCGGGTCTGTTACTGAGGGTCGGGCCTGTTACTGAGAGTCGGTCCTGTTACTGAGAGTCGGGACTGTTACTCAGAGTCGGGTCTGTTACTGAGAGTCGGGCCTGTTACTGAGAGTCCGGCCTGTTGCTGAGGGTCGGGTCTGTTACTGAGAGTCGGGTCTGTTACTGAGGGTCGGGCCCGTTACTGAGAGTCGGGTCTGTTACTGAGGGTCGGGCCTGTTACTGAGAGTCGGGCCTGTTACTGAGAGTCGGGTCTGTAACTGAGAGTCGGGCCTGTTACTGAGTGTCGGGCCTGTTACTGAGAGTCGGGCCTGTTACTGAGGGTCGGGTCTGTTACTGAGGGTCGGGTCTGATACTGAGAGTCGGGTCTGTTACTGAGGGTCGGTCCTGTTACTGAGAGTCGGGCCTGTTACTGAGGGTCGGGCCTGTTACTGAGAGTCGGGTCTGTTACTGAGATTCGTGTCTGTTACTGAGGGTCGGGTCTGTTACTGAGAGTCGGGCCTGTTACTGAGAGTCGGGCCTATTACTGAGGGTCGGGTCTGTTACTGAGGGTCGGGCCTGTTACTGAGCGTCGGGCCTGTTACTGAGAGTCGGGCCTGTTACTGAGGGTCGGTCCTGTTACTGAGGGTCGGGCCTGTTCCTGAGGTACGGGCCTGTTACTGAGCGTCGGGCCTGTTACTGAGAGTCGGGTCTGTTACTGAGAGTCGGGACTGTTACTGAGGGTCGGGTCTCTTACTGAGAGTCGGGCCTGTTACTGAGGGTCGGGTCTGTTACTGAGGGTCGGGCCTGTTACTGAGGGTCGGGCCTGTTACTGAGGGTCGGGCCTGTTACTGAGGGTCGGGTCTGTTACTGAGAGTCGGGCCTGTTACTGAGAGTCGGGCCTGTTACTGAGAGTCGGGCCTGTTACTGAGGGTCGGGCCTGTTACTGAGAGTCGGGTCTGTTACTGAGGGTCGGGCCTGTTACTGAGAGTCGGGCCTGTTACTGAGGGTCGGGTCTGTTACTGAGAGTCGGGTCTGTTACTGCGGGTCGGGTCTGTTACTGAGGGTCGGGTCTGTTACTGAGAGTCGGGCCTCTTACTGAGGGTCGGGCCTGTTACTGAGAGTCGGGTCTGTTACTGAGGGTCGGGCCTGTTACTGAGAGTCGGGTCTGTTACTGAGAGTCGGGCCTGTTACTGAGGGTCGGGCCTGTTACTGAGAGTCGGGTCTGTTACTGAGAGTCGGGACTGTTACTGAGGGTCGGGTCTCGTACTGAGAGTCGGGCCTGTTACTGAGGGTCGGGTCTGTTACTGAGGGTCGGGCCTGTTACTGAGGGTCGGGCCTGTTACTGAGGGTCGGGCCTGTTACTGAGGGTCGGGTCTGTTACTGAGAGTCGGGCCTGTTACTGAGAGTCGGGCCTGTTACTGAGGGTCGGGCCTGTTACTGAGAGTCGGGTCTGTTACTGAGGGTCGGGCCTGTTACTGAGAGTCGGGCCTGTTACTGAGGGTCGGGTCTGTTACTGAGAGTCGGGTCTGTTACTGAGGGTCGGGTCTGTTACTGAGGGTCGGGTCTGTTACTGAGAGTCGGGTCTGTTACTGAGGGTCGGGCCTGTTACTGAGAGTCGGGCCTGTTACTGAGGGTCGGGTCTGTTACTGAGGGTCGGGTCTGTTACTGAGGGTCGGGCCTGTTACTGAGAGTCGGGCCTATTACTGAGGGTCGGGCCTGTTACTGAGAGTCGGGTCTGTTACTGAGAGTCGGGTCTGTTACTGAGAGTCGAGCCTGTTACTGAGAGTCGGGTCTGTTACTGAGGGTCGGGCCTGTTACTGAGAGTCGGGCCTGTTACTGAGAGTCGGGTCTGTTACTGAGGGTTGTTCTGTTACTGAGGGTCGGGCCTGTTACTGAGAGTCGGGCCTGTTACTGAGGGTCGGGCCTGTTACTGAGAGTCGGGCCTGTTACTGAGGGTCGGGTCTGTTACTGAGGGTCGGGCCTGTTACTGAGGGTCGGGCCTGTTACTGAGGGTCGGGCCTGTTACTGAGGGTCGGGCCTGTTACTGAGAGTCGGGCCTGTTACTGAGAGTCGGGCCTGTTACTGAGGGTCGGGCCTGTTACTGAGTGTCGGGCCTGTTACTGAGAGTCGGGCCTGTTACTGAGGGTCGGGTCTGTTACTGAGGGTCGGGTCTGTTACTGAGAGTCGGGTCTGTTACTGAGGGTCGGGCCTCTTACTGAGAGTCGGGCCTGTTACTGAGGGTCGGGCCTGTTACTGAGAGTCGGGTCTGTTACTGAGAGTCGGGTCTGTTACTGAGGGTCGGGTCTGTTACTGAGAGTCGGGCCTGTTACTGAGAGTCGGGCCTGTTACTGAGGGTCGGGTCTGTTACTGAGGTTCGGTCCTGTTACTGAGCGTCGGGCCTGTTAGTGAGAGTCGGGCCTGTTACTGAGGGTCGGGTCTGTTAATGAGAGTTGGGTCTGTTACTGAGAGTCGGGCCTGTTACTGAGAGTCGGGCCTGTTACTGAGAGTCGGGCCTGTTACTGAGGGTCGGGTCTGTTACTGAGGGTCGGGCCTGTTACTGAGGGTCGGGTCTGTTACTGAGAATCGGGCCTGTTACTGAGAGTCGGGTCTGTTACTGAGAGTCGGGCCTGTTACTGAGGGTCGGGTCTGTTACTGAGAGTCGGGCCTGTTACTGAGAGTCGGGTCTGTTACTGAGAGTCGGGTCTGTTACTGAGGGTCGGGCCTGTTACTGAGAGTCGGTCCTGTTACTGAGAGTCGGGACTGTTACTCAGAGTCGGGTCTGTTACTGAGAGTCGGGCCTGTTACTGAGAGTCCGGCCTGTTACTGAGGGTCGGGTCTGTTACTGAGAGTCGGGTCTGTTACTGAGGGTCGGGCCCGTTACTGAGAGTCGGGTCTGTTACTGAGGGTCGGGCCTGTTACTGAGAGTCGGGCCTGTTACTGAGAGTCGGGTCTGTAACTGAGAGTCGGGCCTGTTACTGAGTGTCGGGCCTGTTACTGAGAGTCGGGCCTGTTACTGAGGGTCGGGTCTGTTACTGAGGGTCGGGTCTGATACTGAGAGTCGGGTCTGTTACTGAGGGTCGGTCCTGTTACTGAGAGTCGGGCCTGTTACTGAGGGTCGGGCCTGTTACTGAGAGTCGGGTCTGTTACTGAGAGTCGTGTCTGTTACTGAGGGTCGGGTCTGTTACTGAGAGTCGGGCCTGTTACTGAGAGTCGGGCCTATTACTGAGGGTCGGGTCTGTTACTGAGGGTCGGGCCTGTTACTGAGCGTCGGGCCTGTTACTGAGAGTCGGGCCTGTTACTGAGGGTCGGTCCTGTTACTGAGGGTCGGGCCTGTTCCTGAGGTACGGGCCTGTTACTGAGAGTCGGGTCTGTTACTGAGAGTCGGGTCTGTTACTGAGGGTCGGGCCTGTTACTGAGGGTCGGGCCTGTTACTGAGGGTCGGGCCTGTTACTGAGAGTCAGGTCTGTTACTGAGAGTCGGGTCTGTTACTGAGAGTCGGGTCTGTTACTGAGGGTCGGGTCTGTTACTGAGAGTCGGGCCTGTTACTGAGGGTCGGGCCTGTTCCTGAGGTTCGGGCCTGTTACTGAGAGTCGGGTCTGTTACTGAGAGTCGGGTCTGTTACTGAGAGTCGGGTCTGTTACTGAGGGTCGGGACTGTTACTGAGGGTCGGGTCTGTTACTGAGGGTCGGGCCTGTTACTGAGAGTCGGGCCTATTACTGAGGGTCGGGCCTGTTACTGAGAGTCGGGTCTGTTACTGAGAGTCGGGTCTGTTACTGAGAGTCGAGCCTGTTACTGAGAGTCGGGTCTGTTACTGAGGGTCGGGCCTGTTACTGAGAGTCGGGCCTGTTACTGAGAGTCGGGTCTGTTACTGAGGGTTGTTCTGTTACTGAGGGTCGGGCCTGTTACTGAGAGTCGGGCCTGTTACTGAGGGTCGGGCCTGTTACTGAGAGTCGGGCCTGTTACTGAGGGTCGGGTCTGTTACTGAGAGTCGGGCCTGTTACTGAGAGTCGGGCCTGTTACTGAGGGTCGGGTCTGTTACTGAGGGTCGGGCCTGTTACTGAGGGTCGGGTCTGTTACTGAGAGTCGGGCCTGTTATTGAGAGTCGGGTCTGTTACTGAGAGTCGGGCCTGTTACTGAGGGTCGGGTCTGTTACTGAGAGTCGGGCCTGTTACTGAGAGTCGGGTCTGTTACTGAGAGTCGGGTCTGTTACTGAGGGTCGGGCCTGTTACTGAGAGTCGGTCCTGTTACTGAGAGTCGGGACTGTTACTCAGAGTCGGGTCTGTTACTGAGAGTCGGGCCTGTTACTGAGAGTCCGGCCTGTTACTGAGGGTCGGGTCTGTTACTGAGAGTCGGGTCTGTTACTGAGGGTCGGGCCCGTTACTGAGAGTCGGGTCTGTTACTGAGGGTCGGGCCTGTTACTGAGAGTCGGGCCTGTTACTGAGAGTCGGGTCTGTAACTGAGAGTCGGGCCTGTTACTGAGTGTCGGGCCTGTTACTGAGAGTCGGGCCTGTTACTGAGGGTCGGGTCTGTTACTGAGGGTCGGGTCTGATACTGAGAGTCGGGTCTGTTACTGAGGGTCGGTCCTGTTACTGAGAGTCGGGCCTGTTACTGAGGGTCGGGCCTGTTACTGAGAGTCGGGTCTGTTACTGAGAGTCGTGTCTGTTACTGAGGGTCGGGTCTGTTACTGAGAGTCGGGCCTGTTACTGAGAGTCGGGCCTATTACTGAGGGTCGGGTCTGTTACTGAGGGTCGGGCCTGTTACTGAGCGTCGGGCCTGTTACTGAGAGTCGGGCCTGTTACTGAGGGTCGGTCCTGTTACTGAGGGTCGGGCCTGTTCCTGAGGTACGGGCCTGTTACTGAGCGTCGGGCCTGTTACTGAGAGTCGGGTCTGTTACTGAGAGTCGGGACTGTTACTGAGGGTCGGGTCTCTTACTGAGAGTCGGGCCTGTTACTGAGGGTCGGGTCTGTTACTGAGGGTCGGGCCTGTTACTGAGGGTCGGGCCTGTTACTGAGGGTCGGGCCTGTTACTGAGGGTCGGGTCTGTTACTGAGAGTCGGGCCTGTTACTGAGAGTCGGGCCTGTTACTGAGAGTCGGGCCTGTTACTGAGGGTCGGGCCTGTTACTGAGAGTCGGGTCTGTTACTGAGGGTCGGGCCTGTTACTGAGAGTCGGGCCTGTTACTGAGGGTCGGGTCTGTTACTGAGAGTCGGGTCTGTTACTGCGGGTCGGGTCTGTTACTGAGGGTCGGGTCTGTTACTGAGAGTCGGGCCTCTTACTGAGGGTCGGGTCTGTTACTGAGAGTCGGGTCTGTTACTGAGAGTCGGGCCTGTTACTGAGAGTCGGTCCTGTTACTGAGAGTCGGGTCTGTTACTAAGGGTCGGGTCTGTTACTGAGGGTCGGGTCTGTTACTGAGAGTCGGGCCTGTTAGTGACAGTCGGGCCTGTTACTGAGAGTCGGGTCTGTTACTGAGAGTCGGGCCTGTTACTGAGAGTCGGGTCTGTTACTGAGGGTCGGGCCTGTTACTGAGAGTCGGGTCTGTTACTGAGAGTCGGGCCTGTTACTGAGGGTCGGGCCTGTTACTGAGAGTCGGGTCTGTTACTGAGAGTCGGGACTGTTACTGAGGGTCGGGTCTCGTACTGAGAGTCGGGCCTGTTACTGAGGGTCGGGTCTGTTACTGAGGGTCGGGCCTGTTACTGAGGGTCGGGCCTGTTACTGAGGGTCGGGCCTGTTACTGAGGGTCGGGTCTGTTACTGAGAGTCGGGCCTGTTACTGAGAGTCGGGCCTGTTACTGAGGGTCGGGCCTGTTACTGAGAGTCGGGTCTGTTACTGAGGGTCGGGCCTGTTACTGAGAGTCGGGCCTGTTACTGAGGGTCGGGTCTGTTACTGAGAGTCGGGTCTGTTACTGAGGGTCGGGTCTGTTACTGAGGGTCGGGTCTGTTACTGAGAGTCGGGTCTGTTACTGAGGGTCGGGCCTGTTACTGAGAGTCGGGCCTGTTACTGAGGGTCGGGTCTGTTACTGAGGGTCGGGTCTGTTACTGAGGGTCGGGCCTGTTACTGAGAGTCGGGCCTATTACTGAGGGTCGGGCCTGTTACTGAGAGTCGGGTCTGTTACTGAGAGTCGGGTCTGTTACTGAGAGTCGAGCCTGTTACTGAGAGTCGGGTCTGTTACTGAGGGTCGGGCCTGTTACTGAGAGTCGGGCCTGTTACTGAGAGTCGGGTCTGTTACTGAGGGTTGTTCTGTTACTGAGGGTCGGGCCTGTTACTGAGAGTCGGGCCTGTTACTGAGGGTCGGGCCTGTTACTGAGAGTCGGGCCTGTTACTGAGGGTCGGGTCTGTTACTGAGGGTCGGGCCTGTTACTGAGGGTCGGGCCTGTTACTGAGGGTCGGGCCTGTTACTGAGGGTCGGGCCTGTTACTGAGAGTCGGGCCTGTTACTGAGAGTCGGGCCTGTTACTGAGGGTCGGGCCTGTTACTGAGTGTCGGGCCTGTTACTGAGAGTCGGGCCTGTTACTGAGGGTCGGGTCTGTTACTGAGGGTCGGGTCTGTTACTGAGAGTCGGGTCTGTTACTGAGGGTCGGGCCTCTTACTGAGAGTCGGGCCTGTTACTGAGGGTCGGGCCTGTTACTGAGAGTCGGGTCTGTTACTGAGAGTCGGGTCTGTTACTGAGGGTCGGGTCTGTTACTGAGAGTCGGGCCTGTTACTGAGAGTCGGGCCTGTTACTGAGGGTCGGGTCTGTTACTGAGGTTCGGTCCTGTTACTGAGCGTCGGGCCTGTTAGTGAGAGTCGGGCCTGTTACTGAGGGTCGGGTCTGTTAATGAGAGTTGGGTCTGTTACTGAGAGTCGGGCCTGTTACTGAGAGTCGGGCCTGTTACTGAGAGTCGGGCCTGTTACTGAGGGTCGGGTCTGTTACTGAGGGTCGGGCCTGTTACTGAGGGTCGGGTCTGTTACTGAGAGTCGGGCCTGTTACTGAGAGTCGGGTCTGTTACTGAGAGTCGGGCCTGTTACTGAGGGTCGGGTCTGTTACTGAGAGTCGGGCCTGTTACTGAGAGTCGGGTCTGTTACTGAGAGTCGGGTCTGTTACTGAGGGTCGGGCCTGTTACTGAGAGTCGGTCCTGTTACTGAGAGTCGGGACTGTTACTCAGAGTCGGGTCTGTTACTGAGAGTCGGGCCTGTTACTGAGAGTCCGGCCTGTTACTGAGGGTCGGGTCTGTTACTGAGAGTCGGGTCTGTTACTGAGGGTCGGGCCCGTTACTGAGAGTCGGGTCTGTTACTGAGGGTCGGGCCTGTTACTGAGAGTCGGGCCTGTTACTGAGAGTCGGGTCTGTAACTGAGAGTCGGGCCTGTTACTGAGTGTCGGGCCTGTTACTGAGAGTCGGGCCTGTTACTGAGGGTCGGGTCTGTTACTGAGGGTCGGGTCTGATACTGAGAGTCGGGTCTGTTACTGAGGGTCGGTCCTGTTACTGAGAGTCGGGCCTGTTACTGAGGGTCGGGCATGTTACTGAGAGTCGGGTCTGTTACTGAGAGTCGTGTCTGTTACTGAGGGTCGGGTCTGTTACTGAGAGTCGGGCCTGTTACTGAGAGTCGGGCCTATTACTGAGGGTCGGGTCTGTTACTGAGGGTCGGGCCTGTTACTGAGCGTCGGGCCTGTTACTGAGAGTCGGGCCTGTTACTGAGGGTCGGTCCTGTTACTGAGGGTCGGGCCTGTTCCTGAGGTACGGGCCTGTTACTGAGAGTCGGGTCTGTTACTGAGAGTCGGGTCTGTTACTGAGGGTCGGGCCTGTTACTGAGGGTCGGGCCTGTTACTGAGGGTCGGGCCTGTTACTGAGAGTCAGGTCTGTTACTGAGAGTCGGGTCTGTTACTGAGAGTCGGGTCTGTTACTGAGGGTCGGGTCTGTTACTGAGAGTCGGGCCTGTTACTGAGGGTCGGGCCTGTTCCTGAGGTTCGGGCCTGTTACTGAGAGTCGGGTCTGTTACTGAGAGTCGGGTCTGTTACTGAGAGTCGGGTCTGTTACTGAGGGTCGGGACTGTTACTGAGGGTCGGGTCTGTTACTGAGGGTCGGGCCTGTTACTGAGAGTCGGGCCTATTACTGAGGGTCGGGCCTGTTACTGAGAGTCGGGTCTGTTACTGAGAGTCGGGTCTGTTACTGAGAGTCGAGCCTGTTACTGAGAGTCGGGTCTGTTACTGAGGGTCGGGCCTGTTACTGAGAGTCGGGCCTGTTACTGAGAGTCGGGTCTGTTACTGAGGGTTGTTCTGTTACTGAGGGTCGGGCCTGTTACTGAGAGTCGGGCCTGTTACTGAGGGTCGGGCCTGTTACTGAGAGTCGGGCCTGTTACTGAGGGTCGGGTCTGTTACTGAGGGTCGGGCCTGTTACTGAGGGTCGGGCCTGTTACTGAGGGTCGGGCCTGTTACTGAGGGTCGGGCCTGTTACTGAGAGTCGGGCCTGTTACTGAGAGTCGGGCCTGTTACTGAGGGTCGGGCCTGTTACTGAGTGTCGGGCCTGTTACTGAGAGTCGGGCCTGTTACTGAGGGTCGGGTCTGTTACTGAGGGTCGGGTCTGTTACTGAGAGTCGGGTCTGTTACTGAGGGTCGGGCCTCTTACTGAGAGTCGGGCCTGTTACTGAGGGTCGGGCCTGTTACTGAGAGTCGGGTCTGTTACTGAGAGTCGGGTCTGTTACTGAGGGTCGGGTCTGTTACTGAGAGTCGGGCCTGTTACTGAGAGTCGGGCCTGTTACTGAGGGTCGGGTCTGTTACTGAGGTTCGGGCCTGTTACTGAGCGTCGGGCCTGTTACTGAGAGTCGGGCCTGTTACTGAGGGTCGGGTCTGTTAATGAGAGTCGGGCCTGTTACTGAGAGTCGGGCCTGTTACTGAGGGTCGGGTCTGTTACTGAGGGTCGGGCCTGTTACTGAGGGTCGGGTCTGTTACTGAGAGTCGGGCCTGTTACTGAGAGTCGGGTCTGTTACTGAGAGTCGGGCCTGTTACTGAGGGTCGGGTCTGTTACTGAGAGTCGGGCCTGTTACTGAGAGTCGGGTCTGTTACTGAGAGTCGGGTCTGTTACTGAGGGTCGGGCCTGTTACTGAGAGTCGGTCCTGTTACTGAGAGTCGGGACTGTTACTCAGAGTCGGGTCTGTTACTGAGAGTCGGGCCTGTTACTGAGAGTCCGGCCTGTTACTGAGGGTCGGGTCTGTTACTGAGAGTCGGGTCTGTTACTGAGGGTCGGGCCCGTTACTGAGAGTCGGGTCTGTTACTGAGGGTCGGGCCTGTTACTGAGAGTCGGGCCTGTTACTGAGAGTCGGGTCTGTAACTGAGAGTCGGGCCTGTTACTGAGTGTCGGGCCTGTTACTGAGAGTCGGGCCTGTTACTGAGGGTCGGGTCTGTTACTGAGGGTCGGGTCTGATACTGAGAGTCGGGTCTGTTACTGAGGGTCGGTCCTGTTACTGAGAGTCGGGCCTGTTACTGAGGGTCGGGCCTGTTACTGAGAGTCGGGTCTGTTACTGAGAGTCCTGTCTGTTACTGAGGGTCGGGTCTGTTACTGAGAGTCGGGCCTGTTACTGAGAGTCGGGCCTATTACTGAGGGTCGGGTCTGTTGCTGAGGGTCGGGCCTGTTACTGAGCGTCGGGCCTGTTACTGAGAGTCGGGCCTGTTACTGAGGGTCGGTCCTGTTACTGAGGGTCGGGCCTGTTCCTGAGGTACGGGCCTGTTACTGAGAGTCGGGTCTGTTACTGAGAGTCGGGTCTGTTACTGAGGGTCGGGCCTGTTACTGAGGGTCGGGTCTGTTACTGAGGTTCGGGCCTGTTACTGAGCGTCGGGCCTGTTACTGAGAGTCGGGCCTGTTACTGAGGGTCGGGTCTGTTAATGAGAGTTGGGTCTGTTACTGAGAGTCGGGCCTGTTACTGAGAGTCGGGCCTGTTACTGAGAGTCGGGCCTGTTACTGAGGGTCGGGTCTGTTACTGAGGGTCGGGCCTGTTACTGAGGGTCGGGTCTGTTACTGAGAGTCGGGCCTGTTACTGAGAGTCGGGTCTGTTACTGAGAGTCGGGCCTGTTACTGAGGGTCGGGTCTGTTACTGAGAGTCGGGCCTGTTACTGAGAGTCGGGTCTGTTACTGAGAGTCGGGTCTGTTACTGAGGGTCGGGCCTGTTACTGAGAGTCGGTCCTGTTACTGAGAGTCGGGACTGTTACTCAGAGTCGGGTCTGTTACTGAGAGTCGGGCCTGTTACTGAGAGTCCGGCCTGTTACTGAGGGTCGGGTCTGTTACTGAGAGTCGGGTCTGTTACTGAGGGTCGGGCCCGTTACTGAGAGTCGGGTCTGTTACTGAGGGTCGGGCCTGTTACTGAGAGTCGGGCCTGTTACTGAGAGTCGGGTCTGTAACTGAGAGTCGGGCCTGTTACTGAGTGTCGGGCCTGTTACTGAGAGTCGGGCCTGTTACTGAGGGTCGGTTCTGTTACTGAGGGTCGGGTCTGATACTGAGAGTCGGGTCTGTTACTGAGGGTCGGTCCTGTTACTGAGAGTCGGGCCTGTTACTGAGGGTCGGGCCTGTTACTGAGAGTCGGGTCTGTTACTGAGAGTCGTGTCTGTTACTGAGGGTCGGGTCTGTTACTGAGGGTCGGGTCTGTTACTGAGGGTCGGGCCTGTTACTGAGAGTCGGGCCTATTACTGAGGGTCGGGCCTGTTACTGAGAGTCGGGTCTGTTACTGAGAGTCGGGTCTGTTACTGAGAGTCGAGCCTGTTACTGAGAGTCGGGTCTGTTACTGAGGGTCGGGCCTGTTACTGAGAGTCGGGCCTGTTACTGAGAGTCGGGTCTGTTACTGAGGGTTGTTCTGTTACTGAGGGTCGGGCCTGTTACTGAGAGTCGGGCCTGTTACTGAGGGTCGGGCCTGTTACTGAGAGTCGGGCCTGTTACTGAGGGTCGGGTCTGTTACTGAGGGTCGGGCCTGTTACTGAGGGTCGGGCCTGTTACTGAGGGTCGGGCCTGTTACTGAGGGTCGGGCCTGTTACTGAGAGTCGGGCCTGTTACTGAGAGTCGGGCCTGTTACTGAGGGTCGGGCCTGTTACTGAGTGTCGGGCCTGTTACTGAGAGTCGGGCCTGTTACTGAGGGTCGGGTCTGTTACTGAGGGTCGGGTCTGTTACTGAGAGTCGGGTCTGTTACTGAGGGTCGGGCCTCTTACTGAGAGTCGGGCCTGTTACTGAGGGTCGGGCCTGTTACTGAGAGTCGGGTCTGTTACTGAGAGTCGGGTCTGTTACTGAGGGTCGGGTCTGTTACTGAGAGTCGGGCCTGTTACTGAGAGTCGGGCCTGTTACTGAGGGTCGGGTCTGTTACTGAGGTTCGGTCCTGTTACTGAGCGTCGGGCCTGTTAGTGAGAGTCGGGCCTGTTACTGAGGGTCGGGTCTGTTAATGAGAGTTGGGTCTGTTACTGAGAGTCGGGCCTGTTACTGAGAGTCGGGCCTGTTACTGAGAGTCGGGCCTGTTACTGAGGGTCGGGTCTGTTACTGAGGGTCGGGCCTGTTACTGAGGGTCGGGTCTGTTACTGAGAGTCGGGCCTGTTACTGAGAGTCGGGTCTGTTACTGAGAGTCGGGCCTGTTACTGAGGGTCGGGTCTGTTACTGAGAGTCGGGCCTGTTACTGAGAGTCGGGTCTGTTACTGAGAGTCGGGTCTGTTACTGAGGGTCGGGCCTGTTACTGAGAGTCGGTCCTGTTACTGAGAGTCGGGACTGTTACTCAGAGTCGGGTCTGTTACTGAGAGTCGGGCCTGTTACTGAGAGTCCGGCCTGTTACTGAGGGTCGGGTCTGTTACTGAGAGTCGGGTCTGTTACTGAGGGTCGGGCCCGTTACTGAGAGTCGGGTCTGTTACTGAGGGTCGGGCCTGTTACTGAGAGTCGGGCCTGTTACTGACAGTCGGGTCTGTAACTGAGAGTCGGGCCTGTTACTGAGTGTCGGGCCTGTTACTGAGAGTCGGGCCTGTTACTGAGGGTCGGGTCTGTTACTGAGGGTCGGGTCTGATACTGAGAGTCGGGTCTGTTACTGAGGGTCGGTCCTGTTACTGAGAGTCGGGCCTGTTACTGAGGGTCGGGCCTGTTACTGAGAGTCGGGTCTGTTACTGAGAGTCGTGTCTGTTACTGAGGGTCGGGTCTGTTACTGAGAGTCGGGCCTGTTACTGAGAGTCGGGCCTATTACTGAGGGTCGGGTCTGTTACTGAGGGTCGGGCCTGTTACTGAGCGTCGGGCCTGTTACTGAGAGTCGGGCCTGTTACTGAGGGTCGGTCCTGTTACTGAGGGTCGGGCCTGTTCCTGAGGTACGGGCCTGTTACTGAGAGTCGGGTCTGTTACTGAGAGTCGGGTCTGTTACTGAGGGTCGGGCCTGTTACTGAGGGTCGGGCCTGTTACTGAGGGTCGGGCCTGTTACTGAGAGTCAGGTCTGTTACTGAGAGTCGGGTCTGTTACTGAGAGTCGGGTCTGTTACTGAGGGTCGGGTCTGTTACTGAGAGTCGGGCCTGTTACTGAGGGTCGGGCCTGTTCCTGAGGTTCGGGCCTGTTACTGAGAGTCGGGTCTGTTACTGAGAGTCGGGTCTGTTACTGAGAGTCGGGTCTGTTACTGAGGGTCGGGACTGTTACTGAGGGTCGGGTCTGTTACTGAGGGTCGGGCCTGTTACTGAGAGTCGGGCCTATTACTGAGGGTCGGGCCTGTTACTGAGAGTCGGGTCTGTTACTGAGAGTCGGGTCTGTTACTGAGAGTCGAGCCTGTTACTGAGAGTCGGGTCTGTTACTGAGGGTCGGGCCTGTTACTGAGAGTCGGGCCTGTTACTGAGAGTCGGGTCTGTTACTGAGGGTTGTTCTGTTACTGAGGGTCGGGCCTGTTACTGAGAGTCGGGCCTGTTACTGAGGGTCGGGCCTGTTACTGAGAGTCGGGCCTGTTACTGAGGGTCGGGTCTGTTACTGAGGGTCGGGCCTGTTACTGAGGGTCGGGCCTGTTACTGAGGGTCGGGCCTGTTACTGAGGGTCGGGCCTGTTACTGAGAGTCGGGCCTGTTACTGAGAGTCGGGCCTGTTACTGAGGGTCGGGCCTGTTACTGAGTGTCGGGCCTGTTACTGAGAGTCGGGCCTGTTACTGAGGGTCGGGTCTGTTACTGAGGGTCGGGTCTGTTACTGAGAGTCGGGTCTGTTACTGAGGGTCGGGCCTCTTACTGAGAGTCGGGCCTGTTACTGAGGGTCGGGCCTGTTACTGAGAGTCGGGTCTCTTACTGAGAGTCGGGTCTGTTACTGAGGGTCGGGTCTGTTACTGAGAGTCGGGCCTGTTACTGAGAGTCGGGCCTGTTACTGAGGGTCGGGTCTGTTACTGAGGTTCGGGCCTGTTACTGAGCGTCGGGCCTGTTACTGAGAGTCGGGCCTGTTACTGAGGGTCGGGTCTGTTAATGAGAGTCGGGCCTGTTACTGAGAGTCGGGCCTGTTACTGAGGGTCGGGTCTGTTACTGAGGGTCGGGCCTGTTACTGAGGGTCGGGTCTGTTACTGAGAGTCGGGCCTGTTACTGAGAGTCGGGTCTGTTACTGAGAGTCGGGCCTGTTACTGAGGGTCGGGTCTGTTACTGAGAGTCGGGCCTGTTACTGAGAGTCGGGTCTGTTACTGAGAGTCGGGTCTGTTACTGAGGGTCGGGCCTGTTACTGAGAGTCGGTCCTGTTACTGAGAGTCGGGACTGTTACTCAGAGTCGGGTCTGTTACTGAGAGTCGGGCCTGTTACTGAGAGTCCGGCCTGTTACTGAGGGTCGGGTCTGTTACTGAGAGTCGGGTCTGTTACTGAGGGTCGGGCCCGTTACTGAGAGTCGGGTCTGTTACTGAGGGTCGGGCCTGTTACTGAGAGTCGGGCCTGTTACTGAGAGTCGGGTCTGTAACTGAGAGTCGGGCCTGTTACTGAGTGTCGGGCCTGTTACTGAGAGTCGGGCCTGTTACTGAGGGTCGGGTCTGTTACTGAGGGTCGGGTCTGATACTGAGAGTCGGGTCTGTTACTGAGGGTCGGTCCTGTTACTGAGAGTCGGGCCTGTTACTGAGGGTCGGGCCTGTTACTGAGAGTCGGGTCTGTTACTGAGAGTCCTGTCTGTTACTGAGGGTCGGGTCTGTTACTGAGAGTCGGGCCTGTTACTGAGAGTCGGGCCTATTACTGAGGGTCGGGTCTGTTGCTGAGGGTCGGGCCTGTTACTGAGCGTCGGGCCTGTTACTGAGAGTCGGGCCTGTTACTGAGGGTCGGTCCTGTTACTGAGGGTCGGGCCTGTTCCTGAGGTACGGGCCTGTTACTGAGAGTCGGGTCTGTTACTGAGAGTCGGGTCTGTTACTGAGGGTCGGGCCTGTTACTGAGGGTCGGGTCTGTTACTGAGGTTCGGGCCTGTTACTGAGCGTCGGGCCTGTTACTGAGAGTCGGGCCTGTTACTGAGGGTCGGGTCTGTTAATGAGAGTTGGGTCTGTTACTGAGAGTCGGGCCTGTTACTGAGAGTCGGGCCTGTTACTGAGAGTCGGGCCTGTTACTGAGGGTCGGGTCTGTTACTGAGGGTCGGGCCTGTTACTGAGGGTCGGGTCTGTTACTGAGAGTCGGGCCTGTTACTGAGAGTCGGGTCTGTTACTGAGAGTCGGGCCTGTTACTGAGGGTCGGGTCTGTTACTGAGAGTCGGGCCTGTTACTGAGAGTCGGGTCTGTTACTGAGAGTCGGGTCTGTTACTGAGGGTCGGGCCTGTTACTGAGAGTCGGTCCTGTTACTGAGAGTCGGGACTGTTACTCAGAGTCGGGTCTGTTACTGAGAGTCGGGCCTGTTACTGAGAGTCCGGCCTGTTACTGAGGGTCGGGTCTGTTACTGAGAGTCGGGTCTGTTACTGAGGGTCGGGCCCGTTACTGAGAGTCGGGTCTGTTACTGAGGGTCGGGCCTGTTACTGAGAGTCGGGCCTGTTACTGAGAGTCGGGTCTGTAACTGAGAGTCGGGCCTGTTACTGAGTGTCGGGCCTGTTACTGAGAGTCGGGCCTGTTACTGAGGGTCGGGTCTGTTACTGAGGGTCGGGTCTGATACTGAGAGTCGGGTCTGTTACTGAGGGTCGGTCCTGTTACTGAGAGTCGGGCCTGTTACTGAGGGTCGGGCCTGTTACTGAGAGTCGGGTCTGTTACTGAGAGTCGTGTCTGTTACTGAGGGTCGGGTCTGTTACTGAGAGTCGGGCCTGTTACTGAGAGTCGGGCCTATTACTGAGGGTCGGGTCTGTTACTGAGGGTCGGGCCTGTTACTGAGCGTCGGGCCTGTTACTGAGAGTCGGGCCTGTTACTGAGGGTCGGTCCTGTTACTGAGGGTCGGGCCTGTTCCTGAGGTACGGGCCTGTTACTGAGCGTCGGGCCTGTTACTGAGAGTCGGGTCTGTTACTGAGAGTCGGGACTGTTACTGAGGGTCGGGTCTCTTACTGAGAGTCGGGCCTGTTACTGAGGGTCGGGTCTGTTACTGAGGGTCGGGCCTGTTACTGAGGGTCGGGCCTGTTACTGAGGGTCGGGCCTGTTACTGAGGGTCGGGTCTGTTACTGAGAGTCGGGCCTGTTACTGAGAGTCGGGCCTGTTACTGAGGGTCGGGCCTGTTACTGAGAGTCGGGTCTGTTACTGAGGGTCGGGCCTGTTACTGAGAGTCGGGCCTGTTACTGAGGGTCGGGTCTGTTACTGAGAGTCGGGTCTGTTACTGCGGGTCGGGTCTGTTACTGAGGGTCGGGTCTGTTACTGAGAGTCGGGCCTCTTACTGAGGGTCGGGTCTGTTACTGAGAGTCGGGTCTGTTACTGAGAGTCGGGCCTGTTACTGAGAGTCGGTCCTGTTACTGAGAGTCGGGTCTGTTACTAAGGGTCGGGTCTGTTACTGAGGGTCGGGTCTGTTACTGAGAGTCGGGCCTGTTAGTGACAGTCGGGCCTGTTACTGAGAGTCGGGTCTGTTACTGAGAGTCGGGCCTGTTACTGAGAGTCGGGTCTGTTACTGAGGGTCGGGCCTGTTACTGAGAGTCGGGTCTGTTACTGAGAGTCGGGCCTGTTACTGAGGGTCGGGCCTGTTACTGAGAGTCGGGTCTGTTACTGAGAGTCGGGACTGTTACTGAGGGTCGGGTCTCGTACTGAGAGTCGGGCCTGTTACTGAGGGTCGGGTCTGTTACTGAGGGTCGGGCCTGTTACTGAGGGTCGGGCCTGTTACTGAGGGTCGGGCCTGTTACTGAGGGTCGGGTCTGTTACTGAGAGTCGGGCCTGTTACTGAGAGTCGGGCCTGTTACTGAGGGTCGGGCCTGTTACTGAGAGTCGGGTCTGTTACTGAGGGTCGGGCCTGTTACTGAGAGTCGGGCCTGTTACTGAGGGTCGGGTCTGTTACTGAGAGTCGGGTCTGTTACTGAGGGTCGGGTCTGTTACTGAGGGTCGGGTCTGTTACTGAGAGTCGGGTCTGTTACTGAGGGTCGGGTCTGTTACTGAGGGTCGGGTCTGTTACTGAGAGTCGGGTCTGTTACTGAGGGTCGGGCCTGTTACTGAGAGTCGGGCCTGTTACTGAGGGTCGGGTCTGTTACTGAGGGTCGGGTCTGTTACTGAGGGTCGGGCCTGTTACTGAGAGTCGGGCCTATTACTGAGGGTCGGGCCTGTTACTGAGAGTCGGGTCTGTTACTGAGAGTCGGGTCTGTTACTGAGAGTCGAGCCTGTTACTGAGAGTCGGGTCTGTTACTGAGGGTCGGGCCTGTTACTGAGAGTCGGGCCTGTTACTGAGAGTCGGGTCTGTTACTGAGGGTTGTTCTGTTACTGAGGGTCGGGCCTGTTACTGAGAGTCGGGCCTGTTACTGAGGGTCGGGCCTGTTACTGAGAGTCGGGCCTGTTACTGAGGGTCGGGTCTGTTACTGAGGGTCGGGCCTGTTACTGAGGGTCGGGCCTGTTACTGAGGGTCGGGCCTGTTACTGAGGGTCGGGCCTGTTACTGAGAGTCGGGCCTGTTACTGAGAGTCGGGCCTGTTACTGAGGGTCGGGCCTGTTACTGAGTGTCGGGCCTGTTACTGAGAGTCGGGCCTGTTACTGAGGGTCGGGTCTGTTACTGAGGGTCGGGTCTGTTACTGAGAGTCGGGTCTGTTACTGAGGGTCGGGCCTCTTACTGAGAGTCGGGCCTGTTACTGAGGGTCGGGCCTGTTACTGAGAGTCGGGTCTGTTACTGAGAGTCGGGTCTGTTACTGAGGGTCGGGTCTGTTACTGAGAGTCGGGCCTGTTACTGAGAGTCGGGCCTGTTACTGAGGGTCGGGTCTGTTACTGAGGTTCGGTCCTGTTACTGAGCGTCGGGCCTGTTAGTGAGAGTCGGGCCTGTTACTGAGGGTCGGGTCTGTTAATGAGAGTTGGGTCTGTTACTGAGAGTCGGGCCTGTTACTGAGAGTCGGGCCTGTTACTGAGAGTCGGGCCTGTTACTGAGGGTCGGGTCTGTTACTGAGGGTCGGGCCTGTTACTGAGGGTCGGGTCTGTTACTGAGAGTCGGGCCTGTTACTGAGAGTCGGGTCTGTTACTGAGAGTCGGGCCTGTTACTGAGGGTCGGGTCTGTTACTGAGAGTCGGGCCTGTTACTGAGAGTCGGGTCTGTTACTGAGAGTCGGGTCTGTTACTGAGGGTCGGGCCTGTTACTGAGAGTCGGTCCTGTTACTGAGAGTCGGGACTGTTACTCAGAGTCGGGTCTGTTACTGAGAGTCGGGCCTGTTACTGAGAGTCCGGCCTGTTACTGAGGGTCGGGTCTGTTACTGAGAGTCGGGTCTGTTACTGAGGGTCGGGCCCGTTACTGAGAGTCGGGTCTGTTACTGAGGGTCGGGCCTGTTACTGAGAGTCGGGCCTGTTACTGAGAGTCGGGTCTGTAACTGAGAGTCGGGCCTGTTACTGAGTGTCGGGCCTGTTACTGAGAGTCGGGCCTGTTACTGAGGGTCGGGTCTGTTACTGAGGGTCGGGTCTGATACTGAGAGTCGGGTCTGTTACTGAGGGTCGGTCCTGTTACTGAGAGTCGGGCCTGTTACTGAGGGTCGGGCCTGTTACTGAGAGTCGGGTCTGTTACTGAGAGTCGTGTCTGTTACTGAGGGTCGGGTCTGTTACTGAGAGTCGGGCCTGTTACTGAGAGTCGGGCCTATTACTGAGGGTCGGGTCTGTTACTGAGGGTCGGGCCTGTTACTGAGCGTCGGGCCTGTTACTGAGAGTCGGGCCTGTTACTGAGGGTCGGTCCTGTTACTGAGGGTCGGGCCTGTTCCTGAGGTACGGGCCTGTTACTGAGAGTCGGGTCTGTTACTGAGAGTCGGGTCTGTTACTGAGGGTCGGGCCTGTTACTGAGGGTCGGGCCTGTTACTGAGGGTCGGGCCTGTTACTGAGAGTCAGGTCTGTTACTGAGAGTCGGGTCTGTTACTGAGAGTCGGGTCTGTTACTGAGGGTCGGGTCTGTTACTGAGAGTCGGGCCTGTTACTGAGGGTCGGGCCTGTTCCTGAGGTTCGGGCCTGTTACTGAGAGTCGGGTCTGTTACTGAGAGTCGGGTCTGTTACTGAGAGTCGGGTCTGTTACTGAGGGTCGGGACTGTTACTGAGGGTCGGGTCTGTTACTGAGGGTCGGGCCTGTTACTGAGAGTCGGGCCTATTACTGACGGTCGGGCCTGTTACTGAGAGTCGGGTCTGTTACTGAGAGTCGGGTCTGTTACTGAGAGTCGAGCCTGTTACTGAGAGTCGGGTCTGTTACTGAGGGTCGGGCCTGTTACTGAGAGTCGGGCCTGTTACTGAGAGTCGGGTCTGTTACTGAGGGTTGTTCTGTTACTGAGGGTCGGGCCTGTTACTGAGAGTCGGGCCTGTTACTGAGGGTCGGGCCTGTTACTGAGAGTCGGGCCTGTTACTGAGGGTCGGGTCTGTTACTGAGGGTCGGGCCTGTTACTGAGGGTCGGGCCTGTTACTGAGGGTCGGGCCTGTTACTGAGGGTCGGGCCTGTTACTGAGAGTCGGGCCTGTTACTGAGAGTCGGGCCTGTTACTGAGGGTCGGGCCTGTTACTGAGTGTCGGGCCTGTTACTGAGAGTCGGGCCTGTTACTGAGGGTCGGGTCTGTTACTGAGGGTCGGGTCTGTTACTGAGAGTCGGGTCTGTTACTGAGGGTCGGGCCTCTTACTGAGAGTCGGGCCTGTTACTGAGGGTCGGGCCTGTTACTGAGAGTCGGGTCTGTTACTGAGAGTCGGGTCTGTTACTGAGGGTCGGGTCTGTTACTGAGAGTCGGGCCTGTTACTGAGAGTCGGGCCTGTTACTGAGGGTCGGGTCTGTTACTGAGGTTCGGGCCTGTTACTGAGCGTCGGGCCTGTTACTGAGAGTCGGGCCTGTTACTGAGGGTCGGGTCTGTTAATGAGAGTTGGGTCTGTTACTGAGAGTCGGGCCTGTTACTGAGAGTCGGGCCTGTTACTGAGAGTCGGGCCTGTTACTGAGGGTCGGGTCTGTTACTGAGGGTCGGGCCTGTTACTGAGGGTCGGGTCTGTTACTGAGAGTCGGGACTGTTACTGAGAGTCGGGTCTGTTACTGAGAGTCGGGCCTGTTACTGAGGGTCGGGTCTGTTACTGAGAGTCGGGCCTGTTACTGAGAGTCGGGTCTGTTACTGAGAGTCGGGTCTGTTACTGAGGGTCGGGCCTGTTACTGAGAGTCGGTCCTGTTACTGAGAGTCGGGACTGTTACTCAGAGTCGGGTCTGTTACTGAGAGTCGGGCCTGTTACTGAGAGTCCGGCCTGTTACTGAGGGTCGGGTCTGTTACTGAGAGTCGGGTCTGTTACTGAGGGTCGGGCCCGTTACTGAGAGTCGGGTCTGTTACTGAGGGTCGGGCCTGTTACTGAGAGTCGGGCCTGTTACTGAGAGTCGGGTCTGTAACTGAGAGTCGGGCCTGTTACTGAGTGTCGGGCCTGTTACTGAGAGTCGGGCCTGTTACTGAGGGTCGGGTCTGTTACTGAGGGTCGGGTCTGATACTGAGAGTCGGGTCTGTTACTGAGGGTCGGTCCTGTTACTGAGAGTCGGGCCTGTTACTGAGGGTCGGGCCTGTTACTGAGAGTCGGGTCTGTTACTGAGAGTCCTGTCTGTTACTGAGGGTCGGGTCTGTTACTGAGAGTCGGGCCTGTTACTGAGAGTCGGGCCTATTACTGAGGGTCGGGTCTGTTACTGAGGGTCGGGCCTGTTACTGAGCGTCGGGCCTGTTACTGAGAGTCGGGCCTGTTACTGAGGGTCGGTCCTGTTACTGAGGGTCGGGCCTGTTCCTGAGGTACGGGCCTGTTACTGAGAGTCGGGTCTGTTACTGAGAGTCGGGTCTGTTACTGAGGGTCGGGCCTGTTACTGAGGGTCGGGCCTGTTACTGAGGGTCGGGCCTGTTACTGAGAGTCAGGTCTGTTACTGAGAGTCGGGTCTGTTACTGAGAGTCGGGTCTGTTACTGAGGGTCGGGTCTGTTACTGAGAGTCGGGCCTGTTACTGAGGGTCGGGCGTGTTCCTGAGGTTCGGGCCTGTTACTGAGAGTCGGGTCTGTTACTGAGAGTCGGGTCTGTTACTGAGAGTCGGGTCTGTTACTGAGGGTCGGGACTGTTACTGAGGGTCGGGCCTGTTACTGAGAGTCGGGTCTGTTACTGAGAGTCGGGTCTGTTACTGAGAGTCGGGTCTGTTATTGAGGGTCGGGCCTGTTACTGAGGGTCGGGCCTGTTACTGAGGGTCGGGCCTGTTACTGAGGGTCGGGTCTGTTACTGAGAGTCGGGTCTGTTACTGAGGGTCGGGCCTGTTACTGAGAGTCGGGTCTGTTCCTGAGGGTCGGGCCTGTTACTGAGAGTCGGGCCTGTTACTGAGAGTCGGGCCTGTTACTGAGAGTCGGGCCTGTTACTGACAGTCGGGCCTGTTACTGAGGGTCGGGTCTGTTACTGAGGGTCGGGCCTGTTACTGAGAGTCGGGTCTGTTACTGAGGGTCGGGCCTGTTACTGAGAGTCGGGTCTGTTACTGAGAGTCGGGTCTGTTACTGAGGGTCGGGCCTGTTACTGAGAGTCGGGTCTATTACTGAGAGTCGGGTCTGTTACTGAGGGTCGGGCCTGTTACTGAGAGTGGGGCCTGTTACTGAGAGTCGGGTCTGTTACTGAGAGTCGGGTTTGTTACTGAGAGTCGGGCCTCTTACTGAGGGTCGGTTCTGTTACTGAGAGTCGGGTCTGTTACTGAGAGTCGGGCCTGTTACTGAGAGTCGGTCCTGTTACTGAGAGTCGGGTCTGTTACTAAGGGTCGGGTCTGTTACTGAGGGTCGGGTCTGTTACTGAGAGTCGGGCCTGTTAGTGACAGTCGGGCCTGTTACTGAGAGTCGGGTCTGTTACTGAGAGTCGGGCCTGTTACTGAGAATCGGGTCTGTTACTGAGGGTCGGGCCTGTTACTGAGAGTCGGGTCTGTTACTGAGAGTCGGGCCTGTTACTGAGGGTCGGGCCTGTTACTGAGAGTCGGGTCTGTTACTGAGAGTCGGGACTGTTACTGAGGGTCGGGTCTCTTACTGAGAGTCGGGCCTGTTACTGAGGGTCGGGTCTGTTACTGAGGGTCGGGCCTGTTACTGAGGGTCGAGCCTGTTACTGAGGGTCGGGCCTGTTACTGAGGGTCGGGTCTGTTACTGAGAGTCGGGCCTGTTACTGAGAGTCGGGCCTGTTACTGAGAGTCGGGCCTGTTACTGAGGGTCGGGCCTGTTACTGAGAGTCGGGTCTGTTACTGAGAGTCGGGCCTGTTACTGAGGGTCGGGTCTGTTACTGAGAGTCGGGTCTGTTACTGAGGGTCGGGTCTGTTACTGAGGGTCGGGTCTGTTACTGAGAGTCGGGCCTCTTACTGAGGGTCGGGTCTGTTACTGAGAGACGGGTCTGTTACTGAGAGTCGGGCCTGTTACTGAGAGTCGGTCCTGTTACTGAGAGTCGGGTCTGTTACTGAGAGTCGGGCCTGTTACTGAGAGTCGGGTCTGTTACTGAGGGTCGGGCCTGTTACTGAGAGTCGGGTCTGTTACTGAGAGTCGGGCCTGTTACTGAGGGTCGGGCCTGTTACTGAGAGTCGGGTCTGTTACTGAGAGTCGGGACTGTTACTGAGGGTCGGGTCTCTTACTGAGAGTCGGGCCTGTTACTGAGGGTCGGGTCTGTTACTGAGGGTCGGGCCTGTTACTGAGGGTCGGGCCTGTTACTGAGGGTCGGGCCTGTTACTGAGGGTCGGGTCTGTTACTGAGAGTCGGGCCTGTTACTGAGAGTCGGGCCTGTTACTGAGAGTCGGGACTGTTACTGAGGGTCGGGCCTGTTACTGAGAGTCGGGTCTGTTACTGATGGTCGGGCCTGTTACTGAGAGTCGGGCCTGTTACTGAGGGTCGGGTCTGTTACTGAGAGTCGGGTCTGTTACTGAGGGTCGGGTCTGTTACTGAGGGTCGGGTCTGTTACTGAGAGTCGGGTCTGTTACTGAGGGTCGGGCCTGTTACTGAGATTCGGGCCTGTTACTGAGGGTCGGGCCTGTTACTGAGAGTCGGGTCTGTTACTGAGAGTCGGGCCTGTCACTGAGAGTCGGGCCTGTTACTGAAGGTCGGGCCTGTTACTGAGAGTCGTGTCTGTTACTGAGAGTCGGGTCTGTTACTGAGAGTCGGGCCTGTTACTGAGGGTCGGGCCTTTTACTGAGAGTCGGGTCTGTTACTGAGAGTCGGGTCTGTTACTGAGAGTCGGGCCTGTTACTGAGAGTCGGGTCTGTTACTGAGAGTCGGGTCTGTTACTGAGAGTCGGGCCTGTTACTGAGAGTCGGGCCTGTTACTGAGTGTCGGGTCTGTTACTGAGGGTCGGGCCTGTTACTGAGGGTCGGGCCTGTTACTGAGGGTCGGGCCTGTTACTGATGGTGGGGTCTGTTACTGAGGGTCGGGCCTGTGACTGAGGGTCGGGCCTGTTACTGAGGGTCGGGCCTGTTACTTAGAGTCGGGTCTGTTACTGAGGGTCGGGCCTGTTACGGAGGGTCGGGTCTGTTACTGAGAGTCGGGCCTGTTACTGAGGGTCGGGCCTGTTACTGAGAGTCTTGTCTGTTACTGAGAGTCGGGCCTGTTACTGAGAGTCGGGCCTGTTACTGAGGGTCGGGCCTGTTACTGAGAGTCGGGCCTGTTACTGAGAGTCGGGTCTGTTACTGAGAGTCGGGCCTGTTACTGAGTGTCCTGCCTGTTACTGAGGGTCGGGCCTGTTACTGAGGGTCGGGTCTGTTACTGAGGGTCGGGCCTGTTACTGAGAGTCGGGCCTGTTACTGAGAGTCGGGTCTGTTACTGAGGGTCGGGCCTGTTACTGAGAGTCGGGCCTGTTACTGAGGGTCGGGTCTGTTACTGAGGGTCGGGACTGTTACTGAGAGTCGGGCCTGTTACTGAGAGTCGGGCCTGTTACTGAGGGTTGGGCCTGTTACTGAGAGTCGGGCCTGTTACTGAGAGTCGGGTTAGTTACTGAGAGTCGGGCCTGTTACTGAGGGTTGGGCCTGTTACTGAGAGTCGGGCCTGTTACTGAGGGTCGGTTCTGTTACTGAGAGTCGGGTCTGTTACTGAGAGTCGGGCCTGTTACTGAGGGTCGGGCCTGTTACTGAGAGTCGGGTCTGTTACTGAGAGTCGGGCCTGTTACTGAGGGTCGGGCCTGTTACTGAGAGTCGGGCCTGTTACTGAGAGTCGGGCCTGTTACTGAGGGTCGGGCCTGTTACTGAGGGTCGGGTCTGTTACTGAGGGTCGGGCCTGTTACTGAGTGTCGGGCCTGTTAATGAGGGTCGGGCCTGTTACTGAGAGTCGGGCCTGTTACTGAGGGTCGGGCCTGTTACTGAGAGTCGGGCCTGTTACTGAGGGTCGGGCCTGTTACTGAGAGTCGGGCCTGTTACTGAGAGTCGGGTCTGTTACTGAGAGTCGGGTCTGTTACTGAGAGTCGGGCCTGTTACTGAGGGTCGGGCCTGTTACTGAGAGTCGGGTCTGTTACTGAGAGTCGGGCCTGTTACTGAGGGTCGGGCCTGTTACTGAGGGTCGGGTCTGTTACTGAGAGTCGGGCCTGTTACTGAGTGTCGTGTCTGTTACTGAGAGTCGGGTCTGTTACTGATGGTCGGGCCTGTTACTGAGAGTCGGGTCTGTTACTGAGAGTCGGGCCTGTTACTGAGAGTCGGGCCTGTTACTGAGGGTCGGGCCTGTTACTGAGAGTCGGGTCTGTTACTGAGAGTCGGGCCTGTTACTGAGGGTCGGGCCTGTTACTGAGAGTCGGGCCTGTTACTGAGAGTCGGGTCTGTTAGTGAGAGTCGGGCCTGTTACTGAGGGTCGGGCCTGTTACTGAGGGTCGGGTCTGTTACTGAGGGTCGGGCCTGTTACTGAGTGTCGGGCCTGTTAATGAGGGTCGGGCCTGTTACTGAGAGTCGGGCCTGTTACTGAGGGTCGGGCCTGTTACTGAGAGTCGGGCCTGTTACTGAGGGTCGGGCCTGTTACTGAGAGTCGGGCCTGTAACTGAGAGTCGGGTCTGTTACTGAGAGTCGGGTCTGTTACTGAGAGTCGGGCCTGTTACTGAGGGTCGGGCCTGTTACTGAGAGTCGGGTCTGTTACTGAGAGTCGGGCCTGTTACTGAGGGTCGGGCCTGTTACTGAGGGTCGGGTCTGTTACTGAGAGTCGGGCCTGTTACTGAGTGTCGTGTCTGTTACTGAGAGTCGGGTCTGTTACTGATGGTCGGGCCTGTTACTGAGAGTCGGGTCTGTTACTGAGAGTCGGGCCTGTTACTGAGAGTCGGGCCTGTTACTGAGGGTCGGGCCTGTTACTGAGAGTCGGGTCTGTTACTGAGAGTCGGGCCTGTTACTGAGGGTCGGGCCTGTTACTGAGAGTCGGGCCTGTTGCTGAGAGTCGGGTCTGTTACTGATGGTCGGGCCTGTTACTGAGAGTCGGGCCTGTTACTGAGGGTCGGGTCTGTTACTGAGAGTCGGGTCTGTTACTGAGGGTCGGGTCTGTTACTGAGGGTCGGGTCTGTTACTGAGAGTCGGGTCTGTTACTGAGGGTCGGGCCTGTTACTGAGATTCGGGCCTGTTACTGAGGGTCGGGCCTGTTACTGAGAGTCGGGTCTGTTACTGAGAGTCGGGCCTGTCACTGAGAGTCGGGCCTGTTACTGAAGGTCGGGCCTGTTACTGAGAGTCGGGTCTGTTACTGAGAGTCGGGTCTGTTACTGAGAGTCGGGCCTGTTACTGAGGGTCGGGCCTGTTACTGAGAGTCGGGTCTGTTACTGAGAGTCGGGTCTGTTACTGAGAGTCGGGCCTGTTACTGAGAGTCGGGTCTGTTACTGAGAGTCGGGTCTGTTACTGAGAGTCGGGCCTGTTACTGAGAGTCGGGCCTGTTACTGAGTGTCGGGTCTGTTACTGAGGGTCGGGCCTGTTACTGAGGGTCGGGCCTGTTACTGAGGGTCGGGCCTGTTACTGATGGTGGGGTCTGTTACTGAGGGTCGGGCCTGTGACTGAGGGTCGGGCCTGTTACTGAGGGTCGGGCCTGTTACTTAGAGTCGGGTCTGTTACTGAGGGTCGGGCCTGTTACGGAGGGTCGGGTCTGTTACTGAGAGTCGGGCCTGTTACTGAGGGTCGGGCCTGTTACTGAGAGTCTTGTCTGTTACTGAGAGTCGGGCCTGTTACTGAGAGTCGGGCCTGTTACTGAGGGTCGGGCCTGTTACTGAGAGTCGGGCCTGTTACTGAGAGTCGGGTCTGTTACTGAGAGTCGGGCCTGTTACTGAGTGTCCTGCCTGTTACTGAGGGTCGGGCCTGTTACTGAGGGTCGGGTCTGTTACTGAGGGTCGGGCCTGTTACTGAGAGTCGGGCCTGTTACTGAGAGTCGGGTCTGTTACTGAGGGTCGGGCCTGTTACTGAGAGTCGGGCCTGTTACTGAGGGTCGGGTCTGTTACTGAGGGTCGGGACTGTTACTGAGAGTCGGGCCTGTTACTGAGAGTCGGGCCTGTTACTGAGGGTTGGGCCTGTTACTGAGAGTCGGGCCTGTTACTGAGAGTCGGGTTAGTTACTGAGAGTCGGGCCTGTTACTGAGGGTTGGGCCTGTTACTGAGAGTCGGGCCTGTTACTGAGGGTCGGTTCTGTTACTGAGAGTCGGGTCTGTTACTGAGAGTCGGGCCTGTTACTGAGGGTCGGGCCTGTTACTGAGAGTCGGGTCTGTTACTGAGAGTCGGGCCTGTTACTGAGGGTCGGGCCTGTTACTGAGAGTCGGGCCTGTTACTGAGAGTCGGGCCTGTTACTGAGGGTCGGGCCTGTTACTGAGGGTCGGGTCTGTTACTGAGGGTCGGGCCTGTTACTGAGTGTCGGGCCTGTTAATGAGGGTCGGGCCTGTTACTGAGAGTCGGGCCTGTTACTGAGGGTCGGGCCTGTTACTGAGAGTCGGGCCTGTTACTGAGGGTCGGGCCTGTTACTGAGAGTCGGGCCTGTTACTGAGAGTCGGGTCTGTTACTGAGAGTCGGGTCTGTTACTGAGAGTCGGGCCTGTTACTGAGGGTCGGGCCTGTTACTGAGAGTCGGGTCTGTTACTGAGAGTCGGGCCTGTTACTGAGGGTCGGGCCTGTTACTGAGGGTCGGGTCTGTTACTGAGAGTCGGGCCTGTTACTGAGTGTCGTGTCTGTTACTGAGAGTCGGGTCTGTTACTGATGGTCGGGCCTGTTACTGAGAGTCGGGTCTGTTACTGAGAGTCGGGCCTGTTACTGAGAGTCGGGCCTGTTACTGAGGGTCGGGCCTGTTACTGAGAGTCGGGTCTGTTACTGAGAGTCGGGCCTGTTACTGAGGGTCGGGCCTGTTACTGAGAGTCGGGCCTGTTACTGAGAGTCGGGTCTGTTAGTGAGAGTCGGGCCTGTTACTGAGGGTCGGGCCTGTTACTGAGGGTCGGGTCTGTTACTGAGGGTCGGGCCTGTTACTGAGTGTCGGGCCTGTTAATGAGGGTCGGGCCTGTTACTGAGAGTCGGGCCTGTTACTGAGAGTCGGGCCTGTTACTGAGGGTCGGGCCTGTTACTGAGAGTCGGGCCTGTTACTGAGAGTCGGGTCTGTTACTGAGAGTCGGGTCTGTTACTGAGAGTCGGGCCTGTTACTGAGGGTCGGGCCTGTTACTGAGAGTCGGGTCTGTTACTGAGAGTCGGGCCTGTTACTGAGGGTCGGGCCTGTTACTGAGGGTCGGGTCTGTTACTGAGAGTCGGGCCTGTTACTGAGTGTCGTGTCTGTTACTGAGAGTCGGGTCTGTTACTGATGGTCGGGCCTGTTACTGAGAGTCGGGTCTGTTACTGAGAGTCGGGCCTGTTACTGAGAGTCGGGCCTGTTACTGAGGGTCGGGCCTGTTACTGAGAGTCGGGTCTGTTACTGAGAGTCGGGCCTGTTACTGAGGGTCGGGCCTGTTACTGAGAGTCGGGCCTGTTACTGAGAGTCGGGTCTGTTAGTGAGAGTCGGGTCTGTTACTGAGAGTCGGGCCTGTTACTGAGGGTCGGGCCTGTTACTGAGAGTCGGGTCTGTTACTGAGAGTCGCGTCTGTTACTGAGAGTCGGGCCTGTTACTGAGAGTCGGGTCTGTTACTCAGAGTCGGGTCTGTTACTGAGAGTCGGGCCTGTTACTGAGAGTCGGGCCTGTTACTGAGAGTCGGGCCTGTTACTGAGAGTCGGGCCTGTTACTGAGAGTCGGGCCTGTTACTGAGAGTCGGGCATGTTACTGAGAGTCGGGCCTGTTACTGAGGGTCGGGCATGTTACTGAGAGTCGGGCCTGTTACTGAGAGTCGGGCCTGTTACTGAGAGTCGGGCCTGTTACTGAGAGTCGGGCCTGTTACTGAGGGTCGGGCCTGTTACTGAGAGTCGGGTCTGTTACTGAGGGTCGGGCCTGTTACTGAGAGTCGGGTCTGTTACTAAGAGTCGGGCCTGTTACTGAGAGTCGGGTCTGTTACTAAGAGTCGGGCCTGTTACTGAGAGTCGGGCCTGTTACTGAGAGTCGGGTCTGTTACTGAGAGTCGGGTCTGTTACTGAGAGTCGGGTCTGTTACTGAGAGTCGGGTCTGTTACTGAGAGTCGGGCCTGTTACTGAGAGTCGGGTCTGTTACTGAGAGTCGGGCCTGTTACTGAGAGTCGGGCCTGTTACTGAGGGTCGGTTCTGTTACTGAGGGTCGGGTCTGTTACTGACAGTTGGGTCTGTTACTGAGGGTCGGGCCTGTTACTGAGGGTCGGGCCTGTTACTGAGAGTCGGGTCTGTTACTGAGAGTCGGGCCTGTAACTGAGGGTCGGGCCTGTTACTGAGAGTCGGGTCTGTTACTGAGAGTCGGGCCTGTTACTGAGGGTCGGGCCTGTTACTGAGAGTCGGGTCTGTTACTGAGAGTCGGGCCTGTTACTGAGGGTCGGGACTGTTACTGAGAGTCGGGCCTGTTACTTAGAGTCGGGCCTGTTACTGATAGTCGGGCCTGTTACTGAGAGTCGGGCCTGTTACTGAGAGTCGGGCCTGTTACTGAGAGTCGGGCCTGTTACTGATAGTCGGGTCTGTTACTGAGAGTCGGGCCTGTTACTGAGATTCGGGCCCGTTACTGAGGGTCGGGTCTGTTACTGAGGGTCGGGCCTGTTACTGAGAGTCGGGCCTGTTACTGAGGGTCGGGCCTGTTACTGAGAGTCGGGCCTGTTACTGAGAGTCGGGCCTGTTACTGAGAGTCGGGTCTGTTACTGAGAGTCGGGCCTGTTACTGAGGGTCGGGTCTGTTACTGAGAGTCGGGCCTGTTAGTGAGAGTCGGGTCTGTTACTGAGAGTCGGGCCTGTTACTGAGAGTCGGGTCTGTTACTGAGAGTCGGGCCTGTTACTGAGAGTCGGGTCTGTTACTGACAGTCGGGTCTGTTACTGAGAGTCGGGCCTGTTACTGAGAGTCGGGCCTGTTACTGAGGGTCGGGCCTGTTACTGAGGGTCGGGCCTGTTACTGAGAGTCGGGTCTGTTACTGAGAGTCGGGACTGTTACTGAGGGTCGGGTCTCTTACTGAGAGTCGGGCATGTTACTGAGGGTCGGGTCTGTTACTGAGGGTCGGGCCTGTTACTGAGGGTCGGGCCTGTTACTGAGGGTCGGGCCTGTTACTGAGGGTCGGGTCTGTTACTGAGAGTCGGGCCTGTTACTGAGAGTCGGGCCTGTTACTGAGAGTCGGGCCTGTTACTGAGGGTCGGGCCTGTTTCTGAGAGTCGGGTCTGTTACTGAGGGTCGGGCCTGTTACTGAGAGTCGGGCCTGTTACTGAGGGTCGGGTCTGTTACTGAGAGTCGGGTCTGTTACTGCGGGTCGGGTCTGTTACTGAGGGTCGGGTCTGTTACTGAGAGTCGGGCCTCTTACTGAGGGTCGGGTCTGTTACTGAGAGTCGGGTCTGTTACTGAGAGTCGGGCCTGTTACTGAGAGTCGGTCCTGTTACTGAGAGTCGGGTCTGTTACTAAGGGTCGGGTCTGTTACTGAGGGTCGGGTCTGTTACTGAGAGTCGGGCCTGTTAGTGACAGTCGGGCCTGTTACTGAGAGTCGGGTCTGTTACTGAGAGTCGGGCCTGTTACTGAGAGTCGGGTCTGTTACTGAGGGTCGGGCCTGTTACTGAGAGTCTGGTCTGTTACTGAGAGTCGGGCCTGTTACTGAGGGTCGGGCCTGTTACTGAGAGTCGGGTCTGTTACTGAGAGTCGGGACTGTTACTGAGGGTCGGGTCTCGTACTGAGAGTCGGGCCTGTTACTGAGGGTCGGGTCTGTTACTGAGGGTCGGGCCTGTTACTGAGGGTCGGGCCTGTTACTGAGGGTCGGGCCTGTTACTGAGGGTCGGGTCTGTTACTGAGAGTCGGGCCTGTTACTGAGAGTCGGGCCTGTTACTGAGGGTCGGGCCTGTTACTGAGAGTCGGGTCTGTTACTGAGGGTCGGGCCTGTTACTGAGAGTCGGGCCTGTTACTGAGGGTCGGGTCTGTTACTGAGAGTCGGGTCTGTTACTGAGGGTCGGGTCTGTTACTGAGGGTCGGGTCTGTTACTGAGAGTCGGGTCTGTTACTGAGGGTCGGGCCTGTTACTGAGAGTCGGGCCTGTTACTGAGGGTCGGGTCTGTTACTGAGGGTCGGGTCTGTTACTGAGGGTCGGGCCTGTTACTGAGAGTCGGGCCTATTACTGAGGGTCGGGCCTGTTACTGAGCGTCGGGTCTGTTACTGAGAGTCGGGTCTGTTACTGAGAGTCGAGCCTGTTACTGAGAGTCGGGTCTGTTACTGAGGGTCGGGCCTGTTACTGAGAGTCGGGCCTGTTACTGAGAGTCGGGTCTGTTACTGAGGGTTGTTCTGTTACTGAGGGTCGGGCCTGTTACTGAGAGTCGGGCCTGTTACTGAGAGTCGGGCCTGTTACTGAGAGTCGGGCCTGTTACTGAGAGTCGGGCCTGTTACTGAGGGTCGGGCCTGTTACTGAGAGTCGGGTCTGTTACTGAGGGTCGGGCCTGTTACTGAGAGTCGGGTCTGTTACTAAGAGTCGGGCCTGTTACTGAGAGTCGGGTCTGTTACTAAGAGTCGGGCCTGTTACTGAGAGTCGGGCCTGTTACTGAGAGTCGGGTCTGTTACTGAGAGTCGGGTCTGTTACTGAGAGTCGGGCCTGTTACTGAGAGTCGGGTCTGTTACTGAGAGTCGGGCCTGTTACTGAGAGTCGGGCCTGTTACTGAGGGTCGGTTCTGTTACTGAGGGTCGGGTCTGTTACTGACAGTTGGGTCTGTTACTGAGGGTCGGGCCTGTTACTGAGGGTCGGGCCTGTTACTGAGAGTCGGGTCTGTTACTGAGAGTCGGGCCTGTTACTGAGGGTCGGGCCTGTTACTGAGAGTCGGGTCTGTTACTGAGAGTCGGGCCTGTTACTGAGGGTCGGGCCTGTTACTGAGAGTCGGGTCTGTTACTGAGAGTCGGGCCTGTTACTGAGGGTCGGGCCTGTTACTGAGAGTCGGGCCTGTTACTGAGAGTCGGGCCTGTTACTGATAGTCGGGCCTGTTACTGAGAGTCGGGCCTGTTACTGAGAGTCGGGCCTGTTACTGAGAGTCGGGCCTGTTACTGATAGTCGGGTCTGTTACTGAGAGTCGGGCCTGTTACTGAGATTCGGGCCCGTTACTGAGGGTCGGGTCTGTTACTGAGGGTCGGGCCTGTTACTGAGAGTCGGGCCTGTTACTGAGGGTCGGGTCTGTTACTGAGAGTCGGGCCTGTTACTGAGAGTCGGGCCTGTTACTGAGAGTCGGGTCTGTTACTGAGAGTCGGGCCTGTTACTGAGGGTCGGGTCTGTTACTGAGAGTCGGGCCTGTTAGTGAGAGTCGGGTCTGTTACTGAGAGTCGGGCCTGTTACTGAGAGTCGGGTCTGTTACTGAGAGTCGGGCCTGTTACTGAGAGTCGGGTCTGTTACTGACAGTCGGGTCTGTTACTGAGAGTCGGGCCTGTTACTGAGAGTCGGGCCTGTTACTGAGGGTCGGGCCTGTTACTGAGGGTCGGGCCTGTTACTGAGAGTCGGGTCTGTTACTGAGAGTCGGGACTGTTACTGAGGGTCGGGTCTCTTACTGAGAGTCGGGCCTGTTACTGAGGGTCGGGTCTGTTACTGAGGGTCGGGCCTGTTACTGAGGGTCGGGCCTGTTACTGAGGGTCGGGCCTGTTACTGAGGGTCGGGTCTGTTACTGAGAGTCGGGCCTGTTACTGAGAGTCGGGCCTGTTACTGAGAGTCGGGCCTGTTACTGAGGGTCGGGCCTGTTACTGAGAGTCGGGTCTGTTACTGAGGGTCGGGCCTGTTACTGAGAGTCGGGCCTGTTACTGAGGGTCGGGTCTGTTACTGAGAGTCGGGTCTGTTACTGCGGGTCGGGTCTGTTACTGAGGGTCGGGTCTGTTACTGAGAGTCGGGCCTCTTACTGAGGGTCGGGTCTGTTACTGAGAGTCGGGTCTGTTACTGAGAGTCGGGCCTGTTACTGAGAGTCGGTCCTGTTACTGAGAGTCGGGTCTGTTACTAAGGGTCGGGTCTGTTACTGAGGGTCGGGTCTGTTACTGAGAGTCGGGCCTGTTAGTGACAGTCGGGCCTGTTACTGAGAGTCGGGTCTGTTACTGAGAGTCGGGCCTGTTACTGAGAGTCGGGTCTGTTACTGAGGGTCGGGCCTGTTACTGAGAGTCTGGTCTGTTACTGAGAGTCGGGCCTGTTACTGAGGGTCGGGCCTGTTACTGAGAGTCGGGTCTGTTACTGAGAGTCGGGACTGTTACTGAGGGTCGGGTCTCGTACTGAGAGTCGGGCCTGTTACTGAGGGTCGGGTCTGTTACTGAGGGTCGGGCCTGTTACTGAGGGTCGGGCCTGTTACTGAGGGTCGGGCCTGTTACTGAGGGTCGGGTCTGTTACTGAGAGTCGGGCCTGTTACTGAGAGTCGGGCCTGTTACTGAGGGTCGGGCCTGTTACTGAGAGTCGGGTCTGTTACTGAGGGTCGGGCCTGTTACTGAGAGTCGGGCCTGTTACTGAGGGTCGGGTCTGTTACTGAGAGTCGGGTCTGTTACTGAGGGTCGGGTCTCTTACTGAGGGTCGGGTCTGTTACTGAGAGTCGGGTCTGTTACTGAGGGTCGGGCCTGTTACTGAGAGTCGGGCCTGTTACTGAGGGTCGGGTCTGTTACTGAGGGTCGGGTCTGTTACTGAGGGTCGGGCCTGTTACTGAGAGTCGGGCCTATTACTGAGGGTCGGGCCTGTTACTGAGAGTCGGGTCTGTTACTGAGAGTCGGGTCTGTTACTGAGAGTCGAGCCTGTTACTGAGAGTCGGGTCTGTTACTGAGGGTCGGGCCTGTTACTGAGAGTCGGGCCTGTTACTGAGAGTCGGGTCTGTTACTGAGGGTTGTTCTGTTACTGAGGGTCGGGCCTGTTACTGAGAGTCGGGCCTGTTACTGAGGGTCGGGCCTGTTACTGAGAGTCGGGCCTGTTACTGAGGGTCGGGTCTGTTACTGAGGGTCGGGCCTGTTACTGAGGGTCGGGCCTGTTACTGAGGGTCGGGCCTGTTACTGAGGGTCGGGCCTGTTACTGAGAGTCGGGCCTGTTACTGAGAGTCGGGCCTGTTACTGAGGGTCGGGCCTGTTACTGAGTGTCGGGCCTGTTACTGAGAGTCGGGCCTGTTACTGAGGGTCGGGTCTGTTACTGAGGGTCGGGTCTGTTACTGAGAGTCGGGTCTGTTACTGAGGGTCGGGCCTCTTACTGAGAGTCGGGCCTGTTACTGAGGGTCGGGCCTGTTACTGAGAGTCGGGTCTGTTACTGAGAGTCGGGTCTGTTACTGAGGGTCGGGTCTGTTACTGAGAGTCGGGCCTGTTACTGAGAGTCGGGCCTGTTACTGAGGGTCGGGTCTGTTACTGAGGTTCGGTCCTGTTACTGAGCGTCGGGCCTGTTAGTGAGAGTCGGGCCTGTTACTGAGGGTCGGGTCTGTTAATGAGAGTTGGGTCTGTTACTGAGAGTCGGGCCTGTTACTGAGAGTCGGGCCTGTTACTGAGAGTCGGGCCTGTTACTGAGGGTCGGGTCTGTTACTGAGGGTCGGGCCTGTTACTGAGGGTCGGGTCTGTTACTGAGAGTCCGGCCTGTTACTGAGAGTCGGGTCTGTTACTGAGAGTCGGGCCTGTTACTGAGGGTCGGGTCTGTTACTGAGAGTCGGGCCTGTTACTGAGAGTCGGGTCTGTTACTGAGAGTCGGGTCTGTTACTGAGGGTCGGGCCTGTTACTGAGAGTCGGTCCTGTTACTGAGAGTCGGGACTGTTACTCAGAGTCGGGTCTGTTACTGAGAGTCGGGCCTGTTACTGAGAGTCCGGCCTGTTACTGAGGGTCGGGTCTGTTACTGAGAGTCGGGACTGTTACTGAGGGTCGGGCCCGTTACTGAGAGTCGGGTCTGTTACTGAGGGTCGGGCCTGTTACTGAGAGTCGGGCCTGTTACTGAGAGTCGGGTCTGTAACTGAGAGTCGGGTCTGTTACTGAGGGTCGGGTCTGTTACTGAGAGTCGGGCCTGTTACTGAGAGTCGGGCCTGTTACTGAGGGTCGGGTCTGTTACTGAGGTTCGGTCCTGTTACTGAGCGTCGGGCCTGTTAGTGAGAGTCGGGCCTGTTACTGAGGGTCGGGTCTGTTAATGAGAGTTGGGTCTGTTACTGAGAGTCGGGCCTGTTACTGAGAGTCGGGCCTGTTACTGAGAGTCGGGCCTGTTACTGAGGGTCGGGTCTGTTACTGAGGGTCGGGCCTGTTACTGAGGGTCGGGTCTGTTACTGAGAGTCCGGCCTGTTACTGAGAGTCGGGTCTGTTACTGAGAGTCGGGCCTGTTACTGAGGGTCGGGTCTGTTACTGAGAGTCGGGCCTGTTACTGAGAGTCGGGTCTGTTACTGAGAGTCGGGTCTGTTACTGAGGGTCGGGCCTGTTACTGAGAGTCGGTCCTGTTACTGAGAGTCGGGACTGTTACTCAGAGTCGGGTCTGTTACTGAGAGTCGGGCCTGTTACTGAGAGTCCGGCCTGTTACTGAGGGTCGGGTCTGTTACTGAGAGTCGGGTCTGTTACTGAGGGTCGGGCCCGTTACTGAGAGTCGGGTCTGTTACTGAGGGTCGGGCCTGTTACTGAGAGTCGGGCCTGTTACTGAGAGTCGGGTCTGTAACTGAGAGTCGGGCCTGTTACTGAGTGTCGGGCCTGTTACTGAGAGTCGGGCCTGTTACTGAGGGTCGGGTCTGTTACTGAGGGTCGGGTCTGATACTGAGAGTCGGGTCTGTTACTGAGGGTCGGTCCTGTTACTGAGAGTCGGGCCTGTTACTGAGGGTCGGGCCTGTTACTGAGAGTCGGGTCTGTTACTGAGAGTCGTGTCTGTTACTGAGGGTCGGGTCTGTTACTGAGAGTCGGGCCTGTTACTGAGAGTCGGGCCTATTACTGAGGGTCGGGTCTGTTACTGAGGGTCGGGCCTGTTACTGAGCGTCGGGCCTGTTACTGAGAGTCGGGCCTGTTACTGAGGGTCGGTCCTGTTACTGAGGGTCGGGCCTGTTCCTGAGGTACGGGCCTGTTACTGAGAGTCGGGTCTGTTACTGAGAGTCGGGTCTGTTACTGAGGGTCGGGCCTGTTACTGAGGGTCGGGCCTGTTACTGAGGGTCGGGCCTGTTACTGAGAGTCAGGTCTGTTACTGAGAGTCGGGTCTGTTACTGAGAGTCGGGTCTGTTACTGAGGGTCGGGTCTGTTACTGAGAGTCGGGCCTGTTACTGAGGGTCGGGCCTGTTCCTGAGGTTCGGGCCTGTTACTGAGAGTCGGGTCTGTTACTGAGAGTCGGGTCTGTTACTGAGAGTCGGGTCTGTTACTGAGGGTCGGGACTGTTACTGAGGGTCGGGTCTGTTACTGAGGGTCGGGCCTGTTACTGAGAGTCGGGCCTATTACTGAGGGTCGGGCCTGTTACTGAGAGTCGGGTCTGTTACTGAGAGTCGGGTCTGTTACTGAGAGTCGAGCCTGTTACTGAGAGTCGGGTCTGTTACTGAGGGTCGGGCCTGTTACTGAGAGTCGGGCCTGTTACTGAGAGTCGGGTCTGTTACTGAGGGTTGTTCTGTTACTGAGGGTCGGGCCTGTTACTGAGAGTCGGGCCTGTTACTGAGGGTCGGGCCTGTTACTGAGAGTCGGGCCTGTTACTGAGGGTCGGGTCTGTTACTGAGGGTCGGGCCTGTTACTGAGGGTCGGGCCTGTTACTGAGGGTCGGGCCTGTTACTGAGGGTCGGGCCTGTTACTGAGAGTCGGGCCTGTTACTGAGAGTCGGGCCTGTTACTGAGGGTCGGGCCTGTTACTGAGTGTCGGGCCTGTTACTGAGAGTCGGGCCTGTTACTGAGGGTCGGGTCTGTTACTGAGGGTCGGGTCTGTTACTGAGAGTCGGGTCTGTTACTGAGGGTCGGGCCTCTTACTGAGAGTCGGGCCTGTTACTGAGGGTCGGGCCTGTTACTGAGAGTCGGGTCTGTTACTGAGAGTCGGGTCTGTTACTGAGGGTCGGGTCTGTTACTGAGAGTCGGGCCTGTTACTGAGAGTCGGGCCTGTTACTGAGGGTCGGGTCTGTTACTGAGGTTCGGGCCTGTTACTGAGCGTCGGGCCTGTTACTGAGAGTCGGGCCTGTTACTGAGGGTCCGGTCTGTTAATGAGAGTTGGGTCTGTTACTGAGAGTCGGGCCTGTTACTGAGAGTCGGGCCTGTTACTGAGAGTCGGGCCTGTTACTGAGGGTCGGGTCTGTTACTGAGGGTCGGGCCTGTTACTGAGGGTCGGGTCTGTTACTGAGAGTCGGGCCTGTTACTGAGAGTCGGGTCTGTTACTGAGAGTCGGGCCTGTTACTGAGGGTCGGGTCTGTTACTGAGAGTCGGGCCTGTTACTGAGAGTCGGGTCTGTTACTGAGGGTCGGGCCTGTTACTGAGAGTCGGGTCTGTTACTGAGAGTCGGGCCTGTTACTGAGGGTCGGGCCTGTTACTGAGAGTCGGGTCTGTTACTGAGGGTCGGGCCTGTTACTGAGAGTCGGGCCTGTTACTGAGGGTCGGGTCTGTTACTGAGAGTCGGGTCTGTTACTGAGGGTCGGGTCTGTTACTGAGGGTCGGGTCTGTTACTGAGAGTCGGGTCTGTTACTGAGGGTCGGGCCTGTTACTGAGAGTCGGGCCTGTTACTGAGGGTCGGGTCTGTTACTGAGGGTCGGGTCTGTTACTGAGGGTCGGGCCTGTTACTGAGAGTCGGGCCTATTACTGAGGGTCGGGCCTGTTACTGAGCGTCGGGTCTGTTACTGAGAGTCGGGTCTGTTACTGAGAGTCGAGCCTGTTACTGAGAGTCGGGTCTGTTACTGAGGGTCGGGCCTGTTACTGAGAGTCGGGCCTGTTACTGAGAGTCGGGTCTGTTACTGAGGGTTGTTCTGTTACTGAGGGTCGGGCCTGTTACTGAGAGTCGGGCCTGTTACTGAGAGTCGGGCCTGTTACTGAGAGTCGGGCCTGTTACTGAGAGTCGGGCCTGTTACTGAGGGTCGGGCCTGTTACTGAGAGTCGGGTCTGTTACTGAGGGTCGGGCCTGTTACTGAGAGTCGGGTCTGTTACTAAGAGTCGGGCCTGTTACTGAGAGTCGGGTCTGTTACTAAGAGTCGGGCCTGTTACTGAGAGTCGGGCCTGTTACTGAGAGTCGGGTCTGTTACTGAGAGTCGGGTCTGTTACTGAGAGTCGGGCCTGTTACTGAGAGTCGGGTCTGTTACTGAGAGTCGGGCCTGTTACTGAGAGTCGGGCCTGTTACTGAGGGTCGGTTCTGTTACTGAGGGTCGGGTCTGTTACTGACAGTTGGGTCTGTTACTGAGGGTCGGGCCTGTTACTGAGGGTCGGGCCTGTTACTGAGAGTCGGGTCTGTTACTGAGAGTCGGGCCTGTTACTGAGGGTCGGGCCTGTTACTGAGAGTCGGGTCTGTTACTGAGAGTCGGGCCTGTTACTGAGGGTCGGGCCTGTTACTGAGAGTCGGGTCTGTTACTGAGAGTCGGGCCTGTTACTGAGGGTCGGGCCTGTTACTGAGAGTCGGGCCTGTTACTGAGAGTCGGGCCTGTTACTGATAGTCGGGCCTGTTACTGAGAGTCGGGCCTGTTACTGAGAGTCGGGCCTGTTACTGAGAGTCGGGCCTGTTACTGATAGTCGGGTCTGTTACTGAGAGTCGGGCCTGTTACTGAGATTCGGGCCCGTTACTGAGGGTCGGGTCTGTTACTGAGGGTCGGGCCTGTTACTGAGAGTCGGGCCTGTTACTGAGGGTCGGGTCTGTTACTGAGAGTCGGGCCTGTTACTGAGAGTCGGGCCTGTTACTGAGAGTCGGGTCTGTTACTGAGAGTCGGGCCTGTTACTGAGGGTCGGGTCTGTTACTGAGAGTCGGGCCTGTTAGTGAGAGTCGGGTCTGTTACTGAGAGTCGGGCCTGTTACTGAGAGTCGGGTCTGTTACTGAGAGTCGGGCCTGTTACTGAGAGTCGGGTCTGTTACTGACAGTCGGGTCTGTTACTGAGAGTCGGGCCTGTTACTGAGAGTCGGGCCTGTTACTGAGGGTCGGGCCTGTTACTGAGGGTCGGGCCTGTTACTGAGAGTCGGGTCTGTTACTGAGAGTCGGGACTGTTACTGAGGGTCGGGTCTCTTACTGAGAGTCGGGCCTGTTACTGAGGGTCGGGTCTGTTACTGAGGGTCGGGCCTGTTACTGAGGGTCGGGCCTGTTACTGAGGGTCGGGCCTGTTACTGAGGGTCGGGTCTGTTACTGAGAGTCGGGCCTGTTACTGAGAGTCGGGCCTGTTACTGAGAGTCGGGCCTGTTACTGAGGGTCGGGCCTGTTACTGAGAGTCGGGTCTGTTACTGAGGGTCGGGCCTGTTACTGAGAGTCGGGCCTGTTACTGAGGGTCGGGTCTGTTACTGAGAGTCGGGTCTGTTACTGCGGGTCGGGTCTGTTACTGAGGGTCGGGTCTGTTACTGAGAGTCGGGCCTCTTACTGAGGGTCGGGTCTGTTACTGAGAGTCGGGTCTGTTACTGAGAGTCGGGCCTGTTACTGAGAGTCGGTCCTGTTACTGAGAGTCGGGTCTGTTACTAAGGGTCGGGTCTGTTACTAAGGGTCGGGTCTGTTACTGAGAGTCGGGCCTGTTAGTGACAGTCGGGCCTGTTACTGAGAGTCGGGTCTGTTACTTAGAGTCGGGCCTGTTACTGAGAGTCGGGTCTGTTACTGAGGGTCGGGCCTGTTACTGAGAGTCTGGTCTGTTACTGAGAGTCGGGCCTGTTACTGAGGGTCGGGCCTGTTACTGAGAGTCGGGTCTGTTACTGAGAGTCGGGACTGTTACTGAGGGTCGGGTCTCGTACTGAGAGTCGGGCCTGTTACTGAGGGTCGGGTCTGTTACTGAGGGTCGGGCCTGTTACTGAGGGTCGGGCCTGTTACTGAGGGTCGGGCCTGTTACTGAGGGTCGGGTCTGTTACTGAGAGTCGGGCCTGTTACTGAGAGTCGGGCCTGTTACTGAGGGTCGGGCCTGTTACTGAGAGTCGGGTCTGTTACTGAGGGTCGGGCCTGTTACTGAGAGTCGGGCCTGTTACTGAGGGTCGGGTCTGTTACTGAGAGTCGGGTCTGTTACTGAGGGTCGGGTCTCTTACTGAGGGTCGGGTCTGTTACTGAGAGTCGGGTCTGTTACTGAGGGTCGGGCCTGTTACTGAGAGTCGGGCCTGTTACTGAGGGTCGGGTCTGTTACTGAGGGTCGGGTCTGTTACTGAGGGTCGGGCCTGTTACTGAGAGTCGGGCCTATTACTGAGGGTCGGGCCTGTTACTGAGAGTCGGGTCTGTTACTGAGAGTCGGGTCTGTTACTGAGAGTCGAGCCTGTTACTGAGAGTCGGGTCTGTTACTGAGGGTCGGGCCTGTTACTGAGAGTCGGGCCTGTTACTGAGAGTCGGGTCTGTTACTGAGGGTTGTTCTGTTACTGAGGGTCGGGCCTGTTACTGAGAGTCGGGCCTGTTACTGAGGGTCGGGCCTGTTACTGAGAGTCGGGCCTGTTACTGAGGGTCGGGTCTGTTACTGAGGGTCGGGCCTGTTACTGAGGGTCGGGCCTGTTACTGAGGGTCGGGCCTGTTACTGAGAGTCGGGCCTGTTACTGAGAGTCGGGCCTGTTACTGAGGGTCGGGCCTGTTACTGAGTGTCGGGCCTGTTACTGAGAGTCGGGCCTGTTACTGAGGGTCGGGTCTGTTACTGAGGGTCGGGTCTGTTACTGAGAGTCGGGTCTGTTACTGAGGGTCGGGCCTCTTACTGAGAGTCGGGCCTGTTACTGAGGGTCGGGCCTGTTACTGAGAGTCGGGTCTGTTACTGAGAGTCGGGTCTGTTACTGAGGGTCGGGTCTGTTACTGAGAGTCGGGCCTGTTACTGAGAGTCGGGCCTGTTACTGAGGGTCGGGTCTGTTACTGAGGTTCGGTCCTGTTACTGAGCGTCGGGCCTGTTAGTGAGAGTCGGGCCTGTTACTGAGGGTCGGGTCTGTTAATGAGAGTTGGGTCTGTTACTGAGAGTCGGGCCTGTTACTGAGAGTCGGGCCTGTTACTGAGAGTCGGGCCTGTTACTGAGGGTCGGGTCTGTTACTGAGGGTCGGGCCTGTTACTGAGGGTCGGGTCTGTTACTGAGAGTCCGGCCTGTTACTGAGAGTCGGGTCTGTTACTGAGAGTCGGGCCTGTTACTGAGGGTCGGGTCTGTTACTGAGAGTCGGGCCTGTTACTGAGAGTCGGGTCTGTTACTGAGAGTCGGGTCTGTTACTGAGGGTCGGGCCTGTTACTGAGAGTCGGTCCTGTTACTGAGAGTCGGGACTGTTACTCAGAGTCGGGTCTGTTACTGAGAGTCGGGCCTGTTACTGAGAGTCCGGCCTGTTACTGAGGGTCGGGTCTGTTACTGAGAGTCGGGTCTGTTACTGAGGGTCGGGCCCGTTACTGAGAGTCGGGTCTGTTACTGAGGGTCGGGCCTGTTACTGAGAGTCGGGCCTGTTACTGAGAGTCGGGTCTGTAACTGAGAGTCGGGCCTGTTACTGAGTGTCGGGCCTGTTACTGAGAGTCGGGCCTGTTACTGAGGGTCGGGTCTGTTACTGAGGGTCGGGTCTGATACTGAGAGTCGGGTCTGTTACTGAGGGTCGGTCCTGTTACTGAGAGTCGGGCCTGTTACTGAGGGTCGGGCCTGTTACTGAGAGTCGGGTCTGTTACTGAGAGTCGTGTCTGTTACTGAGGGTCGGGTCTGTTACTGAGAGTCGGGCCTGTTACTGAGAGTCGGGCCTATTACTGAGGGTCGGGTCTGTTACTGAGGGTCGGGCCTGTTACTGAGCGTCGGGCCTGTTACTGAGAGTCGGGCCTGTTACTGAGGGTCGGTCCTGTTACTGAGGGTCGGGCCTGTTCCTGAGGTACGGGCCTGTTACTGAGAGTCGGGTCTGTTACTGAGAGTCGGGTCTGTTACTGAGGGTCGGGCCTGTTACTGAGGGTCGGGCCTGTTACTGAGGGTCGGGCCTGTTACTGAGAGTCAGGTCTGTTACTGAGAGTCGGGTCTGTTACTGAGAGTCGGGTCTGTTACTGAGGGTCGGGTCTGTTACTGAGAGTCGGGCCTGTTACTGAGGGTCGGGCCTGTTCCTGAGGTTCGGGCCTGTTACTGAGAGTCGGGTCTGTTACTGAGAGTCGGGTCTGTTACTGAGAGTCGGGTCTGTTACTGAGGGTCGGGACTGTTACTGAGGGTCGGGTCTGTTACTGAGGGTCGGGCCTGTTACTGAGAGTCGGGCCTATTACTGAGGGTCGGGCCTGTTACTGAGAGTCGGGTCTGTTACTGAGAGTCGGGTCTGTTACTGAGAGTCGAGCCTGTTACTGAGAGTCGGGTCTGTTACTGAGGGTCGGGCCTGTTACTGAGAGTCGGGCCTGTTACTGAGAGTCGGGTCTGTTACTGAGGGTTGTTCTGTTACTGAGGGTCGGGCCTGTTACTGAGAGTCGGGCCTGTTACTGAGGGTCGGGCCTGTTACTGAGAGTCGGGCCTGTTACTGAGGGTCGGGTCTGTTACTGAGGGTCGGGCCTGTTACTGAGGGTCGGGCCTGTTACTGAGGGTCGGGCCTGTTACTGAGGGTCGGGCCTGTTACTGAGAGTCGGGCCTGTTACTGAGAGTCGGGCCTGTTACTGAGGGTCGGGCCTGTTACTGAGTGTCGGGCCTGTTACTGAGAGTCGGGCCTGTTACTGAGGGTCGGGTCTGTTACTGAGGGTCGGGTCTGTTACTGAGAGTCGGGTCTGTTACTGAGGGTCGGGCCTCTTACTGAGAGTCGGGCCTGTTACTGAGGGTCGGGCCTGTTACTGAGAGTCGGGTCTGTTACTGAGAGTCGGGTCTGTTACTGAGGGTCGGGTCTGTTACTGAGAGTCGGGCCTGTTACTGAGAGTCGGGCCTGTTACTGAGGGTCGGGTCTGTTACTGAGGTTCGGGCCTGTTACTGAGCGTCGGGCCTGTTACTGAGAGTCGGGCCTGTTACTGAGGGTCCGGTCTGTTAATGAGAGTTGGGTCTGTTACTGAGAGTCGGGCCTGTTACTGAGAGTCGGGCCTGTTAGTGACAGTCGGGCCTGTTACTGAGAGTCGGGTCTGTTACTGAGAGTCGGGCCTGTTACTGAGAATCGGGTCTGTTACTGAGGGTCGGGCCTGTTACTGAGGGTCGGGCCTGTTACTGAGGGTCGGGCCTGTTACTGAGAGTCAGGTCTGTTACTGAGAGTCGGGTCTGTTACTGAGAGTCGGGTCTGTTACTGAGGGTCGGGTCTGTTACTGAGAGTCGGGCCTGTTACTGAGGGTCGGGCCTGTTCCTGAGGTTCGGGCCTGTTACTGAGAGTCGGGTCTGTTACTGAGAGTCGGGTCTGTTACTGAGAGTCGGGTCTGTTACTGAGGGTCGGGACTGTTACTGAGGGTCGGGTCTGTTACTGAGGGTCGGGCCTGTTACTGAGAGTCGGGCCTATTACTGAGGGTCGGGCCTGTTACTGAGAGTCGGGTCTGTTACTGAGAGTCGGGTCTGTTACTGAGAGTCGAGCCTGTTACTGAGAGTCGGGTCTGTTACTGAGGGTCGGGCCTGTTACTGAGAGTCGGGCCTGTTACTGAGAGTCGGGTCTGTTACTGAGGGTTGTTCTGTTACTGAGGGTCGGGCCTGTTACTGAGAGTCGGGCCTGTTACTGAGGGTCGGGCCTGTTACTGAGAGTCGGGCCTGTTACTGAGGGTCGGGTCTGTTACTGAGGGTCGGGCCTGTTACTGAGGGTCGGGCCTGTTACTGAGGGTCGGGCCTGTTACTGAGGGTCGGGCCTGTTACTGAGAGTCGGGCCTGTTACTGAGAGTCGGGCCTGTTACTGAGGGTCGGGCCTGTTACTGAGTGTCGGGCCTGTTACTGAGAGTCGGGCCTGTTACTGAGGGTCGGGTCTGTTACTGAGGGTCGGGTCTGTTACTGAGAGTCGGGTCTGTTACTGAGGGTCGGGCCTCTTACTGAGAGTCGGGCCTGTTACTGAGGGTCGGGCCTGTTACTGAGAGTCGGGTCTGTTACTGAGAGTCGGGTCTGTTACTGAGGGTCGGGTCTGTTACTGAGAGTCGGGCCTGTTACTGAGAGTCGGGCCTGTTACTGAGGGTCGGGTCTGTTACTGAGGTTCGGGCCTGTTACTGAGCGTCGGGCCTGTTACTGAGAGTCGGGCCTGTTACTGAGGGTCCGGTCTGTTAATGAGAGTTGGGTCTGTTACTGAGAGTCGGGCCTGTTACTGAGAGTCGGGCCTGTTACTGAGAGTCGGGCCTGTTACTGAGGGTCGGGTCTGTTACTGAGGGTCGGGCCTGTTACTGAGGGTCGGGTCTGTTACTGAGAGTCGGGCCTGTTACTGAGAGTCGGGTCTGTTACTGAGAGTCGGGCCTGTTACTGAGGGTCGGGTCTGTTACTGAGAGTCGGGCCTGTTACTGAGAGTCGGGTCTGTTACTGAGGGTCGGGCCTGTTACTGAGAGTCGGGTCTGTTACTGAGAGTCGGGCCTGTTACTGAGGGTCGGGCCTGTTACTGAGAGTCGGGTCTGTTACTGAGGGTCGGGCCTGTTACTGAGAGTCGGGCCTGTTACTGAGGGTCGGGTCTGTTACTGAGAGTCGGGTCTGTTACTGAGGGTCGGGTCTGTTACTGAGGGTCGGGTCTGTTACTGAGAGTCGGGTCTGTTACTGAGGGTCGGGCCTGTTACTGAGAGTCGGGCCTGTTACTGAGGGTCGGGTCTGTTACTGAGGGTCGGGTCTGTTACTGAGGGTCGGGCCTGTTACTGTGAGTCGGGCCTATTACTGAGGGTCGGGCCTGTTACTGAGCGTCGGGTCTGTTACTGAGAGTCGGGTCTGTTACTGAGAGTCGAGCCTGTTACTGAGAGTCGGGTCTGTTACTGAGGGTCGGGCCTGTTACTGAGAGTCGGGCCTGTTACTGAGAGTCGGGTCTGTTACTGAGGGTTGTTCTGTTACTGAGGGTCGGGCCTGTTACTGAGAGTCGGGCCTGTTACTGAGAGTCGGGCCTGTTACTGAGAGTCGGGCCTGTTACTGAGAGTCGGGCCTGTTACTGAGGGTCGGGCCTGTTACTGAGAGTCGGGTCTGTTACTGAGGGTCGGGCCTGTTACTGAGAGTCGGGTCTGTTACTAAGAGTCGGGCCTGTTACTGAGAGTCGGGTCTGTTACTAAGAGTCGGGCCTGTTACTGAGAGTCGGGCCTGTTACTGAGAGTCGGGTCTGTTACTGAGAGTCGGGTCTGTTACTGAGAGTCGGGCCTGTTACTGAGAGTCGGGTCTGTTACTGAGAGTCGGGCCTGTTACTGAGAGTCGGGCCTGTTACTGAGGGTCGGTTCTGTTACTGAGGGTCGGGTCTGTTACTGACAGTTGGGTCTGTTACTGAGGGTCGGGCCTGTTACTGAGGGTCGGGCCTGTTACTGAGAGTCGGGTCTGTTACTGAGAGTCGGGCCTGTTACTGAGGGTCGGGCCTGTTACTGAGAGTCGGGTCTGTTACTGAGAGTCGGGCCTGTTACTGAGGGTCGGGCCTGTTACTGAGAGTCGGGTCTGTTACTGAGAGTCGGGCCTGTTACTGAGGGTCGGGCCTGTTACTGAGAGTCGGGCCTGTTACTGAGAGTCGGGCCTGTTACTGATAGTCGGGCCTGTTACTGAGAGTCGGGCCTGTTACTGAGAGTCGGGCCTGTTACTGAGAGTCGGGCCTGTTACTGATAGTCGGGTCTGTTACTGAGAGTCGGGCCTGTTACTGAGATTCGGGCCCGTTACTGAGGGTCGGGTCTGTTACTGAGGGTCGGGCCTGTTACTGAGAGTCGGGCCTGTTACTGAGGGTCGGGTCTGTTACTGAGAGTCGGGCCTGTTACTGAGAGTCGGGCCTGTTACTGAGAGTCGGGTCTGTTACTGAGAGTCGGGCCTGTTACTGAGGGTCGGGTCTGTTACTGAGAGTCGGGCCTGTTAGTGAGAGTCGGGTCTGTTACTGAGAGTCGGGCCTGTTACTGAGAGTCGGGTCTGTTACTGAGAGTCGGGCCTGTTACTGAGAGTCGGGTCTGTTACTGACAGTCGGGTCTGTTACTGAGAGTCGGGCCTGTTACTGAGAGTCGGGCCTGTTACTGAGGGTCGGGCCTGTTACTGAGGGTCGGGCCTGTTACTGAGAGTCGGGTCTGTTACTGAGAGTCGGGACTGTTACTGAGGGTCGGGTCTCTTACTGAGAGTCGGGCCTGTTACTGAGGGTCGGGTCTGTTACTGAGGGTCGGGCCTGTTACTGAGGGTCGGGCCTGTTACTGAGGGTCGGGCCTGTTACTGAGGGTCGGGTCTGTTACTGAGAGTCGGGCCTGTTACTGAGAGTCGGGCCTGTTACTGAGAGTCGGGCCTGTTACTGAGGGTCGGGCCTGTTACTGAGAGTCGGGTCTGTTACTGAGGGTCGGGCCTGTTACTGAGAGTCGGGCCTGTTACTGAGGGTCGGGTCTGTTACTGAGAGTCGGGTCTGTTACTGCGGGTCGGGTCTGTTACTGAGGGTCGGGTCTGTTACTGAGAGTCGGGCCTCTTACTGAGGGTCGGGTCTGTTACTGAGAGTCGGGTCTGTTACTGAGAGTCGGGCCTGTTACTGAGAGTCGGTCCTGTTACTGAGAGTCGGGTCTGTTACTAAGGGTCGGGTCTGTTACTGAGGGTCGGGTCTGTTACTGAGAGTCGGGCCTGTTAGTGACAGTCGGGCCTGTTACTGAGAGTCGGGTCTGTTACTGAGAGTCGGGCCTGTTACTGAGAGTCGGGTCTGTTACTGAGGGTCGGGCCTGTTACTGAGAGTCTGGTCTGTTACTGAGAGTCGGGCCTGTTACTGAGGGTCGGGCCTGTTACTGAGAGTCGGGTCTGTTACTGAGAGTCGGGACTGTTACTGAGGGTCGGGTCTCGTACTGAGAGTCGGGCCTGTTACTGAGGGTCGGGTCTGTTACTGAGGGTCGGGCCTGTTACTGAGGGTCGGGCCTGTTACTGAGGGTCGGGCCTGTTACTGAGGGTCGGGTCTGTTACTGAGAGTCGGGCCTGTTACTGAGAGTCGGGCCTGTTACTGAGGGTCGGGCCTGTTACTGAGAGTCGGGTCTGTTACTGAGGGTCGGGCCTGTTACTGAGAGTCGGGCCTGTTACTGAGGGTCGGGTCTGTTACTGAGAGTCGGGTCTGTTACTGAGGGTCGGGTCTCTTACTGAGGGTCGGGTCTGTTACTGAGAGTCGGGTCTGTTACTGAGGGTCGGGCCTGTTACTGAGAGTCGGGCCTGTTACTGAGGGTCGGGTCTGTTACTGAGGGTCGGGTCTGTTACTGAGGGTCGGGCCTGTTACTGAGAGTCGGGCCTATTACTGAGGGTCGGGCCTGTTACTGAGAGTCGGGTCTGTTACTGAGAGTCGGGTCTGTTACTGAGAGTCGAGCCTGTTACTGAGAGTCGGGTCTGTTACTGAGGGTCGGGCCTGTTACTGAGAGTCGGGCCTGTTACTGAGAGTCGGGTCTGTTACTGAGGGTTGTTCTGTTACTGAGGGTCGGGCCTGTTACTGAGAGTCGGGCCTGTTACTGAGGGTCGGGCCTGTTACTGAGAGTCGGGCCTGTTACTGAGGGTCGGGTCTGTTACTGAGGGTCGGGCCTGTTACTGAGGGTCGGGCCTGTTACTGAGGGTCGGGCCTGTTACTGAGAGTCGGGCCTGTTACTGAGAGTCGGGCCTGTTACTGAGGGTCGGGCCTGTTACTGAGTGTCGGGCCTGTTACTGAGAGTCGGGCCTGTTACTGAGGGTCGGGTCTGTTACTGAGGGTCGGGTCTGTTACTGAGAGTCGGGTCTGTTACTGAGGGTCGGGCCTCTTACTGAGAGTCGGGCCTGTTACTGAGGGTCGGGCCTGTTACTGAGAGTCGGGTCTGTTACTGAGAGTCGGGTCTGTTACTGAGGGTCGGGTCTGTTACTGAGAGTCGGGCCTGTTACTGAGAGTCGGGCCTGTTACTGAGGGTCGGGTCTGTTACTGAGGTTCGGTCCTGTTACTGAGCGTCGGGCCTGTTAGTGAGAGTCGGGCCTGTTACTGAGGGTCGGGTCTGTTAATGAGAGTTGGGTCTGTTACTGAGAGTCGGGCCTGTTACTGAGAGTCGGGCCTGTTACTGAGAGTCGGGCCTGTTACTGAGGGTCGGGTCTGTTACTGAGGGTCGGGCCTGTTACTGAGGGTCGGGTCTGTTACTGAGAGTCCGGCCTGTTACTGAGAGTCGGGTCTGTTACTGAGAGTCGGGCCTGTTACTGAGGGTCGGGTCTGTTACTGAGAGTCGGGCCTGTTACTGAGAGTCGGGTCTGTTACTGAGAGTCGGGTCTGTTACTGAGGGTCGGGCCTGTTACTGAGAGTCGGTCCTGTTACTGAGAGTCGGGACTGTTACTCAGAGTCGGGTCTGTTACTGAGAGTCGGGCCTGTTACTGAGAGTCCGGCCTGTTACTGAGGGTCGGGTCTGTTACTGAGAGTCGGGTCTGTTACTGAGGGTCGGGCCCGTTACTGAGAGTCGGGTCTGTTACTGAGGGTCGGGCCTGTTACTGAGAGTCGGGCCTGTTACTGAGAGTCGGGTCTGTAACTGAGAGTCGGGCCTGTTACTGAGTGTCGGGCCTGTTACTGAGAGTCGGGCCTGTTACTGAGGGTCGGGTCTGTTACTGAGGGTCGGGTCTGATACTGAGAGTCGGGTCTGTTACTGAGGGTCGGTCCTGTTACTGAGAGTCGGGCCTGTTACTGAGGGTCGGGCCTGTTACTGAGAGTCGGGTCTGTTACTGAGAGTCGTGTCTGTTACTGAGGGTCGGGTCTGTTACTGAGAGTCGGGCCTGTTACTGAGAGTCGGGCCTATTACTGAGGGTCGGGTCTGTTACTGAGGGTCGGGCCTGTTACTGAGCGTCGGGCCTGTTACTGAGAGTCGGGCCTGTTACTGAGGGTCGGTCCTGTTACTGAGGGTCGGGCCTGTTCCTGAGGTACGGGCCTGTTACTGAGAGTCGGGTCTGTTACTGAGAGTCGGGTCTGTTACTGAGGGTCGGGCCTGTTACTGAGGGTCGGGCCTGTTACTGAGGGTCGGGCCTGTTACTGAGAGTCAGGTCTGTTACTGAGAGTCGGGTCTGTTACTGAGAGTCGGGTCTGTTACTGAGGGTCGGGTCTGTTACTGAGAGTCGGGCCTGTTACTGAGGGTCGGGCCTGTTCCTGAGAGTCGGGTCTGTTACTGAGAGTCGGGTCTGTTACTGAGAGTCGGGTCTGTTACTGAGGGTCGGGACTGTTACTGAGGGTCGGGTCTGTTACTGAGGGTCGGGCCTGTTACTGAGAGTCGGGCCTATTACTGAGGGTCGGGCCTGTTACTGAGAGTCGGGTCTGTTACTGAGAGTCGGGTCTGTTACTGAGAGTCGAGCCTGTTACTGAGAGTCGGGTCTGTTACTGAGGGTCGGGCCTGTTACTGAGAGTCGGGCCTGTTACTGAGAGTCGGGTCTGTTACTGAGGGTTGTTCTGTTACTGAGGGTCGGGCCTGTTACTGAGAGTCGGGCCTGTTACTGAGGGTCGGGCCTGTTACTGAGAGTCGGGCCTGTTACTGAGGATCGGGTCTGTTACTGAGGGTCGGGCCTGTTACTGAGGGTCGGGCCTGTTACTGAGGGTCGGGCCTGTTACTGAGGGTCGGGCCTGTTACTGAGAGTCGGGCCTGTTACTGAGAGTCGGGCCTGTTACTGAGGGTCGGGCCTGTTACTGAGTGTCGGGCCTGTTACTGAGAGTCGGGCCTGTTACTGAGGGTCGGGTCTGTTACTGAGGGTCGGGTCTGTTACTGAGAGTCGGGTCTGTTACTGAGGGTCGGGCCTCTTACTGAGAGTCGGGCCTGTTACTGAGGGTCGGGCCTGTTACTGAGAGTCGGGTCTGTTACTGAGAGTCGGGTCTGTTACTGAGGGTCGGGTCTGTTACTGAGAGTCGGGCCTGTTACTGAGAGTCGGGCCTGTTACTGAGGGTCGGGTCTGTTACTGAGGTTCGGGCCTGTTACTGAGCGTCGGGCCTGTTACTGAGAGTCGGGCCTGTTACTGAGGGTCCGGTCTGTTAATGAGAGTTGGGTCTGTTACTGAGAGTCGGGCCTGTTACTGAGAGTCGGGCCTGTTAGTGACAGTCGGGCCTGTTACTGAGAGTCGGGTCTGTTACTGAGAGTCGGGCCTGTTACTGAGAATCGGGTCTGTTACTGAGGGTCGGGCCTGTTACTGAGAGTCGGGTCTGTTACTGAGAGTCGGGCCTGTTACTGAGGGTCGGGCCTGTTACTGAGAGTCGGGTCTGTTACTGAGAGTCGGGTCTGTTACTGAGAGTCGGGTCTGTTACTCAGAGTCGGGTCTGTTACTCAGAGTCGGGTCTGTTACTGAGAGTCGGGCCTGTTACTGAGAGTCCGGCCTGTTACTGAGGGTCGGGTCTGTTACTGAGAGTCGGGTCTGTTACTGAGGGTCGGGCCCGTTACTGAGGGTCGGGTCTGTTACTGAGAGTCGGGTCTGTTACTGAGGGTCGGGCCCGTTACTGAGAGTCGGGTCTGTTACTGAGGGTCGGGCCTGTTACTGAGAGTCGGGCCTGTTACTGAGAGTCGGGTCTGTAACTGAGAGTCGGGCCTGTTACTGAGTGTCGGGCCTGTTACTGAGAGTCGGGCCTGTTACTGAGGGTCGGGTCTGTTACTGAGGGTCGGGTCTGATACTGAGAGTCGGGTCTGTTACTGAGGGTCGGTCCTGTTACTGAGAGTCGGGCCTGTTACTGAGGGTCGGGCCTGTTACTGAGAGTCGGGTCTGTTACTGAGAGTCCTGTCTGTTACTGAGGGTCGGGTCTGTTACTGAGAGTCGGGCCTGTTACTGAGAGTCGGGCCTATTACTGAGGGTCGGGTCTGTTACTGAGGGTCGGGCCTGTTACTGAGCGTCGGGCCTGTTACTGAGAGTCGGGCCTGTTACTGAGGGTCGGTCCTGTTACTGAGGGTCGGGCCTGTTCCTGAGGTACGGGCCTGTTACTGAGAGTCGGGTCTGTTACTGAGAGTCGGGTCTGTTACTGAGGGTCGGGCCTGTTACTGAGGGTCGGGCCTGTTACTGAGGGTCGGGCCTGTTACTGAGAGTCAGGTCTGTTACTGAGAGTCGGGTCTGTTACTGAGAGTCGGGTCTGTTACTGAGGGTCGGGTCTGTTACTGAGAGTCGGGCCTGTTACTGAGGGTCGGGCCTGTTCCTGAGGTTCGGGCCTGTTACTGAGAGTCGGGTCTGTTACTGAGAGTCGGGTCTGTTACTGAGAGTCGGGTCTGTTACTGAGGGTCGGGACTGTTACTGAGGGTCGGGCCTGTTACTGAGAGTCGGGTCTGTTACTGAGAGTCGGGTCTGTTACTGAGAGTCGGGTCTGTTATTGAGGGTCGGGCCTGTTACTGAGGGTCGGGCCTGTTACTGAGGGTCGGGCCTGTTACTGAGGGTCGGGTCTGTTACTGAGAGTCGGGTCTGTTACTGAGGGTCGGGCCTGTTACTGAGAGTCGGGTCTGTTCCTGAGGGTCGGGCCTGTTACTGAGAGTCGGGCCTGTTACTGAGAGTCGGGCCTGTTACTGAGAGTCGGGCCTGTTACTGACAGTCGGGCCTGTTACTGAGGGTCGGGTCTGTTACTGAGGGTCGGGCCTGTTACTGAGAGTCGGGTCTGTTACTGAGGGTCGGGCCTGTTACTGAGAGTCGGGTCTGTTACTGAGAGTCGGGTCTGTTACTGAGGGTCGGGCCTGTTACTGAGAGTCGGGTCTATTACTGAGAGTCGGGTCTGTTACTGAGGGTCGGGCCTGTTACTGAGAGTGGGGCCTGTTACTGAGAGTCGGGTCTGTTACTGAGAGTCGGGTTTGTTACTGAGAGTCGGGCCTCTTACTGAGGGTCGGGTCTGTTACTGAGAGTCGGGTCTGTTACTGAGAGTCGGGCCTGTTACAGAGAGTCGGTCCTGTTACTGAGAGTCGGGTCTGTTACTAAGGGTCGGGTCTGTTACTGAGGGTCGGGTCTGTTACTGAGAGTCGGGCCTGTTAGTGACAGTCGGGCCTGTTACTGAGAGTCGGGTCTGTTACTGAGAGTCGGGCCTGTTACTGAGAATCGGGTCTGTTACTGAGGGTCGGGCCTGTTACTGAGAGTCGGGTCTGTTACTGAGAGTCGGGCCTGTTACTGAGGGTCGGGCCTGTTACTGAGAGTCGGGTCTGTTACTGAGAGTCGGGACTGTTACTGAGGGTCGGGTCTCTTACTGAGAGTCGGGCCTGTTACTGAGTGTCGGGTCTGTTAATGAGGGTCGGGCCTGTTACTGAGGGTCGGGCCTGTTACTGAGGGTCGGGCCTGTTACTGAGGGTCGGGTCTGTTACTGAGAGTCGGGCCTGTTACTGAGAGTCGGGCCTGTTACTGAGAGTCGGGCCTGTTACTGAGGGTCGGGCCTGTTACTGAGAGTCGGGTCTGTTACTGAGGGTCGGGCCTGTTACTGAGAGTCGGGCCTGTTACTGAGGGTCGGGTCTGTTACTGAGAGTCGGGTCTGTTACTGAGGGTCGGGTCTGTTACTGAGGGTCGGGTCTGTTACTGAGAGTCGGGCCTCTTACTGAGGGTCGGGTCTGTTACTGAGAGACGGGTCTGTTACTGAGAGTCGGGCCTGTTACTGAGAGTCGGTCCTGTTACTGAGAGTCGGGTCTGTTACTGAGAGTCGGGCCTGTTACTGAGAGTCGGGTCTGTTACTGAGGGTCGGGCCTGTTACTGAGAGTCGGCTCTGTTACTGAGAGTCGGGCCTGTTACTGAGGGTCGGGCCTGTTACTGAGAGTCGGGTCTGTTACTGAGAGTCGGGACTGTTACTGAGGGTCGGGTCTCTTACTGAGAGTCGGGCCTGTTACTGAGGGTCGGGTCTGTTACTGAGGGTCGGGCCTGTTACTGAGGGTCGGGCCTGTTACTGAGGGTCGGGCCTGTTACTGAGGGTCGGGTCTGTTACTGAGAGTCGGGCCTGTTACTGAGAGTCGGGCCTGTTACTGAGAGTCGGGACTGTTACTGAGGGTCGGGCCTGTTACTGAGAGTCGGGTCTGTTACTGATGGTCGGGCCTGTTACTGAGAGTCGGGCCTGTTACTGAGGGTCGGGTCTGTTACTGAGAGTCGGGTCTGTTACTGAGGGTCGGGTCTGTTACTGAGGGTCGGGTCTGTTACTGAGAGTCGGGTCTGTTACTGAGGGTCGGGCCTGTTACTGAGAGTCGGGCCTGTTACTGAGGGTCGGGCCTGTTACTGAGAGTCGGGTCTGTTACTGAGAGTCGGGCCTGTCACTGAGAGTCGGGCCTGTTACTGAAGGTCGGGCCTGTTACTGAGAGTCGGGTCTGTTACTGAGAGTCGGGTCTGTTACTGAGAGTCGGGCCTGTTACTGAGGGTCGGGCCTGTTACTGAGAGTCGGGTCTGTTACTGAGAGTCGGGTCTGTTACTGAGAGTCGGGCCTGTTACTGAGAGTCGGGTCTGTTACTGAGAGTCGGGTCTGTTACTGAGAGTCGGGCCTGTTACTGAGAGTCGGGCCTGTTACTGAGTGTCGGGTCTGTTACTGAGGGTCGGGCCTGTTACTGAGGGTCGGGCCTGTTACTGAGGGTCGGGCCTGTTACTGATGGTGGGGTCTGTTACTGAGGGTCGGGCCTGTGACTGAGGGTCGGGCCTGTTACTGAGGGTCGGGCCTGTTACTTAGAGTCGGGTCTGTTACTGAGGGTCGGGCCTGTTACGGAGGGTCGGGTCTGTTACTGAGAGTCGGGCCTGTTACTGAGGGTCGGGCCTGTTACTGAGAGTCTTGTCTGTTACTGAGAGTCGGGCCTGTTACTGAGAGTTGGGCCTGTTACTGAGGGTCGGGCCTGTTACTGAGAGTCGGGCCTGTTACTGAGAGTCGGGTCTGTTACTGAGAGTCGGGCCTGTTACTGAGTGTCCTGCCTGTTACTGAGGGTCGGGCCTGTTACTGAGGGTCGGGTCTGTTACTGAGGGTCGGGCCTGTTACTGAGAGTCGGGCCTGTTACTGAGAGTCGGGTCTGTTACTGAGGGTCGGGCCTGTTACTGAGAGTCGGGCCTGTTACTGAGGGTCGGGTCTGTTACTGAGGGTCGGGACTGTTACTGAGAGTCGGGCCTGTTACTGAGAGTCGGGCCTGTTACTGAGGGTTGGGCCTGTTACTGAGAGTCGGGCCTGTTACTGAGAGTCGGGTTTGTTACTGAGAGTCGGGCCTGTTACTGAGGGTTGGGCCTGTTACTGAGAGTCGGGCCTGTTACTGAGGGTCGGTTCTGTTACTGAGAGTCGGGTCTGTTACTGAGAGTCGGGCCTGTTACTGAGGGTCGGGCCTGTTACTGAGAGTCGGGTCTGTTACTGAGAGTCGGGCCTGTTACTGAGGGTCGGGCCTGTTACTGAGAGTCGGGCCTGTTACTGAGAGTCGGCCCTGTTACTGAGGGTCGGGCCTGTTACTGAGGGTCGGGCCTGTTACTGAGGGTCGGGTCTGTTACTCAGGGTCGGGCCTGTTACTGAGTGTCGGGCCTGTTAATGAGGGTCGGGACTGTTACTGAGAGTCGGGCCTGTTACTGAGGGTCGGGCCTGTTACTGAGAGTCGGGCCTGTTACTGAGGGTCGGGCCTGTTACTGAGAGTCGGGCCTGTTACTGAGAGTCGGGTCTGTTACTGAGAGTCGGGTCTGTTACTGAGAGTCGGGCCTGTTACTGAGGGTCGGGCCTGTTACTGAGAGTCGGGTCTGTTACTGAGAGTCGGGCCTGTTACTGAGGGTCGGGCCTGTTACTGAGGGTCGGGTCTGTTACTGAGAGTCGGGCCTGTTACTGAGTGTCGTGTCTGTTACTGAGAGTCGGGTCTGTTACTGATGGTCGGGCCTGTTACTGAGAGTCGGGTCTGTTACTGAGAGTCGGGCCTGTTACTGAGAGTCGGGCCTGTTACTGAGGGTCGGGCCTGTTACTGAGAGTCGGGCCTGTTACTGAGGGTCGGGCCTGTTACTGAGAGTCGGGCCTGTTACTGAGAGTCGGGTCTGTTAGTGAGAGTCGGGTCTGTTACTGGGAGTCGGGCCTGTTACTGAGGGTCGGGCCTGTTACTGAGAGTCGGGTCTGTTACTGAGAGTCGCGTCTGTTACTGAGAGTCGGGTCTGTTACTGAGAGTCGGGTCTGTTACTGAGGGTCGGGCCTGTTACTGAGAGTCGGGTCTGTTACTCAGAGTCGGGTCTGTTACTGAGAGTCGGGCCTGTTACTGAGAGTCGGGCCTGTTACTGAGAGTCGGGCCTGTTACTGAGAGTCGGGCCTGTTACTGAGAGTCGGGCCTGTTACTGAGAGTCGGGCATGTTACTGAGAGTCGGGCCTGTTACTGAGGGTCGGGCATGTTACTGAGAGTCGGGCCTGTTACTGAGAGTCGGGCCTGTTACTGAGAGTCGGGCCTGTTACTGAGAGTCGGGCCTGTTACTGAGGGTCGGGCATGTTACTGAGGGTCGGGCCTGTTACTGAGAGTCGGGTCTGTTACTGAGGGTCGGGCCTGTTACTGAGAGTCGGGTCTGTTACTAAGAGTCGGGCCTGTTACTGAGAGTCGGGTCTGTTACTAAGAGTCGGGCTTGTTACTGAGAGTCGGGCCTGTTACTGAGAGTCGGGTCTGTTACTGAGAGTCGGGTCTGTTACTGAGAGTCGGGCCTGTTACTGAGAGTCGGGTCTGTTACTGAGAGTCGGGCCTGTTACTGAGAGTCGGGCCTGTTACTGAGGGTCGGTTCTGTTACTGAGGGTCGGGTCTGTTACTGACAGTTGGGTCTGTTACTGAGGGTCGGGCCTGTTACTGAGGGTCGGGCCTGTTACTGAGAGTCGGGTCTGTTACTGAGAGTCGGGCCTGTTACTGAGGGTCGGGCCTGTTACTGAGAGTCGGGTCTGTTACTGAGAGTCGGGCCTGTTACTGAGGGTCGGGCCTGTTACTGAGAGTCGGGTCTGTTACTGAGAGTCGGGCCTGTTACTGAGGGTCGGGCCTGTTACTGAGAGTCGGGCCTGTTACTGAGAGTCGGGCCTGTTACTGATAGTCGGGCCTGTTACTGAGAGTCGGGCCTGTTACTGAGAGTCGGGCCTGTTACTGAGAGTCGGGCCTATTACTGATAGTCGGGTCTGTTACTGAGAGTCGGGCCTGTTACTGAGATTCGGGCCCGTTACTGAGGGTCGGGTCTGTTACTGAGGGTCGGGCCTGTTACTGAGAGTCGGGCCTGTTACGAGGGTCGGGTCTGTTACTGAGAGTCGGGCCTGTTACTGAGAGTCGGGCCTGTTACTGAGAGTCGGGTCTGTTACTGAGAGTCGGGCCTGTTACTGAGGGTCGGGTCTGTTACTGAGAGTCGGGCCTGTTAGTGAGAGTCGGGTCTGTTACTGAGAGTCGGGCCTGTTACTGAGAGTCGGGTCTGTTACTGAGAGTCGGGCCTGTTACTGAGAGTCGGGTCTGTTACTGACAGTCGGGTCTGTTACTGAGAGTCGGGCCTGTTACTGAGAGTCGGGCCTGTTACTGAGGGTCGGGCCTGTTACTGAGGGTCGGGCCTGTTACTGAGGGTCGGGCCTGTTACTGAGGGTCGGGTCTGTTACTGAGAGTCGGGTCTGTTACTGAGGGTCGGGCCTGTTACTGAGAGTCGGGTCTGTTCCTGAGGGTCGGGCCTGTTACTGAGAGTCGGGCCTGTTACTGAGAGTCGGGCCTGTTACTGAGAGTCGGGCCTGTTACTGACAGTCGGGCCTGTTACTGAGGGTCGGGTCTGTTACTGAGGGTCGGGCCTGTTACTGAGAGTCGGGTCTGTTACTGAGGGTCGGGCCTGTTACTGAGAGTCGGGTCTGTTACTGAGAGTCGGGTCTGTTACTGAGGGTCGGGCCTGTTACTGAGAGTCGGGTCTATTACTGAGAGTCGGGTCTGTTACTGAGGGTCGTGCCTGTTACTGAGAGTGGGGCCTGTTACTGAGAGTCGGGTCTGTTACTGAGAGTCGGGTCTGTTACTGAGAGTCGGGCCTCTTACTGAGGGTCGGGTCTGTTACTGAGAGTCGGGTCTGTTACTGAGAGTCGGGCCTGTTACTGAGAGTCGGTCCTGTTACTGAGTGTCGGGTCTGTTACTAAGGGTCGGGTCTGTTACTGAGGGTCGGGTCTGTTACTGAGAGTCGGGCCTGTTAGTGACAGTCGGGCCTGTTACTGAGAGTCGGGTCTGTTATTGAGAGTCGGTCCTGTTACTGAGAATCGGGTCTGTTACTGAGGGTCGGGCCTGTTACTGAGAGTCGGGTCTGTTACTGAGAGTCGGGCCTGTTACTGAGGGTCGGGCCTGTTACTGAGAGTCGGGTCTGTTACTGAGAGTCGGGACTGTTACTGAGGGTCGGGTCTCTTACTGAGAGTCGGGCCTGTTACTGAGGGTCGGGTCTGTTACTGAGGGTCGGGCCTGTTACTGAGGGTCGGGCCTGTTACTGAGGGTCGGGCCTGTTACTGAGGGTCGGGTCTGTTACTGAGAGTCGGGCCTGTTACTGAGAGTCGGGCCTGTTACTGAGAGTCGGGCCTGTTACTGAGGGTCGGGCCTGTTACTGAGAGTCGGGTCTGTTACTGAGGGTCGGGCCTGTTACTGAGAGTCGGGCCTGTTACTGAGGGTCGGGTCTGTTACTGAGAGTCGGGTCTGTTACTGCGGGTCGGGTCTGTTACTGAGGGTCGGGTCTGTTACTGAGAGTCGGGCCTCTTACTGAGGGTCGGGTCTGTTACTGAGAGTCGGGTCTGTTACTGAGAGTCGGGCCAGTTACTGAGAGTCGGTCCTGTTACTGAGAGTCGGGTCTGTTACTAAGGGTCGGGTCTGTTACTGAGGGTCGGGTCTGTTACTGAGAGTCGGGCCTGTTAGTGACAGTCGGGCCTGTTACTGAGAGTCGGGTGTGTTACTGAGAGTCGGGCCTGTTACTGAGAGTCGGGTCTGTTACTGAGGGTCGGGCCTGTTACTGAGAGTCGGGTCTGTTACTGAGAGTCGGGCCTGTTACTGAGGGTCGGGCCTGTTACTGAGAGTCGGGTCTGTTACTGAGAGTCGGGACTGTTACTGAGGGTCGGGTCTCGTACTGAGAGTCGGGCCTGTTACTGAGGGTCGGGTCTGTTACTGAGGGTCGGGCCTGTTACTGAGGGTCGGGCCTGTTACTGAGGGTCGGGCCTGTTACTGAGGGTCGGGTCTGTTACTGAGAGTCGGGCCTGTTACTGAGAGTCGGGCCTGTTACTGAGGGTCGGGCCTGTTACTGAGAGTCGGGTCTGTTACTGAGGGTCGGGCCTGTTACTGAGAGTCGGGCCTGTTACTGAGGGTCGGGTCTGTTACTGAGAGTCGGGTCTGTTACTGAGGGTCGGGTCTGTTACTGAGGGTCGGGTCTGTTACTGAGAGTCGGGTCTGTTACTGAGGGTCGGGCCTGTTACTGAGAGTCGGGTCTGTTACTGAGAGTCGGGCCTGTTACTGAGAGTCGGGCCTGTTACTGAGGGTCGGGCCTGTTACTGAGAGTCGGGTCTGTTACTGAGGGTCGGGCCTGTTACTGAGAGTCGGGCCTGTTACTGAGGGTCGGGTCTGTTACTGAGAGTCGGGTCTGTTACTGAGGGTCGGGTCTGTTACTAAGGGTCGGGTCTGTTACTGAGAGTCGGGTCTGTTACTGAGGGTCGGGTCTGTTACTGAGGGTCGGGTCTGTTACTGAGGGTCGGGCCTGTTACTGAGAGTCGGGCCTATTACTGAGGGTCGGGCCTGTTACTGAGAGTCGGTTCTGTTACTGAGAGTCGGGTCTGTTACTGAGAGTCGAGCCTGTTACTGAGAGTCGGGTCTGTTACTGAGGGTCGGGCCTGTTACTGAGAGTCGGGCCTGTTACTGAGAGTCGGGTCTGTTACTGAGGGTTGTTCTGTTACTGAGGGTCGGGCCTGTTACTGAGAGTCGGGCCTGTTACTGAGGGTCGGGCCTGTTACTGAGAGTCGGGCCTGTTACTTAGGGTCGGGTCTGTTACTGAGGGTCGGGCCTGTTACTGAGGGTCGGGCCTGTTACTGAGGGTCGGGCCTGTTACTGAGGGTCGGGCCTCTTACTGAGAGTCGGGCCTGTTACTGAGAGTCGGGCCTGTTACTGAGGGTCGGGCCTTTTACTGAGTGTCGGGCCTGTTACTGAGAGTCGGGCCTGTTACTGAGAGTCGGGTCTGTTACTGAGAGTCGGGCCTGTTACTGAGGGTCGGGTCTGTTACTGAGGTACGGGCCTGTTACTGAGAGTCGGGTCTGTTACTGAGAGTCGGGTCTGTTACTGAGGGTCGGGCCTGTTACTGAGGGTCGGGCCTGTTACTGAGGGTCGGGCCTGTTACTGAGAGTCAGGTCTGTTACTGAGAGTCGGGTCTGTTACTGAGAGTCGGGTCTGTTACTGAGGGTCGGGTCTGTTACTGAGAGTCGGGCCTGTTACTGAGGGTCGGGCCTGTTCCTGAGGTTCGGGCCTGTTACTGAGAGTCGGGTCTGTTACTGAGAGTCGGGTCTGTTACTGAGAGTCGGGTCTGTTACTGAGGGTCGGGTCTGTTACTGAGAGTCGGGTCTGTTACTGAGAGTCGGGCCTGTTACTGAGAGTCGGTCCTGTTACTGAGAGTCGGGTCTGTTACTAAGGGTCGGGTCTGTTACTGAGGGTCGGGTCTGTTACTGAGAGTCGGGCCTGTTAGTGACAGTCGGGCCTGTTACTGAGAGTCGGGTCTGTTACTGAGAGTCGGGCCTGTTACTGAGAATCGGGTCTGTTACTGAGGGTCGGGCCTGTTACTGAGAGTCGGGTCTGTTACTGAGAGTCGGGCCTGTTACTGAGGGTCGGGCCTGTTACTGAGAGTCGGGTCTGTTACTGAGAGTCGGGACTGTTACTGAGGGTCGGGTCTCTTACTGAGAGTCGGGCCTGTTACTGAGGGTCGGGTCTGTTACTGAGGGTCGGGCCTGTTACTGAGGGTCGGGCCTGTTACTGAGGGTCGGGCCTGTTACTGAGGGTCGGGTCTGTTACTGAGAGTCGGGCCTGTTACTGAGAGTCGGGCCTGTTACTGAGAGTCGGGCCTGTTACTGAGGGTCGGGCCTGTTACTGAGAGTCGGGTCTGTTACTGAGGGTCGGGCCTGTTACTGAGAGTCGGGCCTGTTACTGAGGGTCGGGTCTGTTACTGAGAGTCGGGTCTGTTACTGAGGGTCGGGTCTGTTACTGAGGGTCGGGTCTGTTACTGAGAGTCGGGCCTCTTACTGAGGGTCGGGTCTGTTACTGAGAGACGGGTCTGTTACTGAGAGTCGGGCCTGTTACTGAGAGTCGGTCCTGTTACTGAGAGTCGGGTCTGTTACTGAGAGTCGGGCCTGTTACTGAGAGTCGGGTCTGTTACTGAGGGTCGGGCCTGTTACTGAGAGTCGGGTCTGTTACTGAGAGTCGGGCCTGTTACTGAGGGTCGGGCCTGTTACTGAGAGTCGGGTCTGTTACTGAGAGTCGGGACTGTTACTGAGGGTCGGGTCTCTTACTGAGAGTCGGGCCTGTTACTGAGGGTCGGGTCTGTTACTGAGGGTCGGGCCTGTTACTGAGGGTCGGGCCTGTTACTGAGGGTCGGGCCTGTTACTGAGGGTCGGGTCTGTTACTGAGAGTCGGGCCTGTTACTGAGAGTCGGGCCTGTTACTGAGAGTCGGGACTGTTACTGAGGGTCGGGCCTGTTACTCAGAGTCGGGTCTGTTACTGATGGTCGGGCCTGTTACTGAGAGTCGGGCCTGTTACTGAGGGTCGGGTCTGTTACTGAGAGTCGGGTCTGTTACTGAGGGTCGGGTCTGTTACTGAGGGTCGGGTCTGTTACTGAGAGTCGGGTCTGTTACTGAGGTTCGGGCCTGTTACTGAGAGTCGGGCCTGTTACTGAGGGTCGGGCCTGTTACTGAGAGTCGGGTCTGTTACTGAGAGTCGGGCCTGTTACTGAGAGTCGGGCCTGTTACTGAAGGTCGGGCCTGTTACTGAGAGTCGGGTCTGTTACTGAGAGTCGGGCCTGTTACTGAGGGTCGGGCCTGTTACTGAGAGTCGGGTCTGTTACTGAGAGTCGGGTCTGTTACTGAGAGTCAGGCCTGTTACTGAGAGTCGGGTCTGTTACTGAGAGTCGGGTCTGTTACTGAGAGTCGGGCCTGTTACTGAGAGTCGGGCCTGTTACTGAGTGTCGGGTCTGTTACTGAGGGTCGGGCCTGTTACTGAGGGTCGGGCCTGTTACTGAGGGTCGGGCCTGTTACTGATGGTGGGGTCTGTTACTGAGGGTCGGGCCTGTGACTGAGGGTCGGGCCTGTTACTGAGGGTCGGGCCTGTTACTTAGAGTCGGGTCTGTTACTGAGGGTCGGGCCTGTTACGGAGGGTCGGGTCTGTTACTGAGAGTCGGGCCTGTTACTGAGGGTCGGGCCTGTTACTGAGAGTCTTGTCTGTTACTGAGAGTCGGGCCTGTGACTGAGAGTCGGGCCTGTTACTGAGGGTCGGGCCTGTTACTGAGAGTCGGGCCTGTTACTGAGAGTCGGGTCTGTTACTGAGAGTCGGGCCTGTTACTGAGTGTCCTGCCTGTTACTGAGGGTCGGGCCTGTTACTGAGGGTCGGGTCTGTTACTGAGGGTCGGGCCTGTTACTGAGAGTCGGGCCTGTTACTGAGAGTCGGGTCTGTTACTGAGGGTCGGGCCTGTTACTGAGAGTCGGGCCTGTTACTGAGGGTCGGGTCTGTTACTGAGGGTCGGGACTGTTACTGAGAGTCGGGCCTGTTACTGAGAGTCGGGCCTGTTACTGAGGGTTGGGCCTGTTACTGAGAGTCGGGCCTGTTACTGAGAGTCGGGTTTGTTACTGAGAGTCGGGCCTGTTACTGAGGGTTGGGCCTGTTACTGAGAGTCGGGCCTGTTACTGAGGGTCGGTTCTGTTACTGAGAGTCGGGTCTGTTACTGAGAGTCGGGCCTGTTACTGAGGGTCGGGCCTGTTACTGAGAGTCGGGTCTGTTACTGAGAGTCGGGCCTGTTACTGAGGGTCGGGCCTGTTACTGAGAGTCGGGCCTGTTACTGAGAGTCGGGCCTGTTACTGAGGGTCGGGCCTGTTACTGAGGGTCGGGCCTGTTACTGAGGGTCGGGTCTGTTACTGAGGGTCGGGCCTGTTACTGAGTGTCGGGCCTGTTAATGAGGGTCGGGCCTGTTACTGAGAGTCGGGCCTGTTACTGAGGGTCGGGCCTGTTACTGAGAGTCGGGCCTGTTACTGAGGGTCGGGCCTGTTACTGAGAGTCGGGCCTGTTACTGAGAGTCGGGTCTGTTACTGAGAGTCGGGTCTGTTACTGAGAGTCGGGCCTGTTACTGAGGGTCGGGCCTGTTACTGAGAGTCGGGTCTGTTACTGAGAGTCGGGCCTGTTACTGAGGGTCGGGCCTGTTACTGAGGGTCGGGTCTGTTACTGAGAGTCGGGCCTGTTACTGAGTGTCGTGTCTGTTACTGAGGGTCGGGCCTGTTACTGAGGGTCGGGCCTGTTACTGAGGGTCGGGCCTGTTACTGAGGGTCGGGCCTGTTACTGAGAGTCGGGTCTGTTACTGAGAGTCGGGCCTGTTACTGAGGGTCGGGCCTGTTACTGAGAGCCGGGCCTGTTACTGAGGGTCGGGTCTGTTACTGATGGTCGGGCCTGTTACTGAGAGTCGGGTCTGTTACTGAGAGTCGGGCCTGTTACTGAGAGTCGGGCCTGTTACTGAGGGTCGGGCCTGTTACTGAGAGTCGGGTCTGTTACTGAGAGTCGGGCCTGTTACTGAGGGTCGGGCCTGTTACTGAGAGCCGGGCCTGTTACTGAGAGTCGGGTCTGTTAGTGAGAGTCGGGTCTGTTACTGAGAGTCGGGCCTGTTACTGAGGGTCGGGCCTGTTACTGAGAGTAGGGTCTGTTACTGAGAGTCGCGTCTGTTACTGAGAGTCGGGTCTGTTACTGAGAGTCGGGTCTGTTACTGAGGGTCGGGCCTGTTACTGAGAGTCGGGTCTGTTACTCAGAGTCGGGTCTGTTACTGAGAGTCGGGCCTGTTACTGAGAGTCGGGCCTGTTACTGAGAGTCGGGCCTGTTACTGAGAGTCGGGCCTGTTACTGAGAGTCGGGCCTGTTACTGAGAGTCGGGCATGTCACTGAGAGTCGGGCCTGTCACTGAGGGTCGGGCATGTTACTGAGAGTCGGGCCTGTTACTGAGAGTCGGGCCTGTTACTGAGAGTCGGGCCTGTTACTGAGAGTCGGGCCTGTTACTGAGGGTCGGGCATGTTACTGAGGGTCGGGCCTGTTACTGAGAGTCGGGTCTGTTACTGAGGGTCGGGCCTGTTACTGAGAGTCGGGTCTGTTACTAAGAGTCGGGCCTGTTACTGAGAGTCGGGTCTGTTACTAAGAGTCGGGCCTGTTACTGAGAGTCGGGCCTGTTACTGAGAGTCGGGTCTGTTACTGAGAGTCGGGTCTGTTACTGAGAGTCGGGCCTGTTACTGAGAGTCGGGTCTGTTACTGAGAGTCGGGCCTGTTACTGAGAGTCGGGCCTGTTACTGAGGGTCGGTTCTGTTACTGAGGGTCGGGTCTGTTACTGACAGTTGGGTCTGTTACTGAGGGTCGGGCCTGTTACTGAGGGTCGGGCCTGTTACTGAGAGTCGGGTCTGTTACTGAGAGTCGGGCCTGTTACTGAGGGTCGGGCCTGTTACTGAGAGTCGGGTCTGTTACTGAGAGTCGGGCCTGTTACTGAGGGTCGGGCCTGTTACTGAGAGTCGGGTCTGTTACTGAGAGTCGGGCCTGTTACTGAGGGTCGGGCCTGTTACTGAGAGTCGGGCCTGTTACTGAGAGTCGGGCCTGTTACTGATAGTCGGGCCTGTTACTGAGAGTCGGGCCTGTTACTGAGAGTCGGGCCTGTTACTGAGAGTCGGGCCTGTTACTGATAGTCGGGTCTGTTACTGAGAGTCGGGCCTGTTACTGAGATTCGGGCCCGTTACTGAGGGTCGGGTCTGTTACTGAGGGTCGGGCCTGTTACTGAGAGTCGGGCCTGTTACTGAGGGTCGGGTCTGTTACTGAGAGTCGGGCCTGTTACTGAGAGTCGGGCCTGTTACTGATAGTCGGGTCTGTTACTGAGAGTCGGGCCTGTTACTGAGAGTCGGGTCTGTTACTGAGAGTCGGGCCTGTTACTGAGGGTCGGGTCTGTTACTGAGAGTCGGGCCTGTTAGTGAGAGTCGGGTCTGTTACTGAGAGTCGGGCCTGTTACTGAGAGTCGGGCCTGTTACTGAGAGTCGGGTCTGTTACTGAGAGTCGGGCCTGTTACTGAGAGTCGGGTCTGTTACTGAGATTCGGGTCTGTTACTGAGAGTCGGGCCTGTTACTGAGAGTCGGGCCTGTTACTGAGGGTCGGGCCTGTTACTGAGGGTCGGGCCTGTTACTGAGGGTCGGGCCTGTTACTGAGGGTCGGGTCTGTTACTGAGAGTCGGGTCTGTTACTGAGGGTCGGGCCTGTTACTGAGAGTCGGGTCTGTTACTGAGGGTCGGGCCTGTTACTGAGAGTCGGGCCTGTTACTGAGAGTCGGGCCTGTTACTGAGAGTCGGGCCTGTTACTGACAGTCGGGCCTGTTACTGAGGGTCGGGTCTGTTACTGAGGGTCGGGCCTGTTACTGAGAGTCGGGTCTGTTACTGAGGGTCGGGCCTGTTACTGAGAGTCGGGTCTGTTACTGAGAGTCGGGTCTGTTACTGAGGGTCGGGCCTGTTACTGAGAGTCGGGTCTATTACTGAGAGTCGGGTCTGTTACTGAGGGTCGTGCCTGTTACTGAGAGTGGGGCCTGTTACTGAGAGTCGGGTCTGTTACTGAGAGTCGGGTCTGTTACTGAGAGTCGGGCCTCTTACTGAGGGTCGGGTCTGTTACTGAGAGTCGGGTCTGTTACTGAGAGTCGGGCCTGTTACTGAGAGTCGGTCCTGTTACTGAGTGTCGGGTCTGTTACCAAGGGTCGGGTCTGTTACTGAGGGTCGGGTCTGTTACTGAGAGTCGGGCCTGTTAGTGACAGTCGGGCCTGTTACTGAGAGTCGGGTCTGTTACTGAGAGTCGGGCCTGTTACTGAGAATCGGGTCTGTTACTGAGGGTCGGGCCTGTTACTGAGAGTCGGGTCTGTTACTGAGAGTCGGGCCTGTTACTGAGGGTCGGGCCTGTTACTGAGAGTCGGGTCTGTTACTGAGAGTCGGGACTGTTACTGAGGGTCGGGTCTCTTACTGAGAGTCGGGCCTGTTACTGAGGGTCGGGTCTGTTACTGAGGGTCGGGCCTGTTACTGAGGGTCGGGCCTGTTACTGAGGGTCGGGCCTGTTACTGAGGGTCGGGTCTGTTACTGAGAGTCGGGCCTGTTACTGAGAGTCGGGCCTGTTACTGAGAGTCGGGCCTGTTACTGAGGGTCGGGCCTGTTACTGAGAGTCGGGTCTGTTACTGAGGGTCGGGCCTGTTACTGAGAGTCGGGCCTGTTACTGAGGGTCGGGTCTGTTACTGAGAGTCGGGTCTGTTACTGCGGGTCGGGTCTGTTACTGAGGGTCGGGTCTGTTACTGAGAGTCGGGCCTCTTACTGAGGGTCGGGTCTGTTACTGAGAGTCGGGTCTGTTACTGAGAGTCGGGCCTGTTACTGAGAGTCGGTCCTGTTACTGAGAGTCGGGTCTGTTACTAAGGGTCGGGTCTGTTACTGAGGGACGGGTCTGTTACTGAGAGTCGGGCCTGTTAGTGACAGTCGGGCCTGTTACTGAGAGTCGGGTCTGTTACTGAGAGTCGGGCCTGTTACTGAGAGTCGGGTCTGTTACTGAGGGTCGGGCCTGTTACTGAGAGTCGGGTCTGTTACTGAGAGTCGGGCCTGTTACTGAGGGTCGGGCCTGTTACTGAGAGTCGGGTCTGTTACTGAGAGTCCGGACTGTTACTGAGGGTCGGGTCTCGTACTGAGAGTCGGGCCTGTTACTGAGGGTCGGGTCTGTTACTGAGGGTCGGGCCTGTTACTGAGGGTCGGGCCTGTTACTGAGGGTCGGGCCTGTTACTGAGGGTCGGGTCTGTTACTGAGAGTCGGGCCTGTTACTGAGAGTCGGGCCTGTTACTGAGGGTCGGGCCTGTTACTGAGAGTCGGGTCTGTTACTGAGGGTCGGGCCTGTTACTGAGAGTCGGGCCTGTTACTGAGGGTCGGGTCTGTTACTGAGAGTCGGGTCTGTTACTGAGGGTCGGGTCTGTTACTGAGGGTCGGGTCTGTTACTGAGAGTCGGGTCTGTTACTGAGGGTCGGGCCTGTTACTGAGAGTCGGGCCTGTTACTGAGGGTCGGGTCTGTTACTGAGGGTCGGGTCTGTTACTGAGGGTCGGGCCTGTTACTGAGAGTCGGGCCTATTACTGAGGGTCGGGCCTGTTACTGAGAGTCGGTTCTGTTACTGAGAGTCGGGTCTGTTACTGAGAGTCGAGCCTGTTACTGAGAGTCGGGTCTGTTACTGAGGGTCGGGCCTGTTACTGAGAGTCGGGCCTGTTACTGAGAGTCGGGTCTGTTACTGAGGGTTGTTCTGTTACTGAGGGTCGGGCCTGTTACTGAGATTCGGGCCTGTTACTGAGGGTCGGGCCTGTTACTGAGAGTCGGGCCTGTTACTGAGGGTCGGGTCTGTTACTGAGGGTCGGGCCTGTTACTGAGGGTCGGGCCTGTTACTGAGGGTCGGGCCTGTTACTGAGGGTCGGGCCTGTTACTGAGAGTCGGGCCTGTTACTGAGAGTCGGGCCTGTTACTGAGGGTCGGGCCTTTTACTGAGTGTCGGGCCTGTTACTGAGAGTCGGGCCTGTTACTGAGGGTCGGGTCTGTTACTGAGGGTCGGGTCTGTTACTGAGAGTCGGGTCTGTTACTGAGGGTCGGGCCTCTTACTGAGAGTCGGGCCTGTTACTGAGGGTCGGGCCTGTTACTGAGAGTCGGGTCTGTTACTGAGAGTCGGGTCTGTTACTGAGGGTCGGGTCTGTTACTGAGAGTCGGGCCTGTTACTGAGAGTCGGGCCTGTTACTGAGGGTCGGGTCTGTTACTGAGGTTCGGGCCTGTTACTGAGCGTCGGGCCTGTTACTGAGAGTCGGGCCTGTTACTGAGGGTCGGGTCTGTTAATGAGAGTTGGGTCTGTTACTGAGAGTCGGGCCTGTTACTGAGAGTCGGGCCTGTTACTGAGAGTCGGGCCTGTTACTGAGGGTCGGGTCTGTTACTGAGGGTCGGCCCTGTTACTGAGGGTCGGGTCTGTTACTGAGAGTCGGGCCTGTTACTGAGAGTCGGGTCTGTTACTGAGAGTCGGGCCTGTTACTGAGGGTCGGGTCTGTTACTGAGAGTCGGGCCTGTTACTGAGAGTCGGGTCTGTTACTGAGAGTCGGGTCTGTTACTGAGGGTCGGGCCTGTTACTGAGAGTCGGTCCTGTTACTGAGAGTCGGGACTGTTACTCAGAGTCGGGTCTGTTACTGAGAGTCGGGCCTGTTACTGAGAGTCCGGCCTGTTACTGAGGGTCGGGTCTGTTACTGAGAGTCGGGTCTGTTACTGAGGGTCGGGCCCGTTACTGAGAGTCGGGTCTGTTACTGAGGGTCGGGCCTGTTACTGAGAGTCGAGCCTGTTACTGAGAGTCGGGTCTGTAACTGAGAGTCGGGCCTGTTACTGAGTGTCGGGCCTGTTACTGAGAGTCGGGCCTGTTACTGAGGGTCGGGTCTGTTACTGAGGGTCGGGTCTGATACTGAGAGTCGGGTCTGTTACTGAGGGTCGGTCCTGTTACTGAGAGTCGGGCCTGTTACTGAGGGTCGGGCCTGTTACTGAGAGTCGGGTCTGTTACTGAGAGTCGTGTCTGTTACTGAGGGTCGGGTCTGTTACTGAGAGTCGGGCCTGTTACTGAGCGTCGGGCCTGTTACTGAGAGTCGGGCCTGTTACTGAGGGTCGGTCCTGTTACTGAGGGTCGGGCCTGTTCCTGAGGTACGGGCCTGTTACTGAGAGACGGGTCTGTTACTGAGAGTCGGGTCTGTTACTGAGGGTCGGGCCTGTTACTGAGGGTCGGGCCTGTTACTGAGGGTCGGGCCTGTTACTGAGAGTCAGGTCTGTTACTGAGAGTCGGGTCTGTTACTGAGAGTCGGGTCTGTTACTGAGGGTCGGGTCTGTTACTGAGAGTCGGGCCTGTTACTGAGGGTCGGGGCTGTTCCTGAGGTTCGGGCCTGTTACTGAGAGTCGGGTCTGTTACTGAGAGTCGGGTCTGTTACTGAGAGTCGGGTCTGTTACTGAGGGTCGGGTCTGTTACTGAGGGTCGGGCCTGTTACTGAGAGTCGGGCCTATTACTGAGGGTCGGGCCTGTTACTGAGAGTCGGGTCTGTTACTGAGAGTCGGGTCTGTTACTGAGAGTCGGGTCTGTTACTGAGGGTCGGGCCTGTTACTGACAGTCGGGCCTGTTACTGAGAGTCGGGTCTGTTACTGAGGGTTGTTCTGTTACTGAGGGTCGGGCCTGTTACTGAGAGTCGGGCCTGTTACTGAGGGTCGGGCCTGTTACTGAGAGTCGGGCCTGTTACTGAGGGTCGGGTCTGTTACTAAGGGTCGGGCCTGTTACTGAGGGTCGGGCCTGTTACTGAGGGTCGGGCCTGTTACTGAGAGTCGGGCCTGTTACTGAGAGTCGGGCCTGTTACTGAGGGTCGGGCCTTTTACTGAGTGTCGGGCCTGTTACTGAGAGTCGGGCCTGTTACTGAGGGTCGGGTCTGTTACTGAGGGTCGGGTCTGTTACTGAGAGTCGGGTCTGTTACTGAGGGTCGGGCCTCTTACTGAGAGTCGGGCCTGTTACTGAGGGTCGGGCCTGTTACTGAGAGTCGGGTCTGTTACTGAGAGTCGGGTCTGTTACTGAGGGTCGGGTCTGTTACTGAGAGTCGGGCCTGTTACTGAGAGTCGGGCCTGTTACTGAGGGTCGGGTCTGTTACTGAGGTTCGGGCCTGTTACTGAGCGTCGGGCCTGTTACTGAGAGTCGGGCCTGTTACTGAGGGTCGGGTCTGTTAATGAGAGTTGGGTCTGTTACTGAGAGTCGGGCCTGTTACTGAGAGTCGGGCCTGTTACTGAGAGTCGGGCCTGTTACTGAGGGTCGGGTCTGTTACTGAGGGTCGGCCCTGTTACTGAGGGTCGGGTCTGTTACTGAGAGTCGGGCCTGTTACTGAGAGTCGGGTCTGTTACTGAGAGTCGGGCCTGTTACTGAGGGTCGGGTCTGTTACTGAGAGTCGGGCCTGTTACTGAGAGTCGGGTCTGTTACTGAGAGTCGGGTCTGTTACTGAGGGTCGGGCCTGTTACTGAGAGTCGGTCCTGTTACTGAGAGTCGGGACTGTTACTCAGAGTCGGGTCTGTTACTGAGAGTCGGGCCTGTTACTGAGAGTCCGGCCTGTTACTGAGGGTCGGGTCTGTTACTGAGAGTCGGGTCTGTTACTGAGGGTCGGGCCCGTTACTGAGAGTCGGGTCTGTTACTGAGGGTCGGGCCTGTTACTGAGAGTCGAGCCTGTTACTGAGAGTCGGGTCTGTAACTGAGAGTCGGGCCTGTTACTGAGTGTCGGGCCTGTTACTGAGAGTCGGGCCTGTTACTGAGGGTCGGGTCTGTTACTGAGGGTCGGGTCTGATACTGAGAGTCGGGTCTGTTACTGAGGGTCGGTCCTGTTACTGAGAGTCGGGCCTGTTACTGAGGGTCGGGCCTGTTACTGAGAGTCGGGTCTGTTACTGAGAGTCGTGTCTGTTACTGAGGGTCGGGTCTGTTACTGAGAGTCGGGCCTGTTACTGAGCGTCGGGCCTGTTACTGAGAGTCGGGCCTGTTACTGAGGGTCGGTCCTGTTACTGAGGGTCGGGCCTGTTCCTGAGGTACGGGCCTGTTACTGAGAGTCGGGTCTGTTACTGAGAGTCGGGTCTGTTACTGAGGGTCGGGCCTGTTACTGAGGGTCGGGCCTGTTACTGAGGGTCGGGCCTGTTACTGAGAGTCAGGTCTGTTACTGAGAGTCGGGTCTGTTACTGAGAGTCGGGTCTGTTACTGAGGGTCGGGTCTGTTACTGAGAGTCGGGCCTGTTACTGAGGGTCGGGGCTGTTCCTGAGGTTCGGGCCTGTTACTGAGAGTCGGGTCTGTTACTGAGAGTCGGGTCTGTTACTGAGAGTCGGGTCTGTTACTGAGGGTCGGGTCTGTTACTGAGGGTCGGGCCTGTTACTGAGAGTCGGGCCTATTACTGAGGGTCGGGCCTGTTACTGAGAGTCGGGTCTGTTACTGAGAGTCGGGTCTGTTACTGAGAGTCGGGTCTGTTACTGAGGGTCGGGCCTGTTACTGACAGTCGGGCCTGTTACTGAGGGTCGGGCCTGTTACTGAGAGTCGGGCCTGTTACTGAGGGTCGGGCCTGTTACTGAGAGTCGGGCCTGTTACTGAGGGTCGGGTCTGTTACTGAGGGTCGGGCCTGTTACTGAGGGTCGGGCCTGTTACTGAGGGTCGGGCCTGTTACTGAGGGTCGGGCCTGTTACTGAGAGTCGGGCCTGTTACTGAGAGTCGGGCCTGTTACTGAGGGTCGGGCCTGTTACTGAGTGTCGGGCCTGTTACTGAGAGTCGGGCCTGTTACTGAGGGTCGGGTCTGTTACTGAGGGTCGGGTCTGTTACTGAGAGTCGGGTCTGTTACTGAGGGTCGGGCCTCTTACTGAGAGTCGGGCCTGTTACTGAGGGTCGGGCCTGTTACTGAGAGTCGGGTCTGTTACTGAGAGTCGGGTCTGTTACTGAGGGTCGGGCCTGTTACTGAGGGTCGGGCCTGTTACTGAGGGTCGGGTCTGTTACTGAGAGTCGGGCCTGTTACTGAGAGTCGGGCCTGTTACTGAGGGTCGGGTCTGTTACTGAGGTTCGGGCCTGTTACTGAGCGTCGGGCCTGTTACTGAGAGTCGGGCCTGTTACTGAGGGTCGGGTCTGTTAATGAGAGTTGGGTCTGTTACTGAGAGTCGGGCCTGTTACTGAGAGTCGGGCCTGTTACTGAGAGTCGGGCCTGTTACTGAGGGTCGGGTCTGTTACTGAGGGTCGGGCCTGTTACTGAGGGTCGGGTCTGTTACTGAGAGTCGGGCCTGTTACTGAGAGTCGGGTCTGTTACTGAGAGTCTGGCCTGTTACTGAGGGTCGGGTCTGTTACTGAGAGTCGGGCCTGTTACTGAGAGTCGGGACTGTTACTCAGAGTCGGGTCTGTTACTGAGAGTCGGGCCTGTTACTGAGAGTCCGGCCTGTTACTGAGGGTCGGGTCTGTTACTGAGAGTCGGGTCTGTTACTGAGGGTCGGGCCCGTTACTGAGAGTCGGGTCTGTTACTGAGGGTCGGGCCTGTTACTGAGAGTCGGGCCTGTTACTGAGAGTCGGGTCTGTAACTGAGAGTCGGGCCTGTTACTGAGTGTCGGGCCTGTTACTGAGAGTCGGGCCTGTTACTGAGGGTCGGGTCTGTTACTGAGGGTCGGGTCTGATACTGAGAGTCGGGTCTGTTACTGAGGGTCGGTCCTGTTACTGAGAGTCGGGCCTGTTACTGAGGGTCGGGCCTGTTACTGAGAGTCGGGTCTGTTACTGAGAGTCGTGTCTGTTACTGAGGGTCGGGTCTGTTACTGAGAGTCGGGCCTGTTACTGAGAGTCGGGCCTATTACTGAGGTTCGGGTCTGTTACTGAGGGTCGGGCCTGTTACTGAGCGTCGGGCCTGTTACTGAGAGTCGGGCCTGTTGCTGAGGGTCGGTCCTGTTACTGAGGGTCGGGCCTGTTCCTGAGGTACGGGCCTGTTACTGAGAGTCGGGTCTGTTACTGAGAGTCGGGTCTGTTACTGAGGGTCGGGCCTGTTACTGAGGGTCGGGCCTGTTACTGAGGGTCGGGCCTGTTACTGAGAGTCAGGTCTGTTACTGAGAGTCGGGTCTGTTACTGAGAGTCGGGTCTGTTACTGAGGGTCGGGTCTGTTACTGAGAGTCGGGCCTGTTACTGAGGGTCGGGCCTGTTCCTGAGGTTCGGGCCTGTTACTGAGAGTCGGGTCTGTTACTGAGAGTCGGGTCTGTTACTGAGAGTCGGGTCTGTTACTGAGGGTCGGGACTGTTACTGAGGGTCGGGCCTGTTACTGAGAGTCGGGTCTGTTACTGAGAGTCGGGTCTGTTACTGAGAGTCGGGTCTGTTATTGAGGGTCGGGCCTGTTACTGAGGGTCGGGCCTGTTACTGAGGGTCGGGCCTGTTACTGAGGGTCGGGTCTGTTACTGAGAGTCGGGTCTGTTACTGAGGGTCGGGCCTGTTACTGAGAGTCGGGTCTGTTCCTGAGGGTCGGGCCTGTTACTGAGAGTCGGGCCTGTTACTGAGAGTCGGGCCTGTTACTGAGAGTCGGGCCTGTTACTGACAGTCGGGCCTGTTACTGAGGGTCGGGTCTGTTACTGAGGGTCGGGCCTGTTACTGAGAGTCGGGTCTGTTACTGAGGGTCGGGCCTGTTACTGAGAGTCGGGTCTGTTACTGAGAGTCGGGTCTGTTACTGAGAGTCGGGCCTGTTACTGAGAGTCGGGTCTGTTACTAAGGGTCGGGTCTGTTACTGAGGGTCGGGTCTGTTACTGAGAGTCGGGCCTGATAGTGACAGTCGGGCCTGTTACTGAGAGTCGGGTCTGTTACTGAGGGTCGGGCCTGTTACTGAGAGTCGGGTCTGTTACTGAGGGTCGGGCCTGTTACTGAGAGTCGGGCCTGTTACTGAGAGTCGGGCCTGTTACTGACAGTCGGGCCTGTTACTGAGGGTCGGGTCTGTTACTGAGGGTCGGGCCTGTTACTGAGAGTCGGGTCTGTTACTGAGGGTCGGGCCTGTTACTGAGAGTCGGGTCAGTTACTGAGAGTCGGGTCTGTTACTGAGGGTCGGGCCTGTTACTGAGAGTCGGGTCTATTACTGAGAGTCGGGTCTGTTACTGAGGGTCGGGCCTGTTACTGAGAGTGGGGCCTGTTACTGAGAGTCGGGTCTGTTACTGAGAGTCGGGTTTGTTACTGAGAGTCGGGCCTCTTACTGAGGGTCGGGTCTGTTACTGAGAGTCGGGTCTGTTACTGAGAGTCGGGCCTGTTACTGAGAGTCGGTCCTGTTACTGAGAGTCGGGTCTGTTACTAAGGGTCGGGTCTGTTACTGAGGGTCGGGTCTGTTACTGAGAGTCGGGCCTGTTAGTGACAGTCGGGCCTGTTACTGAGAGTCGGGTCTGTTACTGAGAGTCGGGCCTGTTACTGAGAATCGGGTCTGTTACTGAGGGTCGGGCCTGTTACTGAGAGTCGGGTCTGTTACTGAGAGTCGGGCCTGTTACTGAGGGTCGGGCCTGTTACTGAGAGTCGGGTCTGTTACTGAGAGTCGGGACTGTTACTGAGGGTCGGGTCTCTTACTGAGAGTCGGGCCTGTTACTGAGGGTCGGGTCTGTTACTGAGGGTCGGGCCTGTTACTGAGGGTCGGGCCTGTTACTGAGGGTCGGGCCTGTTACTGAGGGTCGGGTCTGTTACTGAGAGTCGGGCCTGTTACTGAGAGTCGGGCCTGTTACTGAGAGTCGGGCCTGTTACTGAGGGTCGGGCCTGTTACTGAGAGTCGGGTCTGTTACTGAGGGTCGGGCCTGTTACTGAGAGTCGGGCCTGTTACTGAGGGTCGGGTCTGTTACTGAGAGTCGGGTCTGTTACTGAGGGTCGGGTCTGTTACTGAGGGTCGGGTCTGTTACTGAGAGTCGGGCCTCTTACTGAGGGTCGGGTCTGTTACTGAGAGACGGGTCTGTTACTGAGAGTCGGGCCTGTTACTGAGAGTCGGTCCTGTTACTGAGAGTCGGGTCTGTTACTGAGAGTCGGGCCTGTTACTGAGAGTCGGGTCTGTTACTGAGGGTCGGGCCTGTTACTGAGAGTCGGGTCTGTTACTGAGAGTCGGGCCTGTTACTGAGGGTCGGGCCTGTTACTGAGAGTCGGGTCTGTTACTGAGAGTCGGGACTGTTACTGAGGGTCGGGTCTCTTACTGAGAGTCGGGCCTGTTACTGAGGGTCGGGTCTGTTACTGAGGGTCGGGCCTGTTACTGAGGGTCGGGCCTGTTACTGAGGGTCGGGCCTGTTACTGAGGGTCGGGTCTGTTACTGAGAGTCGGGCCTGTTACTGAGAGTCGGGCCTGTTACTGAGAGTCGGGACTGTTACTGAGGGTCGGGCCTGTTACTGAGAGTCGGGTCTGTTACTGATGGTCGGGCCTGTTACTGAGAGTCGGGCCTGTTACTGAGGGTCGGGTCTGTTACTGAGAGTCGGGTCTGTTACTGAGAGTCGGGTCTGTTACTGAAGGTCGGGCCTGTTACTGCGAGTCGGGCCTGTTACTGAGGGTCGGGTCTGTTACTGAGAGTCGGGTCTGTTACTGAGGGTCGGGTCTGTTACTGAGGGTCGGGTCTGTTACTGAGAGTCGGGCCTCTTACTGAGGGTCGGGTCTGTTACTGAGAGACGGGTCTGTTACTGAGAGTCGGGCCTGTTACTGAGAGTCGGTCCTGTTACTGAGAGTCGGGTCTGTTACTGAGAGTCGGGCCTGTTACTGAGAGTCGGGTCTGTTACTGAGGGTCGGGCCTGTTACTGAGAGTCGGGTCTGTTACTGAGAGTCGGGCCTGTTACTGAGGGTCGGGCCTGTTACTGAGAGTCGGGTCTGTTACTGAGAGTCGGGACTGTTACTGAGGGTCGGGTCTCTTACTGAGAGTCGGGCCTGTTACTGAGGGTCGGGTCTGTTACTGAGGGTCGGGCCTGTTACTGAGGGTCGGGCCTGTTACTGAGGGTCGGGCCTGTTACTGAGGGTCGGGTCTGTTACTGAGAGTCGGGCCTGTTACTGAGAGTCGGGCCTGTTACTGAGAGTCGGGACTGTTACTGAGGGTCGGGCCTGTTACTGAGAGTCGGGTCTGTTACTGATGGTCGGGCCTGTTACTGAGAGTCGGGCCTGTTACTGAGGGTCGGGTCTGTTACTGAGAGTCGGGTCTGTTACTGAGGGTCGGGTCTGTTACTGAGGGTCGGGTCTGTTACTGAGAGTCGGGTCTGTTACTGAGGGTCGGGCCTGTTACTGAGAGTCGGGCCTGTTACTGAGGGTCGGGCCTGTTACTGAGAGTCGGGTCTGTTACTGAGAGTCGGGCCTGTTACTGAGAGTAGGGCCTGTTACTGAAGGTCGGGCCTGTTACTGAGAGTCGGGTCTGTTACTGAGAGTCGGGTCTGTTACAGAGAGTCGGGCCTGTTACTGAGGGTCGGGCCTGTTACTGAGAGTCGGGTCTGTTACTGAGAGTCGGGTCTGTTACTGAGAGTCGGGCCTGTTACTGAGAGTCGGGTCTGTTACTGAGAGTCAGGCCTGTTACTGAGAGTCGGGTCTGTTACTGAGAGTCGGGCCTGTTGCTGAGAGTCGGGTCTGTTACTGAGGGTCGGGCCTGTTACTGAGAGTCGGGTCTGTTACTGAGAGTCGGGTCTGTTACTGAGAGTCGGGTCTGTTACTGAGGGTCGGGTCTGTTACTGAGAGTCGGGTCTGTTACTGAGGGTCGGGCCTGTTACTGAGAGTCGGGTCTGTTACTGAGAGTCGGGTCTATTACTGAGAGTCGGGCCTGTTACTGAGAGTCGGGCCTGTTACTGAGTGTCGGGTCTGTTACTGAGGGTCGGGCCTGTTACTGAGGGTCGGGCCTGTTACTGAGGGTCGGGCCTGTTACTGATGGTGGGGTCTGTTACTGAGGGTCGGGCCTGTGACTGAGGGTCGGGCCTGTTACTGAGGGTCGGGCCTGTTACTTAGAGTCGGGTCTGTTACTGAGGGTCGGGCCTGTTACGGAGCGTCGGGTCTGTTACTGAGAGTCGGGCCTGTTACTGAGGGTCGGGCCTGTTACTGAGAGTCTTGTCTGTTACTGAGAGTCGGGCCTGTTACTGAGAGTCGGGCCTGTTACTGAGGGTCGGGCCTGTTACTGAGAGTCGGGCCTGTTACTGAGAGTCGTGTCTGTTACTGAGAGTCGGGCCTGTTACTGAGTGTCCTGCCTGTTACTGAGGGTCGGGCCTGTTACTGAGGGTCGGGTCTGTTACTGAGGGTCGGGCCTGTTACTGAGAGTCGGGCCTGTTACTGAGAGTCGGGTCTGTTACTGAGGGTCGGGCCTGTTACTGAGAGTCGGGCCTGTTACTGAGGGTCGGGTCTGTTACTGAGGGTCGGGACTGTTACTGAGAGTCGGGCCTGTTACTGAGAGTCGGGCCTGTTACTGAGGGTTGGGCCTGTTACTGAGAGTCGGGCCTGTTACTGAGAGTCGGGTTTGTTACTGAGAGTCGGGCCTGTTACTGAGGGTTGGGCCTGTTACTGAGAGTCGGGCCTGTTACTGAGGGTCGGTTCTGTTACTGAGAGTCGGGTCTGTTACTGAGAGTCGGGCCTGTTACTGAGGGTCGGGCCTGTTACTGAGAGTCGGGTCTGTTACTGAGAGTCGGGCCTGTTACTGAGGGTCGGGCCTGTTACTGAGAGTCGGGCCTGTTACTGAGAGTCGGGCCTGTTACTGAGGGTCGGGCCTGTTACTGAGTGTCGGGCCTGTTACTGAGGGTCGGGCCTGTTACTGAGATTCGGGCCTGTTACTGAGGGTCGGGCCTGTTACTGAGAGTCGGGCCTGTTACTGAGGGTCGGGCCTGTTACTGAGAGTCGGGCCTGTTACTGAGAGTCGGGTCTGTTACTGAGAGTCGGGTCTGTTACTGAGAGTCGGGCCTGTTACTGAGGGTCGGGCCTGTTACTGAGAGTCGGGTCTGTTACTGAGAGTCGGGCCTGTTACTGAGGGTCGGGCCTGTTACTGAGGGTCGGGTCTGTTACTGAGAGTCGGGCCTGTTACTGAGTGTCGTGTCTGTTACTGAGAGTCGGGTCTGTTACTGATGGTCGGGCCTGTTACTGAGAGTCGGGTCTGTTACTGAGAGTCGGGCCTGTTACTGAGAGTCGGGCCTGTTACTGAGGGTCGGGCCTGTTACTGAGAGTCGGGTCTGTTGCTGAGAGTCGGGCCTGTTACTGAGGGTCGGGCCTGTTACTGAGAGTCGGGCCTGTTACTGAGAGTCGGGTCTGTTAGTGAGAGTCGGGTCTGTTACTGAGAGTCGCGTCTGTTACTGAGAGTCGGGTCTGTTACTGAGAGTCGGGTCTGTTACTGAGGGTCGGGCCTGTTACTGAGAGTCGGGTCTGTTACTCAGAGTCGGGTCTGTTACTGAGAGTCGGGCCTGTTACTGAGAGTCGGGCCTGTTACTGAGAGTCGGGCCTGTTACTGAGAGTCGGGCCTGTTACTGAGAGTCGGGCCTGTTACTGAGAGTCGGGCATGTTACTGAGAGTCGGGCCTGTTACTGAGGGTCGGGCATGTTACTGAGAGTCGGGCCTGTTACTGAGAGTCGGGCCTGTTACTGAGAGTCGGGCCTGTTACTGAGAGTCGGGCCTGTTACTGAGGGTCGGGCATGTTACTGAGGGTCGGGCCTGTTACTGAGAGTCGGGTCTGTTACTGAGGGTCGGGCCTGTTACTGAGAGTCGGGTCTGTTACTAAGAGTCGGGCCTGTTACTGAGAGTCGGGTCTGTTACTAAGAGTCGGGCCTGTTACTGAGAGTCGGGCCTGTTACTGAGAGTCGGGTCTGTTACTGAGAGTCGGGACTGTTACTGAGAGTCGGGTCTGTTACTGAGAGTCGGGCCTGTTACTGAGAGTCGGGCCTGTTACTGAGGGTCGGTTCTGTTACTGAGGGTCGGGTCTGTTACTGACAGTTGGGTCTGTTACTGAGGGTCGGGCCTGTTACTGAGGGTCGGGCCTGTTACTGAGAGTCGGGTCTGTTACTGAGAGTCGGGCCTGTTACTGAGGGTCTGGCCTGTTACTGAGAGTCGGGTCTGTTACTGAGAGTCGGGCCTGTTACTGAGGGTCGGGCCTGTTACTGAGAGTCGGGTCTGTTACTGAGAGTCGGGCCTGTTACTGAGGGTCGGGCCTGTTACTGAGAGTCGGGCCTGTTACTGAGAGTCGGGCCTGTTACTGATAGTCGGGCCTGTTACTGAGAGTCGGGCCTGTTACTGAGAGTCGGGCCTGTTACTGAGAGTCGGGCCTGTTACTGATAGTCGGGTCTGTTACTGAGAGTCGGGCCTGTTACTGAGATTCGGGCCTGTTACTGAGGGTCGGGTCTGTTACTGAGGGTCGGGCCTGTTACTGAGAGTCGGGCCTGTTACTGAGAGTCGGGCCTGTTACTGAGAGTCGGGCCTGTTACTGATAGTCGGGTCTGTTACTGAGAGTCGGGCCTGTTACTGAGAGTCGGGTCTGTTACTGAGAGTCGGGCCTGTTACTGAGGGTCGGGTCTGTTACTGAGAGTCGGGCCTGTTAGTGAGAGTCGGGTCTGTTACTGAGAGTCGGGCCTGTTACTGAGAGTCGGGCCTGTTACTGAGAGTCGGGTCTGTTACTGAGAGTCGGGTCTGTTACTGAGAGTCGGGTCTGTTACTGAGAGTCGGGCCTGTTACTGAGAGTCGGGCCTGTTACTGAGGGTCGGGCCTGTTACTAAGAGTCGGGCCTGTTACTGAGGGTCGGGCCTGTTACTGAGAGTCGGGCCTGTTACTGAGAGTCGGGCCTGTTACTGATAGTCGGGTCTGTTACTGAGAGTCGGGCCTGTTACTGAGAGTCGGGTCTGTTAGTGAGAGTCGGGTCTGTTACTGAGAGTCGGGCCTGTTACTGAGAGTCGGGCCTGTTACTGAGAGTCGGGTCTGTTACTGAGAGTCGGGCCTGTTACTGAGAGTCGGGTCTGTTACTGAGAGTCGGGTCTGTTACTGAGGGTCGGGTCTATTACTGAGGGTCGGGCCTGTTACTGAGAGTCGGGTCTGTTACTGAGAGTCGGGCCTGTTACTGATGGTCGGGTCTGTTAATGAGAGTCGGGTCTGTTACTGAGAGTCGGGCCTGTTACTGAGGGTCGGGCCTGTTACTGAGGGTCGGGCCTGTTACTGAGAGTCGGCCCTGTTACTGAGAGTCGGGCCTGTTACTGAGAGTCGGGTCTGTTACTGAGAGTCGGGCCTGTTACTGAGAGTCGGGTCTGTTACTGAGAGTCGGGCCTGTTACTGAGAGTCGGGTCTGTTACTGAGAGTCGGGTCTGTTACTGAGAGTCGGGCCTGTTACTGAGAGTCGGGTCTGTTACTGAGAGTCGGGCCTGTTATTGAGAGTCGGGCCTGTTACTGAGGGTCGGGTCTGTTACTGAGAGTCGGGTCTGTTACTGACAGTCGGGTCTGTTACTGAGGGTCGGGCCTGTTACTGAGGGTCGGGCCTGTTACTGAGGGTCGGGCCTGTTACTGAGAGTCGGGCCTGTTACTGAGGGTCGTGCCTGTTACTGAGAGTCGGGCCTGTTACTGAGGGTCGGGCCTGTTACTGAGGGTCGGGCCTGTTACTGAGGGTCGGGTCTGTTACTGAGGGTCGGGCCTGTTACTGAGGGTCGGGCCTGTTACTGATGGTCGGGCCTGTTACTGAGAGTCGGGCCTGTTACTGAGAGTCGGGTCTGTTAATGAGAGTCGGGCCTGTTACTGAGGGTCGGGCCTGTTACTGAGAGTCGGGTCTGTTACTGAGAGTCGGGTCTGTTACTGAGAGTCGGGCCTGTTACTGAGGGTCGGGCCTGTTACTGAGAGTCGGGTCTGTTACTGAGAGTCGGGTCTGTTACTGAGAGTCGGGCCTGTTACTGAGAGTCGTGCCTGTTACTGAGGGTCGGGTCTGTTACTGAGAGTCGGGCCTGTTACTGAGAGTCGGGCCTGTTACTGAGAGTCGGGCCTGTTACTGAGAGTCGTGCCGGTTACTGAGAGTCGGGCCTTTTACTCAGAGTCGGGTCTGTTACTGAGGGTCGGGTCTGTTACTGAGAGTCGGGCCTGTTACTGAGGGTCGGGTCTGTTACTGAGAGTCGGGCCTGTTACTGAGGGTCGGGTCTGTTACTGAGAGTCGGGCCTGTTACTGAGAGTCGGGCCTTTTACTGAGAGTCGGGCCTGTTACTGAGAGTCGGGCCTGTTACTGAGATTCGGGCCTGTTACTGAGGGTCCGGCCTGTTACTGAGAGTCGGGCCTGTTACTGAGGGTCGGTCCTGTTACTGAGGGTCGGGCCTGTTACTGAGAGTCGGGCCTGTTACTGAGGGTCGGGCCTGTTACTGAGAGTCGGGCCTGTTACTGAGGGTCGGGCCTGTTACTGAGGGTCGGGCCTGTTACTGAGAGTCGGGCCTGTTACTGAGGGTCGGGTCTGTTACTGAGAGTCGGGTCTGTTACTGAGAGTCGGGCCTGTTACTGAGGGTCGGGTCTGTTACTGAGAGTCGGGGCTGTTACTGAGGGTCGGGCCTGTTACTGAGGGTCGGGCCTGTTACTGAGGGTCGGGCCTGTTACTGAGAGTCGGGTCTGTTACTGAGAGTCGGGTCTGTTACTGAGAGTCGGGCCTGTTACTGAGAGTCGGGCCTGTTACTGAGAGTCGGGCCTGTTACTGAGAGTCGGTCCTGTTACTGAGAGTCGGGTCTGTTACTGAGGGTCGGGTCTGTTACTGAGGGTCGGGCCTGTTACTGAGAGTCGGGTCTGTTACTGAGAGTCGGGCCTGTTACTGAGAGTCGGGCCTGTTACTGAGAGTCGGGTCTGTTACTGAGAGTCGGGCCTGTTACTGAGAGTCGGGCCTGTTACTGAGAGTCGGGCCTTTACTGAGAGTCGGGTCTGTTACTGAGAGTCGGGCCTGTTACTGAGAGTCGTGTCTGTTACTGAGAGTCGGGCCTGTTACTGAGAGTCGGGCCTGTTACTGAGAGTCGGGCCTGTTACTGAGGGTCGGGCCTGTTACTGAGGGTCGGGCCTGTTACTGAGAGTCGGGTCTGTTACTGAGAGTCGGGCCTGTTACTGAGGGTCGGGCCTGTTACTGAGAGTCGGGCCTGTTACAGAGAGTCGGGTCTGTTACTGAGAGTCGGGCCTGTTACTGAGGGTCGGGTCTGTTACTGAGGGTCGGGCCTGTTACTGAGAGTCGGGTCTGTTACTGAGAGTTGGGCCTGTTACTGAGAGTCGGGCCTGTTACTGAGGGTCGGGCCTGTTACTGAGGGTCGGGCCTGTTACTGAGAGTCGGGCCTGTTACTGAGAGTCGGGTCTGTTACTGAGAGTCGGGCCTGTTACTGAGGGTCGGGTCTGTGACTGAGAGTCGGGCCTGTTACTGAGGGTCGGGTCTGTTACTGAGGGTCGGGCCTGTTACTGAGAGTCGGGTCTGTTACTGAGAGTCGGGCCTGTTACTGAGGGTCAGGCCTGTTACTGAGGGTCAGGCCTGTTACTGAGAGTCGGGTCTGTTACTGAGAGTCGGGCCTGTTACTGAGAGTCGGGCCTGTTAGTGAGGGTCGGGCCTGTTACTGAGAGTCGGGTCTGTTACTGAGAGTCGGGCCTGTTACTGAGAGTCGGGCCTGTTACTGAGAGTCGGGTCTGTTACTGAGGGTCGGGTCTGTTACTGAGAGTCGGGCCTGTTACTGAGGGTCGGGTCTGTTACTGAGAGTCGGAACTGTTATTGAGAGTCGGGCCTGTTACTGAGAGTCGGGCCTGTTACTGAGAGTCGGGTCTGTTACTGAGGGTCGGGTCTGTTACTGAGGGTCGGGCCTGTTACTGAGAGTCGGGCCTGTTACTGAGAGCCGGGTCTGTTACTGAGAGTCGGGCCTGTTACTGAGGGTCGGGCCTGTTACTGAGAGTCGGGTCTGTTACTGAGAGTCGGGTCTGTTACTGAGAGTCGGGCCTGTTACTGAAAGTCGGGTCTGTTACTGAGAGTCGGGTCTGTTACTGAGAGTCGGGCCTGATACTGAGAGTCGGGCCTGTTACTGAGTGTCGGGTCTGTTACTGAGGGTCGGGCCTGTTACTGAGGGTCGGGCCTGTTACTGAGGGTCGGGCCTGTTACTGATGGTGGGGTCTGTTACTGAGGGTCGGGCCTGTGACTGAGGGTCGGGCCTGTTACTGAGGGTCGGGCCTGTTACTGAGAGTCGGGTCTGTTACTGAGGGTCGGGCCTGTTACGGAAGGTCGGGTCTGTTACTGAGAGTCGGGCCTGTTACTGAGAGTCGGGCCTGTTACTGAGGGTCGGGCCTGTTACTGAGAGTCTTGTCTGTTACTGAGAGTCGGGCCTGTTACTGAGAGTCGGGCCTGTTACTGAGGGTCGGGCCTGTTACTGAGAGTCGGGCCTGTTACTGAGAGTCGGGTCTGTTACTGAGAGTCGGGCCTGTTACTGAGTGTCCGGCCTGTTACTGAGGGTCGGGCCTGTTACTGAGGGTCGGGTCTGTTACTGAGGGTCGGGCCTGTTACTGAGAGTCGGGCCTGTTACTGAGAGTCGGGTCTGTTACTGAGGGTCGGGCCTGTTACTGAGAGTCGGGCCTGTTACTGAGGGTCGGGCCTGTTACTGAGAGTCGGGCCTGTTACTGAGAGTCGGGCCTGTTACTGAGGGTTGGGCCTGTTACTGAGAGTCGGGCCTGTTACTGAGAGTCGGGTCTGTTACTGAGAGTCGGGCCTGTTACTGAGGGTTGGGCCTGTTACTGAGAGTCGGGCCTGTTACTGAGGGTCGGGTCTGTTACTGAGAGTCGGGTCTGTTACTGAGAGTCGGGCCTGTTACTGAGGGTCGGGCCTGTTACTGAGAGTCGGGTCTGTTACTGAGAGTCGGGCCTGTTACTGAGGGTCGGGCCTGTTACTGAGAGTCGGGCCTGTTACTGAGAGTCGGGCCTGTTACTGAGGGTCGGGCCTGTTACTGAGAGTCGGGCCTGTTACTGAGGGTCGGGCCTGTTACTGAGGGTCGGGCCTGTTACTGAGAGTCGGGCCTGTTACTGAGAGTCGGGTCTGTTACTGAGAGTCGGGTCTGTTACTGAGAGTCGGGCCTGTTACTGAGGGTCGGGCCTGTTACTGAGAGTCGGGTCTGTTACTGAGAAACGGGCCTGTTACTGAGGGTCGGGCCTGTTACTGAGGGTCGGGTCTGTTACTGAGAGTCGGGCCTGTTACTGAGTGTCGTGTCTGTTACTGAGAGTCGGGTCTGTTACTGATGGTCGGGCCTGTTACTGAGAGTCGGGTCTGTTACTGAGAGTCGGGCCTGTTACTGAGAGTCGGGCCTGTTACTGAGGGTCGGGCCTGTTACTGAGAGTCGGGTCTGTTACTGAGAGTCGGGCCTGTTACTGAGGGTCGGGCCTGTTACTGAGAGTCGGGCCTGTTACTGAGAGTCGGGTCTGTTAGTGAGAGTCGGGTCTGTTACTGAGAGTCGGGCCTGTTACTGAGGGTCGGGCCTGTTACTGAGAGTCGGGTCTGTTACTGAGAGTCGGGTCTGTTACTGAGAGTCGGGTCTGTTACTGAGAGTCGGGTCTGTTCCTGAGGGTCGGGCCTGTTACTGAGAGTCGGGTCTGTTACTCAGAGTCGGGTCTGTTACTGAGAGTCGGGCCTGTTACTGAGAGTCGGGCCTGTTACTGAGAGTCGGGCCTGTTACTGAGAGTCGGGCCTGTTACTGAGGGTCGGGCCTGTTACTGAGAGTCGGGTCTGTTACTGAGAGTCGCGTCTGTTACTGAGAGTCGGGTCTGTTACTGAGAGTCGGGTCTGTTACTGAGGGTCGGGCCTGTTACTGAGAGTCGGGTCTGTTACTCAGAGTCGGGTCTGTTACTGAGAGTCGGGCCTGTTACTGAGAGTCGGGCCTGTTACTGAGAGTCGGGCCTGTTACTGAGAGTCGGGCCTGTTACTGAGAGTCGGGCCTGTTACTGAGAGTCGGGCATGTTACTGAGAGTCGGGCCTGTTACTGAGGGTCGGGCATGTTACTGAGAGTCGGGCCTGTTACTGAGAGTCGGGCCTGTTACTGAGAGTCGGGCCTGTTACTGAGAGTCGGGCCTGTTACTGAGGGTCGGGCATGTTACTGAGGGTCGGGCCTGTTACTGAGAGTCGGGTCTGTTACTGAGGGTCGGGCCTGTTACTGAGAGTCGGGTCTGTTACTAAGAGTCGGGCCTGTTACTGAGAGTCGGGTCAGTTACTAAGAGTCGGGCCTGTTACTGAGAGTCGGGCCTGTTACTGAGAGTCGGGTCTGTTACTGAGAGTCGGGTCTGTTACTGAGAGTCGGGCCTGTTACTGAGAGTCGGGTCTGTTACTGAGAGTCGGGCCTGTTACTGAGAGTCGGGCCTGTTACTGAGGGTCGGTTCTGTTACTGAGGGTCGGGTCTGTTACTGACAGTTGGGTCTGTTACTGAGGGTCGGGCCTGTTACTGAGGGTCGGGCCTGTTACTGAGAGTCGGGTCTGTTACTGAGAGTCGGGCCTGTTACTGAGGGTCGGGCCTGTTACTGAGAGTCGGGTCTGTTACTGAGAGTCGGGCCTGTTACTGAGGGTCGGGCCTGTTACTGAGAGTCGGGTCTGTTACTGAGAGTCGGGCCTGTTACTGAGGGTCGGGCCTGTTACTGAGAGTCGGGCCTGTTACTGAGAGTCGGGCCTGTTACTGATAGTCGGGCCTGTTACTGAGAGTCGGGCCTGTTACTGAGAGTCGGGCCTGTTACTGAGAGTCGGGCCTGTTACTGATAGTCGGGTCTGTTACTGAGAGTCGGGCCTGTTACTGAGATTCGGGCCTGTTACTGAGGGTCGGGTCTGTTACTGAGGGTCGGGCCTGTTACTGAGAGTCGGGCCTGTTACTGAGAGTCGGGCCTGTTACTGAGAGTCGGGCCTGTTACTGATAGTCGGGTCTGTTACTGAGAGTCGGGCCTGTTACTGAGAGTCGGGTCTGTTACTGAGAGTCGGGCCTGTTACTGAGGGTCGGGTCTGTTACTGAGAGTCGGGCCTGTTAGTGAGAGTCGGGTCTGTTACTGAGAGTCGGGCCTGTTACTGAGAGTCGGGCCTGTTACTGAGAGTCGGGTCTGTTACTGAGAGTCGGGCCTGTTACTGAGAGTCGGGTCTGTTACTGAGAGTCGGGTCTGTTACTGAGAGTCGGGCCTGTTACTGAGAGTCGGGCCTGTTACTGAGGGTCGGGCCTGTTACTAAGAGTCGGGCCTGTTACTGAGGGTCGGGCCTGTTACTGAGAGTCGGGCCTGTTACTGAGATTCGGGCCTGTTACTGATAGTCGGGTCTGTTACTGAGAGTCGGGCCTGTTACTGAGAGTCGGGTCTGTTAGTGAGAGTCGGGTCTGTTACTGAGAGTCGGGCCTGTTACTGAGAGTCGGGCCTGTTACTGAGAGTCGGGTCTGTTACTGAGAGTCGGGTCTGTTACTGAGAGTCGGGCCTGTTACTGAGAGTCGGGTCTGTTACTGAGAGTCGGGCCTGTTACTGAGAGTCGGGTCTGTTACTGAGAGTCGGGTCTGTTACTGAGAGTCGGGCCTGTTACTGAGAGTCGGGTCTGTTACTGAGAGTCGGGCCTGTTACTGAGAGTCGGGCCTGTTACTGAGGGTCGGGTCTGTTACTGAGAGTCGGGTCTGTTACTGACAGTCGGGTCTGTTACTGAGGGTCGGGCCTGTTACTGAGGGTCGGGCCTGTTACTGAGGGTCGGGCCTGTTACTGAGAGTCGGGCCTGTTACTGAGGGTCGTGCCTGTTACTGAGAGTCGGGCCTGTTACTGAGGGTCGGGCCTGTTACTGAGGGTCGGGCCTGTTACTGAGGGTCGGGTCTGTTACTGAGGGTCGGGCCTGTTACTGAGGGTCGGGCCTGTTACTGATGGTCGGGCCTGTTACTGAGAGTCGGGCCTGTTACTGAGGGTCGGGCCTGTTACTGAGAGTCGGGTCTGTTACTGAGAGTCGGGTCTGTTACTGAGAGTCGGGCCTGTTACTGAGGGTCGGGCCTGTTACTGAGAGTCGGGACTGTTACTGAGAGTCGGGTCTGTTACTGAGAGTCGGGCCTGTTACTGAGAGTCGTGCCTGTTACTGAGGGTCGGGTCTGCTACTGAGAGTCGGGCCTGTTACTGAGAGTCGGGCCTGTTACTGAGAGTCGGGCCTGTTACTGAGAGTCGTGCCTGTTACTGAGAGTCGGGCCTTTTACTGAGAGTCGGGTCTGTTACTGAGAGTCGGGTCTGTTACTGAGAGTCGGGCCTGTTACTGAGGGTCGGGTCTGTTACTGAGAGTCGGGCCTGTTACTGAGGGTCGGGCCTGTTACTGAGAGTCGGGCCTGTTACTGAGGGTCGTGCCTGTTACTGAGAGTCGGGCCTGTTACTGAGGGTCGGGCCTGTTACTGAGGGTCGGGCCTGTTACTGAGGGTCGGGTCTGTTACTGAGGGTCGGGCCTGTTACTGAGGGTCGGGCCTGTTACTGATGGTCGGGCCTGTTACTGAGAGTCGGGCCTGTTACTGAGGGTCGGGCCTGTTACTGAGAGTCGGGTCTGTTACTGAGAGTCGGGTCTGTTACTGAGAGTCGGGCCTGTTACTGAGGGTCGGGCCTGTTACTGAGAGTCGGGACTGTTACTGAGAGTCGGGTCTGTTACTGAGAGTCGGGCCTGTTACTGAGAGTCGTGCCTGTTACTGAGGGTCGGGTCTGCTACTGAGAGTCGGGCCTGTTACTGAGAGTCGGGCCTGTTACTGAGAGTCGGGCCTGTTACTGAGAGTCGTGCCTGTTACTGAGAGTCGGGCCTTTTACTGAGAGTCGGGTCTGTTACTGAGAGTCGGGTCTGTTACTGAGAGTCGGGCCTGTTACTGAGGGTCGGGTCTGTTACTGAGAGTCGGGCCTGTTACTGAGAGTCGGGCCTTTTACTGAGAGTCGGGCCTGTTACTGAGAGTCGGGCCTGTTACTGAGATTCGGGCCTGTTACTGAGGGTCCGGCCTGTTACTGAGAGTCGGGCCTGTTACTGAGGGTCGGTCCTGTTACTGAGGGTCGGGCCTGTTACTGAGAGTCGGGCCTGTTACTGAGGGTCGGGCCTGTTACTGAGAGTCGGGCCTGTTACTGAGGGTCGGGCCTGTTACTGAGGGTCGGGCCTGTTACTGAGAGTCGGGCCTGTTACTGAGGGTCGGGTCTGTTACTGAGAGTCGGGTCTGTTACTGAGAGTCGGGCCTGTTACTGAGGGTCGGGTCTGTTACTGAGAGTCGGGGCTGTTACTGAGGGTCGGGCCTGTTACTGAGGGTCGGGCCTGTTACTGAGGGTCGGGCCTGTTACTGAGAGTCGGGTCTGTTACCGAGAGTCGGGTCTGTTACTGAGGGTCGGGTCTGTTACTGAGGGTCGGGTCTGTTACTGAGGGTCGGGCCTGTTACTGAGAGTCGGGTCTGTTACTGAGAGTCGGGCCTGTTACTGAGAGTCGGGCCTGTTACTGAGAGTCGGGTCTGTTACTGAGAGTCGGGCCTGTTACTGAGAGTCGGGCCTGTTACTGAGAGTCGGGCCTGTTACTGAGAGTCGGGTCTGTTACTGAGAGTCGGGCCTGTTACTGAGAGTCGTGTCTGTTACTGAGAGTCGGGCCTGTTACTGAGAGTCGGGCCTGTTACTGAGAGTCGGGCCTGTTACTGAGGGTCGGGCCTGTTACTGAGGGTCGGGCCTGTTACTGAGAGTCGGGTCTGTTACTGAGAGTCGGGCCTGTTACTGAGGGTCGGGCCTGTTACTGAGAGTCGGGCCTGTTACAGAGAGTCGGGTCTGTTACTGAGAGTCGGGCCTGTTACTGAGGGTCAGGCCTGTTACTGAGGGTCAGGCCTGTTACTGAGAGTCGGGTCTGTTACTGAGAGTCGGGCCTGTTACTGAGAGTCGGGTCTGTTACTGAGGGTCAGGCCTGTTACTGAGAGTCGGGTCTGTTACTGAGAGTCGGGCCTGTTACTGAGAGTCGGGCCTGTTACTGAGGGTCGGGCCTGTTACTGAGAGTCGGGTCTGTTACTGAGAGTCGGGCCTGTTACTGAGAGTCGGGCCTGTTACTGAGAGTCGGGTCTGTTACTGAGGGTCGGGTCTGTTACTGAGGGTCGGGCCTGTTACTGAGAGTCGGGTCTGTTACTGAGAGTCGGGCCTGTTACTGAGGGTCAGGCCTGTTACTGAGGGTCAGGCCTGTTACTGAGAGTCGGGTCTGTTACTGAGAGTCGGGCCTGTTACTGAGAGTCGGGCCTGTTACTGAGGTGCGGGCCTGTTACTGAGAGTCGGGTCTGTTACTGAGAGTCGGGCCTGTTACTGAGAGTCGGGCCTGTTACTGAGAGTCGGGTCTGTTACTGAGGGTCGGGACTGTTACTGAGAGTCGGGCCTGTTACTGAGGGTCGGGTATGTTACTGAGAGTCGGAACTGTTATTGAGAGTCGGGCCTGTTACTGAGAGTCGGGCCTGTTACTGAGAGTCGGGTCTGTTACTGAGGGTCGGGTCTGTTACTGAGGGTCGGGCCTGTTACTGAGAGTCGGGCCTGTTACTGAGAGCCGGGTCTGTTACTGAGAGTCGGGCCTGTTACTGAGGGTCGGGCCTGTTACTGAGAGTCGGGTCTGTTACTGAGAGTCGGGTCTGTTACTGAGAGTCGGGCCTGTTACTGAAAGTCGGGTCTGTTACTGAGAGTCGGGTCTGTTACTGAGAGTCGGGCCTGTTACTGAGAGTCGGGCCTGTTACTGAGTGTCGGGTCTGTTACTGAGGGTCGGGCCTGTTACTGAGGGTCGGGCCTGTTACTGAGGGTCGGGCCTGTTACTGATGGTGGGGTCTGTTACTGAGGGTCGGGCCTGTGACTGAGGGTCGGGCCTGTTACTGAGGGTCGGGCCTGTTACTGAGAGTCGGGTCTGTTACTTAGGGTCGGGCCTGTTACGGAGGGTCGGGTCTGTTACTGAGAGTCGGGCCTGTTACTGAGAGTCGGGCCTGTTACTGAGGGTCGGGCCTGTTACTGAGAGTCTTGTCTGTTACTGAGAGTCGGGCCTGTTACTGAGAGTCGGGCCTGTTACTGAGGGTCGGGCCTGTTACTGAGAGTCGGGCCTGTTACTGAGAGTCGGGTCTGTTACTGAGAGTCGGGCCTGTTACTGAGTGTCCGGCCTGTTACTGAGGGTCGGGCCTGTTACTGAGGGTCGGGTCTGTTACTGAGGGTCGGGCCTGTTACTGAGAGTCGGGCCTGTTACTGAGAGTCGGGCCTGTTACTGATTGTCGGGTCTGTTACTGAGAGTCGGGCCTGTTACTGAGATTCGGGCCTGTTACTGAGGGTCGGGTCTGTTACTGAGGGTCGGGCCTGTTACTGAGAGTCGGGCCTGTTACTGAGGGTCGGGTCTGTTACTGAGAGTCGGGCCTGTTACTGAGAGTCGGGCCTGTTACTGATAGTCGGGTCTGTTACTGAGAGTCGGGCCTGTTACTGAGAGTCGGGTCTGTTACTGAGAGTCGGGCCTGTTACTGAGGGTCGGGTCTGTTACTGAGAGTCGGGCCTGTTAGTGAGAGTCGGGTCTGTTACTGAGAGTCGGGCCTGTTACTGAGAGTCGGGCCTGTTACTGAGAGTCGGGTCTGTTACTGAGAGTCGGGCCTGTTACTGAGAGTCGGGTCTGTTACTGAGAGTCGGGTCTGTTACTGAGAGTCGGGCCTGTTACTGAGAGTCGGGCCTGTTACTGAGGGTCGGGCCTGTTACTAAGAGTCGGGCCTGTTACTGAGGGTCGGGCCTGTTACTGAGAGTCGGGCCTGTTACTGAGAGTCGGGCCTGTTACTGATAGTCGGGTCTGTTACTGAGAGTCGGGCCTGTTACTGAGAGTCGGGTCTGTTAGTGAGAGTCGGGTCTGTTACTGAGAGTCGGGCCTGTTACTGAGAGTCGGGCCTGTTACTGAGAGTCGGGTCTGTTACTGAGAGTCGGGCCTGTTACTGAGAGTCGGGTCTGTTACTGAGAGTCGGGTCTGTTACTGAGAGTCGGGCCTGTTACTGAGAGTCGGGTCTGTTACTGAGAGTCGGGCCTGTTACTGAGAGTCGGGTCTGTTACTGAGAGTCGGGTCTGTTACTGAGAGTCGGGCCTGTTACTGAGAGTCGGGTCTGTTACTGAGAGTCGGGCCTGTTACTGAGAGTCGGGCCTGTTACTGAGGGTCGGGTCTGTTACTGAGAGTCGGGTCTGTTACTGACAGTCGGGTCTGTTACTGAGGGTCGGGCCTGTTACTGAGGGTCGGGCCTGTTACTGAGGGTCGGGCCTGTTACTGAGAGTCGGGCCTGTTACTGAGGGTCGTGCCTGTTACTGAGAGTCGGGCCTGTTACTGAGGGTCGGGCCTGTTACTGAGGGTCGGGCCTGTTACTGAGGGTCGGGTCTGTTACTGAGGGTCGGGCCTGTTACTGAGGGTCGGGCCTGTTACTGATGGTCGGGCCTGTTACTGAGAGTCGGGCCTGTTACTGAGAGTCGGGTCTGTTACTGAGGGTCAGGCCTGTTACTGAGAGTCGGGTCTGTTACTGAGAGTCGGGCCTGTTACTGAGAGTCGGGCCTGTTACTGAGGGTCGGGCCTGTTACTGAGAGTCGGGTCTGTTACTGAGAGTCGGGCCTGTTACTGAGAGTCGGGCCTGTTACTGAGAGTCGGGTCTGTTACTGAGGGTCGGGTCTGTTACTGAGGGTCGGGCCTGTTACTGAGAGTCGGGTCTGTTACTGAGAGTCGGGCCTGTTACTGAGGGTCAGGCCTGTTACTGAGGGTCAGGCCTGTTACTGAGAGTCGGGTCTGTTACTGAGAGTCGGGCCTGTTACTGAGAGTCGGGCCTGTTACTGAGGTGCGGGCCTGTTACTGAGAGTCGGGTCTGTTACTGAGAGTCGGGCCTGTTACTGAGAGTCGGGCCTGTTACTGAGAGTCGGGTCTGTTACTGAGGGTCGGGACTGTTACTGAGAGTCGGGCCTGTTACTGAGGGTCGGGTATGTTACTGAGAGTCGGAACTGTTATTGAGAGTCGGGCCTGTTACTGAGAGTCGGGCCTGTTACTGAGAGTCGGGTCTGTTACTGAGGGTCGGGTCTGTTACTGAGGGTCGGGCCTGTTACTGAGAGTCGGGCCTGTTACTGAGAGCCGGGTCTGTTACTGAGAGTCGGGCCTGTTACTGAGGGTCGGGCCTGTTACTGAGAGTCGGGTCTGTTACTGAGAGTCGGGTCTGTTACTGAGAGTCGGGCCTGTTACTGAAAGTCGGGTCTGTTACTGAGAGTCGGGTCTGTTACTGAGAGTCGGGCCTGTTACTGAGAGTCGGGCCTGTTACTGAGTGTCGGGTCTGTTACTGAGGGTCGGGCCTGTTACTGAGGGTCGGGCCTGTTACTGAGGGTCGGGCCTGTTACTGATGGTGGGGTCTGTTACTGAGGGTCGGGCCTGTGACTGAGGGTCGGGCCTGTTACTGAGGGTCGGGCCTGTTACTGAGAGTCGGGTCTGTTACTTAGGGTCGGGCCTGTTACGGAGGGTCGGGTCTGTTACTGAGAGTCGGGCCTGTTACTGAGAGTCGGGCCTGTTACTGAGGGTCGGGCCTGTTACTGAGAGTCTTGTCTGTTACTGAGAGTCGGGCCTGTTACTGAGAGTCGGGCCTGTTACTGAGGGTCGGGCCTGTTACTGAGAGTCGGGCCTGTTACTGAGAGTCGGGTCTGTTACTGAGAGTCGGGCCTGTTACTGAGTGTCCGGCCTGTTACTGAGGGTCGGGCCTGTTACTGAGGGTCGGGTCTGTTACTGAGGGTCGGGCCTGTTACTGAGAGTCGGGCCTGTTACTGAGAGTCGGGCCTGTTACTGATTGTCGGGTCTGTTACTGAGAGTCGGGCCTGTTACTGAGATTCGGGCCTGTTACTGAGGGTCGGGTCTGTTACTGAGGGTCGGGCCTGTTACTGAGAGTCGGGCCTGTTACTGAGGGTCGGGTCTGTTACTGAGAGTCGGGCCTGTTACTGAGAGTCGGGCCTGTTACTGATAGTCGGGTCTGTTACTGAGAGTCGGGCCTGTTACTGAGAGTCGGGTCTGTTACTGAGAGTCGGGCCTGTTACTGAGGGTCGGGTCTGTTACTGAGAGTCGGGCCTGTTAGTGAGAGTCGGGTCTGTTACTGAGAGTCGGGCCTGTTACTGAGAGTCGGGCCTGTTACTGAGAGTCGGGTCTGTTACTGAGAGTCGGGCCTGTTACTGAGAGTCGGGTCTGTTACTGAGAGTCGGGTCTGTTACTGAGAGTCGGGCCTGTTACTGAGAGTCGGGCCTGTTACTGAGGGTCGGGCCTGTTACTAAGAGTCGGGCCTGTTACTGAGGGTCGGGCCTGTTACTGAGAGTCGGGCCTGTTACTGAGAGTCGGGCCTGTTACTGATAGTCGGGTCTGTTACTGAGAGTCGGGCCTGTTACTGAGAGTCGGGTCTGTTAGTGAGAGTCGGGTCTGTTACTGAGAGTCGGGCCTGTTACTGAGAGTCGGGCCTGTTACTGAGAGTCGGGTCTGTTACTGAGAGTCGGGCCTGTTACTGAGAGTCGGGTCTGTTACTGAGAGTCGGGTCTGTTACTGAGAGTCGGGCCTGTTACTGAGAGTCGGGTCTGTTACTGAGAGTCGGGCCTGTTACTGAGAGTCGGGTCTGTTACTGAGAGTCGGGTCTGTTACTGAGAGTCGGGCCTGTTACTGAGAGTCGGGTCTGTTACTGAGAGTCGGGCCTGTTACTGAGAGTCGGGCCTGTTACTGAGGGTCGGGTCTGTTACTGAGAGTCGGGTCTGTTACTGACAGTCGGGTCTGTTACTGAGGGTCGGGCCTGTTACTGAGGGTCGGGCCTGTTACTGAGGGTCGGGCCTGTTACTGAGAGTCGGGCCTGTTACTGAGGGTCGTGCCTGTTACTGAGAGTCGGGCCTGTTACTGAGGGTCGGGCCTGTTACTGAGGGTCGGGCCTGTTACTGAGGGTCGGGTCTGTTACTGAGGGTCGGGCCTGTTACTGAGGGTCGGGCCTGTTACTGATGGTCGGGCCTGTTACTGAGAGTCGGGCCTGTTACTGAGGGTCGGGCCTGTTACTGAGAGTCGGGTCTGTTACTGAGAGTCGGGTCTGTTACTGAGAGTCGGGCCTGTTACTGAGGGTCGGGCCTGTTACTGAGAGTCGGGTCTGTTACTGAGAGTCGGGTCTGTTACTGAGAGTCGGGCCTGTTACTGAGAGTCGTGCCTGTTACTGAGGGTCGGGTCTGTTACTGAGAGTCGGGCCTGTTACTGAGAGTCGGGCCTGTTACTGAGAGTCGGGCCTGTTACTGAGAGTCGTGCCTGTTACTGAGAGTCGGGCCTTTTACTGAGAGTCGGGTCTGTTACTGAGAGTCGGGCCTGTTACTGAGAGTCGGGTCTGTTACTGAGAGTCGGGCCTGTTACTGAGGGTCGGGTCTGTTACTGAGAGTCGGGCCTGTTACTGAGAGTCGGGCCTGTTACTGAGAGTCGGGCCTGTTACTGAGAGTCGGGCCTGTTACTGAGGGTCGGGTCTGTTACTGAGAGTCGGGCCTGTTACTGAGAGTCGGGCCTTTTACTGAGAGTCGGGCCTGTTACTGAGAGTCGGGCCTGTTACTGAGGGTCGGGTCTGTTACTGAGAGTCGGGCCTGTTACTGAGAGTCGGGCCTTTTACTGAGAGTCGGGCCTGTTACTGAGAGTCGGGCCTGTTACTGAGATTCGGGCCTGTTACTGAGGGTCCGGCCTGTTACTGAGAGTCGGGCCTGTTACTGAGGGTCGGTCCTGTTACTGAGGGTCGGGCCTGTTACTGAGAGTCGGGTCTGTTACTGAGGGTCGGGCCTGTTACTGAGAGTCGGGCCTGTTACTGAGGGTCGGGCCTGTGACTGAGGGTCGGGCCTGTTACTGAGAGTCGGGCCTGTTACTGAGGGTCGGGTCTGTTACTGAGAGTCGGGTCTGTTACTGAGAGTCGGGCCTGTTACTGAGGGTCGGGTCTGTTACTGAGGGTCGGGCCTGTTACTGAGGGTCGGGCCTGTTACTGAGAGTCGGGTCTGTTACTGAGAGTCGGGTCTGTTACTGAGGGTCGGGTCTGTTACTGAGAGTCGGGCCTGTTACTGAGAGTCGGGCCTGTTACTGAGAGTCGGGCCTGTTACTGAGAGTCGGGCCTGTTACTGAGAGTCGGTTCTGTTACTGAGGGTCGGGTCTGTTACTGAGGGTCGGGCCTGTTACTGAGAGTCGGGTCTGTTACTGAGAGTCGGGCCTGTTACTGAGAGTCGGGCCTGTTACTGAGAGTCGGGTCTGTTACTGAGAGTCGGGCCTGTTACTGAGAGTCGGGCCTGTTACTGAGAGTCGGGCCTGTTACTGAGAGTCGGGTCTGTTACTGAGAGTCGGGCCTGTTACTGAGAGTCGTGTCTGTTACTGAGAGTCGGGCCTGTTACTGAGAGTCGGGCCTGTTACTGAGAGTCGGGCCTGTTACTGAGGGTCGGGCCTGTTACTGAGGGTCGGGCCTGTCACTGAGAGTCGGGTCTGTTACTGAGAGTCGGGCCTGTTACTGAGGGTCGGGCCTGTTACTGAGAGTCGGGCCTGTTACAGAGAGTCGGGTCTGTTACTGAGAGTCGGGCCTGTTACTGAGGGTCGGGTCTGTTACTGAGGGTCGGGCCTGTTACTGAGAGTCGGGTCTGTTACTGAGAGTTGGGCCTGTTACTGAGAGTCGGGCCTGTTACTGAGGGTCGGGCCTGTTACTGAGGGTCGGGCCTGTTACTGAGAGTCGGGCCTGTTACTGAGAGTCGGGTCTGTTACTGAGAGTCGGGCCTGTTACTGAGGGTCGGGTCTGTTACTGAGAGTCGGGCCTGTTACTGAGGGTCGGGTCTGTTACTGAGGGTCGGGCCTGTTACTGAGAGTCGGGTCTGTTACTGAGAGTCGGGCCTGTTACTGAGGGTCAGGCCTGTTACTGAGGGTCAGGCCTGTTACTGAGAGTCGGGTCTGTTACTGAGAGTCGGGCCTGTTACTGAGAGTCGGGCCTGTTACTGAGGGTCGGGCCTGTTACTGAGAGTCGGGTCTGTTACTGAGAGTCGGGCCTGTTACTGAGAGTCGGGCCTGTTACTGAGAGTCGGGTCTGTTACTGAGGGTCGGGTCTGTTACTGAGGGTCGGGCCTGTTACTGAGAGTCGGGTCTGTTACTGAGAGTCGGGCCTGTTACTGAGGGTCAGGCCTGTTACTGAGGGTCAGGCCTGTTACTGAGAGTCGGGTCTGTTACTGAGAGTCGGGCCTGTTACTGAGAGTCGGGCCTGTTACTGAGGGTCGGGCCTGTTACTGAGAGTCGGGTCTGTTACTGAGAGTCGGGCCTGTTACTGAGAGTCGGGCCTGTTACTGAGAGTCGGGTCTGTTACTGAGGGTCGGGTCTGTTACTGAGAGTCGGGCCTGTTACTGAGGGTCGGGTCTGTTACTGAGAGTCGGAACTGTTATTGAGAGTCGGGCCTGTTACTGAGAGTCGGGCCTGTTACTGAGAGTCGGGTCTGTTACTGAGGGTCGGGTCTGTTACTGAGGGTCGGGCCTGTTACTGAGAGTCGGGCCTGTTACTGAGAGCCGGGTCTGTTACTGAGAGTCGGGCCTGTTACTGAGGGTCGGGCCTGTTACTGAGAGTCGGGTCTGTTACTGAGAGTCGGGCCTGTTACTGAAAGTCGGGTCTGTTACTGAGAGTCGGGTCTGTTACTGAGAGTCGGGCCTGTTACTGAGAGTCGGGCCTGTTACTGAGTGTCGTGTCTGTTACTGAGGGTCGGGACTGTTACTGAGGGTCGGGCCTGTTACTGAGGGTCGGGCCTGTTACTGATGGTGGGGTCTGTTACTGAGGGTCGGGCCTGTGACTGAGGGTCGGGCCTGTTACTGAGGGTCGGGCCTGTTACTGAGAGTCGTGTCTGTTACTGAGGGTCGGGCCTGTTACGGAGGGTCGGGTCTGTTACTGAGAGTCGGGCCTGTTACTGAGAGTCGGGCCTGTTACTGAGGGTCGGGCCTGTTACTGAGAGTCTTGTCTGTTACTGAGAGTCGGGCCTGTTACTGAGAGTCGGGCCTGTTACTGAGGGTCGGGCCTGTTACTGAGAGTCGGGCCTGTTACTGAGAGTCGGGTCTGTTACTGAGAGTCGGGCCTGTTACTGAGTGTCCGGCCTGTTACTGAGGGTCGGGCCTGTTACTGAGGGTCGGGTCTGTTACTGAGGGTCGGGCCTGTTACTGAGAGTCGGGCCTGTTACTGAGAGTCGGGTCTGTTACTGAGGGTCGGGCCTGTTACTGAGAGTCGGGCCTGTTACTGAGGGTCGGGCCTGTTACTGAGAGTCGGGCCTGTTACTGAGAGTCGGGCCTGTTACTGAGGGTTGGGCCTGTTACTGAGAGTCGGGCCTGTTACTGAGAGTCGGGTCTGTTACTGAGAGTCGGGCCTGTTACTGAGGGTTGGGCCTGTTACTGAGAGTCGGGCCTGTTACTGAGGGTCGGGTCTGTTACTGAGAGTCGGGTCTGTTACTGAGAGTCGGGCCTGTTACTGAGGGTCGGGCCTGTTACTGAGAGTCGGGTCTGTTACTGAGAGTCGGGCCTGTTACTGAGGGTCGGGCCTGTTACTGAGAGTCGGGCCTGTTACTGAGAGTCGGGCCTGTTACTGAGGGTCGGGCCTGTTACTGAGAGTCGGGCCTGTTACTGAGGGTCGGGCCTGTTACTGAGAGTCGGGCCTGTTACTGAGGGTCAGGCCTGTTACTGAGAGTCGGGCCTGTTACTGAGGGTCGGGCCTGTTACTGAGAGTCGGGCCTGTTACTGAGAGTCGGGTCTGTTACTGAGAGTCGGGTCTGTTACTGAGAGTCCGGCCTGTTACTGAGGGTCGGGCCTGTTACTGAGAGTCGGGTCTGTTACTGAGAAACGGGCCTGTTACTGAGGGTCGGGCCTGTTACTGAGGGTCGGGTCTGTTACTGAGAGTCGGGCCTGTTACTGAGTGTCGTGTCTGTTACTGAGAGTCGGGTCTGTTACTGATGGTCGGGCCTGTTACTGAGAGTCGGGTCTGTTACTGAGAGTCGGGCCTGTTACTGAGAGTCGGGCCTGTTACTGAGGGTCGGGCCTGTTACTGAGAGTCGGGTCTGTTACTGAGAGTCGGGCCTGTTACTGAGGGTCGGGCCTGTTACTGAGAGTCGGGCCTGTTACTGAGAGTCGGGTCTGTTAGTGAGAGTCGGGTCTGTTACTGAGAGTCGGGCCTGTTACTGAGGGTCGGGCCTGTTACTGAGAGTCGGGTCTGTTACTGAGAGTCGGGCCTGTTACTGAGAGTCGGGTCTGTTACTGAGAGTCGGGTCTGTTCCTGAGGGTCGGGCCTGTTACTGAGAGTCGGGTCTGTTACTCAGAGTCGGGTCTGTTACTGAGAGTCGGGCCTGTTACTGAGAGTCGGGCCTGTTACTGAGAGTCGGGCCTGTGACTGAGGGTCGGGCCTGTTACTGAGAGTCGGGTCTGTTACTGAGGGTCGGGCCTGTTACGGAGGGTCGGGTCTGTTACTGAGAGTCGGGCCTGTTACTGAGAGTCGGGCCTGTTACTGAGGGTCGGGCCTGTTACTGAGAGTCTTGTCTGTTACTGAGAGTCGGGCCTGTTACTGAGAGTCGGGCCTGTTACTGAGGGTCGGGCCTGTTACTGAGAGTCGGGCCTGTTACTGAGAGTCGGGTCTGTTACTGAGAGTCGGGCCTGTTACTGAGTGTCCGGCCTGTTACTGAGGGTCGGGCCTGTTACTGAGGGTCGGGTCTGTTACTGAGGGTCGGGCCTGTTACTGAGAGTCGGGCCTGTTACTGAGAGTCGGGTCTGTTACTGAGGGTCGGGCCTGTTACTGAGAGTCGGGCCTGTTACTGAGGGTCGGGCCTGTTACTGAGAGTCGGGCCTGTTACTGAGAGTCGGGCCTGTTACTGAGGGTTGGGCCTGTTACTGAGAGTCGGGCCTGTTACTGAGAGTCGGGTCTGTTACTGAGAGTCGGGCCTGTTACTGAGGGTTGGGCCTGTTACTGAGAGTCGGGCCTGTTACTGAGGGTCGGGTCTGTTACTGAGAGTCGGGTCTGTTACTGAGAGTCGGGCCTGTTACTGAGGGTCGGGCCTGTTACTGAGAGTCGGGTCTGTTACTGAGAGTCGGGCCTGTTACTGAGGGTCGGGCCTGTTACTGAGAGTCGGGCCTGTTACTGAGAGTCGGGCCTGTTACTGAGGGTCGGGCCTGTTACTGAGAGTCGGGCCTGTTACTGAGGGTCGGGCCTGTTACTGAGAGTCGGGCCTGTTACTGAGGGTCAGGCCTGTTACTGAGAGTCGGGCCTGTTACTGAGGGTCGGGCCTGTTACTGAGAGTCGGGCCTGTTACTGAGAGTCGGGTCTGTTACTGAGAGTCGGGTCTGTTACTGAGAGTCGGGCCTGTTACTGAGGGTCGGGCCTGTTACTGAGAGTCGGGTCTGTTACTGAGAAACGGGCCTGTTACTGAGGGTCGGGCCTGTTACTGAGGGTCGGGTCTGTTACTGAGAGTCGGGCCTGTTACTGAGTGTCGTGTCTGTTACTGAGAGTCGGGTCTGTTACTGATGGTCGGGCCTGTTACTGAGAGTCGGGTCTGTTACTGAGAGTCGGGCCTGTTACTGAGAGTCGGGCCTGTTACTGAGGGTCGGGCCTGTTACTGAGAGTCGGGTCTGTTACTGAGAGTCGGGCCTGTTACTGAGGGTCGGGCCTGTTACTGAGAGTCGGGCCTGTTACTGAGAGTCGGGTCTGTTAGTGAGAGTCGGGTCTGTTACTGAGAGTCGGGCCTGTTACTGAGGGTCGGGCCTGTTACTGAGAGTCGGGTCTGTTACTGAGAGTCGGGTCTGTTACTGAGAGTCGGGTCTGTTACTGAGAGTCGGGTCTGTTCCTGAGGGTCGGGCCTGTTACTGAGAGTCGGGTCTGTTACTGAGAGTCGGGCCTGTTACTGAGAGTCGGGCCTGTTACTGAGAGTCGGGCCTGTTACTGAGAGTCGGGCCTGTTACTGAGAGTCGGGCCTGTTACTGAGAGTCGGGCATGTTACTGAGAGTCGGGCCTGTTACTGAGGGTCGGGCATGTTACTGAGAGTCGGGCCTGTTACTGAGAGTCGGGCCTGTTACTGAGAGTCGGGCCTGTTAATGAGAGTCGGGCCTGTTACTGAGGGTCGGGCATGTTACTGAGGGTCGGGCCTGTTACTGAGAGTCGGGTCTGTTACTAAGGGTCGGGCCTGTTACTGAGAGTCGGGTCTGTTACTAAGAGTCGGGCCTGTTACTGAGAGTCGGGTCTTTTACTAAGAGTCGGGCCTGTTACTGAGAGTCGGGCCTGTTACTGAGAGTCGGGTCTGTTACTGAGAGTCGGGTCTGTTACTGAGAGTCGGGCCTGTTACTGAGAGTCGGGCCTGTTACTGAGAGTCGGGCCTGTTACTGAGGGTCGGGTCTGTTACTGAGGGTCGGGTCTGTTACTGACAGTTGGGTCTGTTACTGAGGGTCGGGCCTGTTACTGAGGGTCGGGCCTGTTACTGAGAGTCGGGTCTGTTACTGAGAGTCGGGCCTGTTACTGAGGGTCGGGCCTGTTACTGAGAGTCGGGTCTGTTACTGAGAGTCGGGCCTGTTACTGAGGGTCGGGCCTGTTACTGAGAGTCGGGTCTGTTACTGAGAGTCGGGCCTGTTACTGAGGGTCGGGCCTGTTACTGAGAGTCGGGCCTGTTACTGAGAGTCGGGCCTGTTACTGATAGTCGGGCCTGTTACTGAGAGTCGGGCCTGTTACTGAGAGTCGGGCCTGTTACTGAGAGTCGGGCCTGTTACTGATAGTCGGGTCTGTTACTGAGAGTCGGGCCTGTTACTGAGATTCGGGCCTGTTACTGAGGGTCGGGTCTGTTACTGAGGGTCGGGCCTGTTACTGAGAGTCGGGCTTGTTACTAAGAGTCGGGCCTGTTACTGAGGGTCGGGCCTGTTACTGAGAGTCGGGCCTGTTACTGAGAGTCGGGCCTGTTACTGATAGTCGGGTCTGTTACTGAGAGTCGGGCCTGTTACTGATAGTCGGGCCTGTTAGTGAGAGTCGGGTCTGTTACTGAGAGTCGGGCCTGTTACTGAGAGTCGGGCCTGTTACTGAGAGTCGGGTCTGTTACTGAGAGTCGGGTCTGTTACTGAGAGTCGGGCCTGTTACTGAGAGTCGGGTCTGTTACTGAGAGTCGGGCCTGTTACTGAGAGTCGGGTCTGTTACTGAGAGTCGGGTCTGTTACTGAGAGTCGGGCCTGTTACTGAGAGTCGGGCCTGTTACTGAGAGTCGGGCCTGTTACTGAGGGTCGGGCCTGTTACTGAGAGTCGGGCCTGTTACTGTGAGTCGGGCCTGTTACTGAGAGTCGGGACTGTTACTGACAGTCGGGCCTGTTACTGAGGGTCGGGTCTGTTACTGAGAGTCGGGTCTGTTACTGACAGTCGGGTCTGTTACTGAGGGTCGGGCCTGTTACTGAGGGTCGGGCCTGTTACTGAGGGTCGGGCCTGTTACTGAGAGTCGGGCCTGTTACTGAGGGTCGTGCCTGTTACTGAGAGTCGGGCCTGTTACTGAGGGTCGGGCCTGTTACTGAGGGTCGGGCCTGTTACTGAGGGTCGGGTCTGTTACTGAGGGTCGGGCCTGTTACTGAGGGTCGGGCCTGTTACTGATGGTCGGGCCTGTTACTGAGAGTCGGGTCTGTTACTGAGAGTCGGGTCTGTTACTGAGAGTCGGGCATGTTACTGAGAGTCGGGCCTGTTACTGAGGGTCGGGCATGTTACTGAGAGTCGGGCCTGTTACTGAGAGTCGGGCCTGTTACTGAGAGTCGGGCCTGTTAATGAGAGTCGGGCCTGTTACTGAGGGTCGGGCATGTTACTGAGGGTCGGGCCTGTTACTGAGAGTCGGGTCTGTTACTAAGGGTCGGGCCTGTTACTGAGAGTCGGGTCTGTTACTAAGAGTCGGGCCTGTTACTGAGAGTCGGGTCTTTTACTAAGAGTCGGGCCTGTTACTGAGAGTCGGGCCTGTTACTGAGAGTCGGGTCTGTTACTGAGAGTCGGGTCTGTTACTGAGAGTCGGGCCTGTTACTGAGAGTCGGGCCTGTTACTGAGGGTCGGGTCTGTTACTGAGGGTCGGGTCTGTTACTGACAGTTGGGTCTGTTACTGAGGGTCGGGCCTGTTACTGAGGGTCGGGCCTGTTACTGAGAGTCGGGTCTGTTACTGAGAGTCGGGCCTGTTACTGAGGGTCGGGCCTGTTACTGAGAGTCGGGTCTGTTACTGAGAGTCGGGCCTGTTACTGAGGGTCGGGCCTGTTACTGAGAGTCGGGTCTGTTACTGAGAGTCGGGCCTGTTACTGAGGGTCGGGCCTGTTACTGAGAGTCGGGCCTGTTACTGAGAGTCGGGCCTGTTACTGATAGTCGGGCCTGTTACTGAGAGTCGGGCCTGTTACTGAGAGTCGGGCCTGTTACTGAGAGTCGGGCCTGTTACTGATAGTCGGGTCTGTTACTGAGAGTCGGGCCTGTTACTGAGATTCGGGCCTGTTACTGAGGGTCGGGTCTGTTACTGAGGGTCGGGCCTGTTACTGAGAGTCGGGCTTGTTACTAAGAGTCGGGCCTGTTACTGAGGGTCGGGCCTGTTACTGAGAGTCGGGCCTGTTACTGAGAGTCGGGCCTGTTACTGATAGTCGGGTCTGTTACTGAGAGTCGGGCCTGTTACTGATAGTCGGGCCTGTTAGTGAGAGTCGGGTCTGTTACTGAGAGTCGGGCCTGTTACTGAGAGTCGGGCCTGTTACTGAGAGTCGGGTCTGTTACTGAGAGTCGGGTCTGTTACTGAGAGTCGGGCCTGTTACTGAGAGTCGGGTCTGTTACTGAGAGTCGGGCCTGTTACTGAGAGTCGGGTCTGTTACTGAGAGTCGGGTCTGTTACTGAGAGTCGGGCCTGTTACTGAGAGTCGGGCCTGTTACTGAGAGTCGGGCCTGTTACTGAGGGTCGGGCCTGTTACTGAGGGTCGGGCCTGTTACTGAGGGTCGGGTCTGTTACTGAGGGTCGGGCCTGTTACTGAGGGTCGGGCCTGTTACTGATGGTCGGGCCTGTTACTGAGAGTCGGGTCTGTTACTGAGAGTCGGGTCTGTTACTGAGAGTCGGGCCTGTTACTGAGGGTCGGGCCTGTTACTGAGAGTCGGGTCTGTTACTGAGAGTCGGGTCTGTTACTGAGAGTCGGGCCTGTTACTGAGAGTCGTGCCTGTTACTGAGGGTCGGGTCTGTTACTGAGAGTCGGGACTGTTACTGAGAGTCGGGCCTGTTACTGAGAGTCGGGCCTGTTACTGAGAGTCGTGCCTCTTACTGAGAGTCGGGCCTTTTACTGAGAGTCGGGTCTGTTACTGAGAGTCGGGCCTGTTACTGAGAGTCGGGTCTGTTACTGAGAGTCGGGCCTGTTACTGAGAGTCGGGTCTGTTACTGAGAGTCGGGCCTGTTACTGAGAGTCGGGCCTTTTACTGAGAGTCGGGCCTGTTACTGAGAGTCGGGCCTGTTACTGAGATTCGGGCCTGTTACTGAGGGTCCGGCCTGTTACTGAGAGTCGGGCCTGTTACTGAGGGTCGGTCCTGTTACTGAGGGTCGGGCCTGTTACTGAGAGTCGGGCCTGTTACTGAGGGTCGGGCCTGTTACTGAGAGTCGGGCCTGTTACTGAGGGTCGGGCCTGTTACTGAGGGTCGGGCCTGTTACTGAGAGTCGGGCCTGTTACTGAGTGTCGGGTCTGTTACTGAGAGTCGGGTCTGTTACTGAGAGTCGGGCCTGTTACCGAGGGTCGGGTCTGTTACTGAGAGTCGGGGCTGTTACTGAGGGTCGGGCCTGTTACTGAGGGTCGGGCCTGTTACTGAGGGTCGGGCCTGTTACTGAGAGTCGGGTCTGTTACTGAGAGTCGGGTCTGTTACTGAGGGTCGGGTCTGTTACTGAGAGTCGGGCCTGTTACTGAGAGTCGGGCCTGTTACTGAGAATCGGGCCTGTTACTGAGAGTCGGGCCTGTTACTGAGAGTCGGGTCTGTTACTGAGGGTCGGGTCTGTTACTGAGAGTCGGGCCTGTTACTGAGGGTCGGGCCTGTTACTGAGGGTCGGGCCTTTTACTGAGAGTCGGGCCTGTTACTGAGAGTCGGGCCTGTTACTGAGAGTCGGGCCTGTTACTGAGGGTCGGGCCTGTTACTGAGAGTCGGGTCTGTTACTGAGAGTCGGGCCTGTTACTGAGAGTCGGGCCTGTTACTGAGAGTCGGGTCTGTTACTGAGAGTCGGGCCTGTTACTGAGAGTCGGGCCTGTTACTGAGAGTCGGGTCTGTTACTGAGAGTCTGGCCTGTTACTGAGAGTCGTGTCTGTTACTGAGAGTCGGGCCTGTTACTGAGAGTCGGGCCTGTTACTGAGAGTCGGGCCTGTTACTGAGGGTCGGGTCTGTTACTGAGGGTCGGGCCTGTTACTGAGAGTCGGGCCTGTTACTGAGGGTCGGGCCTGTTACTGAGGGTCGGGTCTGTTACTGAGAGTCGGGTCTGTTACTGAGAGTCGGGTCTGTTACTGAGAGTCGGGCCTGTTACTGAGGGTCGGGCCTGTTACTGAGAGTCGGGCCTGTTACTGAGGGTCGGGTCTGTTACTGAGAGTCGGGTCTGTTACTGAGAGTCGGGTCTGTTACTGAGAGTCGGGCCTGTTACTGAGGGTCGGGCCTGTTACTGAGAGTCGGTCCTGTTACTGAGGGTCGGGCCTGTTACTGAGAGTCGGGCCTGTTACTGAGGGTCGGGCCTGTTACTGAGAGTCGGGTCTGTTACTGAGAGTCGGGCCTGTTACTGAGAGTCGGGCCTGTTACTGAGGGTCGGGCCTGTTACTGAGGGTCGGGCCTGTTACGGAGAGTCGGGCCTGTTACTGAGAGTCGGGTCTGTTACTGAGAGTCGGGCCTGTTACTGAGGGTCGGGCCTGTTACTGAGGGTCCGGCCTGTTACTGAGGGTCGGGCCTGTTACTGAGAGTCGGGTCTGTTACTGAGAGTCGGGCCTGTTACTGAGAGTCGGGCCTGTTACTGAGAGTCGGTTCTGTTACTGAGAGTCGGGTCTGTTACTGAGAGTCGGGTCTGTTGCTGAGAGTCGGGCCTGTTACTGAGAGTCGGGCCTGTTACTGAGAGTCGGGTCTGTTACTGAGGGTCGGGTCTGTTACTGAGAGTCGGGCCTGTTACTGAGGGTCGGGTCTGTTACTGAGAGTCGGAACTGTTATTGAGAGTCGGGCCTGTTACTGAGAGTCGGTCCTGTTACTGAGAGTCGGGCCTGTTACTGAGAGTCGGGTCTGTTACTGAGGGTCGGGTCTGTTACTGAGGGTCGGGCCTGTTACTGAGAGTCGGGCCTGTTACTGAGAGTCGGGTCTGTTAATGAGAGTCGGGCCTGTTACTGAGGGTCGGGTCTGTTACGGAGAGTCGGGTCTGTTACTGAGAGTCGGGTCTGTTACTGAGAGTCGGGCCTGTTACTGAGGGTCGGGCCTGTTACTGAGGGTCAGGTCTGTTACTGAGAGTCGGACCTGTTACTGAGAGTCGGGCCTGTTACTGAGAGTCGGGTCTGTTACTGAGAGTCGGGCCTGTTACTGAGAGTCGGGCCTGTTACTGAGGGTCGGGCCTGTTACTGAGAGTCGGGCCTGTTACTGAGAGTCGGGTCTGTTACGGAGAGTCGGGCCTGTTACTGAGAGTCGGGTCTGTTACTGAGAGTCGGGCCTGTTACTGACGGTCGGGTCTGTTACTGAGGGTCGGGCCTGTTACTGAGGGTCGGGTCTGTTACTGAGAGTCGTGTCTGTTACTGAGAGTCGGGCCTGTTACTGAGAGTCGGGCCTGTTACTGAGAGTCGGGCCTGTTACTGAGAGTCGGGTCTGTTACTGAGAGTCGGGCCTGTTACTGAGAGTCGGGCCTGTTACTGAGAGTCGGGTCTGTTACTGAGAGTCGGGCCTGTTACTGAGAGTCGGGCCTGTTACTGAGAGTCGGGCCTGTTACTGAGAGTCGGGTCTGTTACTGAGAGTCGGGCCTGTTACTGAGAGTCGTGTCTGTTACTGAGAGTCGGGCCTGTTACTGAGAGTCGGGCCTGTTACTGAGAGTCGGGCCTGTTACTGAGGGTCGGGTCTGTTACTGAGGGTCGGGCCTGTTACTGAGAGTCGGGTCTGTTACTGAGAGTCGGGCCTGTTACTGAGGGTCGGGCCTGTTACTGAGAGTCGGGCCTGTTACTGAGGGTCGGGCCTGTTACTGAAAGTCGGGTCTGTTACTGAGAGTCGGGCCTGTTACTGAGAGTCGGGCCTGTTACTGAGGGTCGGGCCTGTTACTGAGGGTCGGGCCTGTTACGGAGAGTCGGGCCTGTTACTGAGAGTCGGGTCTGTTACTGAGAGTCGGGCCTGTTACTGAGGGTCGGGCCTGTTACTGAGGGTCCGGCCTGTTACTGAGGGTCGGGCCTGTTACTGAGAGTCGGATCTGTTACTGAGAGTCGGGCCTGTTACTGAGCGTCGGGCCTGTTACTGAGAGTCGGTTCTTTTACTGAGAGTCGGGTCTGTTACTGAGGGTCGGGCCTGTTACTGAGAGTCGGGTCTGTTACTGAGAGTCGGGCCTGTTACTGAGAGTCGGGCCTGTTACTGAGAGTCGGGTCTGTTACTGAGGGTCGGGTCTGTTACTGAGAGTCGGAACTGTTATTGAGAGTCGGGCCTGTTACTGAGAGTCGGTCCTGTTACTGAGAGTCGGGCCTGTTACTGAGAGTCGGGTCTGTTACTGAGGGTCGGGTCTGTTACTGAGGGTCGGGCCTGTTACTGAGAGTCGGGCCTGTTACTGAGAGTCGGGTCTGTTAATGAGAGTCGGGCCTGTTACTGAGGGTCGGGTCTGTTACTGAGAGTCGGGTCTGTTACTGAGAGTCGGGCCTGTTACTGAGGGTCGGGCCTGTTACTGAGGGTCGGGTCTGTTACTGAGAGTCGGACCTGTTACTGAGAGTCGGGCCTGTTACTGAGAGTCGGGTCTGTTACTGAGAGTCGGGCCTGTTACTGAGAGTCGGGCCTGTTACTGAGGGTCGGGCCTGTTACTGAGAGTCGGGCCTGTTACTGAGAGTCGGGTCTGTTACTGAGAGTCGGGCCTGTTACTGAGAGTCGGGTCTGTTACTGAGAGTCGGGCCTGTTACTGACGGTCGGGTCTGTTACTGAGGGTCGGGCCTGTTACTGAGGGTCGGGTCTGTTACTGAGAGTCGTGTCTGTTACTGAGAGTCGGGCCTGTTACTGAGAGTCGGGCCTGTTACTGAGAGTCGGGCCTGTTACTGAGGGTCGGGCCTGTTACTGAGGGTCGGGCCTGTTACTGAGAGTCGGGTCTGTTACTGAGAGTCGGGTCTGTTACTGAGAGTCGGGCCTGTTACTGAGAGTCGGGCCTGTTACTGAGGGTCGGGCCTGTTACTGAGAGTCGGGCCTGTTACTGAGAGTCGGGCCTGTTACTGAGGGTCGGGCCTGTTACTGAGGGTCGGGCCTGTTACTGAGGGTCGGGCCTGTTACTGAGAGTCGGGCCTGTTACTGAGAGTCGGGTCTGTTACTGAGAGTCGGGCCTGTTACTGAGGGTCGGGCCTGTTACTGAGGGTCGGGCCTGTTGCTGAGGGTCGGGCCTGTTACTGAGAGTCGGGTCTGTTACTGAGAGTCGGGCCTGTTACTGAGAGTCGGGCCTGTTACTGAGAGTCGGTTCTGTTACTGAGAGTCGGGTCTGTTACTGAGGGTCGGGCCTGTTACTGAGAGTCGGGTCTGTTACTGAGAGTCGGGCCTGTTACTGAGAGTCGGGCCTGTTACTGAGAGTCGGGTCTGTTACTGAGGGTCGGGTCTGTTACTGAGAGTCGGACCTGTTACTGAGAGTCGGGTCTGTTACTGAGGGTTGGTTCTGTTACTGAGGGTCGGGCCTGTTACTGAGAGTCGGGCCTGTTACTGAGAGTCGGGTATGTTACTGAGAGTCGGGCCTGTTACTGAGGGTCGGGTCTGTTACTGAGAGTCGGGTCTGTTACTGAGAGTCGGGTCTGTTACTGAGAGTCGGGTCTGTTACTGAGGGTCTGGCCTGTTACTGAGGGTCGGGTCTGTTACTGAGAGTCGGGCCTGTTACTGAGAGTCGGGCCTGTTACTGAGAGTCGGGTCTGTTACTGAGAGTCGGGCCTGTTACTGAGAGTCGGGCCTGTTACTGAGGGTCGGGCCTGTTACTGAGGGTCGGGCCTGTTACTGAGAGTCGGGTCTGTTACTGAGGGTCGGGTCTGTTACTGAGAGTCGGGTCTGTTACTGAGAGTCGGGTATGTTACTGAGAGTCGGGCCTGTTACTGAGGGTCGGGTCTGTTACTGAGAGTCGGGCCTGTTACTGAGAGTCGGGCCTGTTACTGAGAGTCGGGTCTGTTACTGAGAGTCGGGCCTGTTACTGAGAGTCGGGCCTGTTACTGAGGGTCGGGCCTGTTACTGAGAGTCGGGCCTGTTACTGAGAGTCGGGTCTGTTACTGAGAGTCGGGCCTGTTACTGAGAGTCGGGTCTGTTACTGAGAGTCGGGTCTGTTACTGAGAGTCGGGCCTGTTACTGAGAGTCGGGTCTGTTACTGAGAGTCGGGCCTGTTACTGAGGGTCGGGTCTGTTACTGAGGGTCGGGCCTGTTACTGAGGGTCGGGTCTGTTACTGAGAGTCGTGTCTGTTACTGAGAGTCGGGCCTGTTACTGAGAGTCGGGCCTGTTACTGAGAGTCGGGCCTGTTACTGAGGGTCGGGCCTGTTACTGAGGGTCGGGCCTGTTACTGAGAGTCGGGTCTGTTACTGAGAGTCGGGTCTGTTACTGAGAGTCGGGCCTGTTACTGAGAGTCGGGCCTGTTACTGAGGGTCGGGCCTGTTACTGAGAGTCGGGCCTGTTACTGAGAGTCGGGTCTGTTACTGAGAGTCGGGCCTGTTACTGAGGGTCGGGCCTGTTACTGAGGGTCGGGCCTGTTACTGAGGGTCGGGCCTGTTACTGAGGGTCGGGCCTGTTACTGAGAGTCGGGCCTGTTACTGAGAGTCGGGTCTGTTACTGAGAGTCGGGCCTGTTACTGAGGGTCGGGCCTGTTACTGAGGGTCGGGCCTGTTACTGAGGGTCGGGCCTGTTACTGAGAGTCGGGTCTGTTACTGAGAGTCGGGCCTGTTACTGAGAGTCGGGCCTGTTACTGAGAGTCGGTTCTGTTACTGAGAGTCGGGTCTGTTACTGAGGGTCGGGCCTGTTACTGAGAGTCGGGTCTGTTACTGAGAGTCGGGCCTGTTACTGAGAGTCGGGCCTGTTACTGAGAGTCGGGTCTGTTACTGAGGGTCGGGTCTGTTACTGAGAGTCGGGCCTGTTACTGAGGGTCGGGCCTGTTACTGAGAGTCGGGTCTGTTACTGAGAGTCGGGTCTGTTACTGAGAGTCGGGCCTGTTACTGAGAGTCGGGCCTGTTACTGAGAGTCGGAACTGTTATTGAGGGTCGGACCTGTTACTGAGAGTCGGGCCTGTTACTGAGAGTCGGGCCTGTTACTGAGAGTCGGGCCTGTTACTGAGAGTCGGGTCTGTTACTGAGAGTCGGGTCTGTTACTGAGAGTCGGGCCTGTTACTGAGGGTCGGGTCTGTTACTGAGAGTCGGGCCTGTTACTGAGGGTCGGGCCTGTTACTGAGAGTCGGGCCTGTTACTGAGAGTCGGGTCTGTTACTGAGAGTCGGGCCTGTTACTGAGGGTCGGGTCTGTTAGTGAGAGTCGGGTCTGTTACTGAGAGTCGGGTCTGTTACTGAGAGTCGGGCCTGTTACTGAGAGTCGGGCCTGTTACTGAGATTCGGGTCTGTTACTGAGAGTCGGGCCTGTTACTGAGAGTCGGGCCTGTTACTGAGGGTCGGGCCTGTTACTGAGGGTCGGGTCTGTTACTGAGAGTCGGGCCTGTTACTGAGAGTCGGGCCTGTTACTGAGAGTCGGGTCTGTTACTGAGAGTCGGGCCTGTTACTGAGAGTCGGGCCTGTTACTGAGGGTCGGGCCTGTTACTGAGGGTCGGGCCTGTTACTGAGAGTCGGGTCTGTTACTGAGGGTCGGGTCTGTTACTGAGGGTCGGGTCTGTTACTGAGAGTCGGGTCTGTTACTGAGAGTCGGGTATGTTACTGAGAGTCGGGCCTGCTACTGAGGGTCGGGCCTGTTACTGAGAGTCGGGTCTGTTACTGAGAGTCGGGCCTGTTACTGAGAGTCGGGTCTGTTACTGAGAGTCGGGCCTGTTACTGAGGGTCGGGCCTGTTACTGAGAGTCGGGCCTGTTACTGAGGGTCGGGCCTGTTACTGAGAGTCGGGTCTGTTACTGAGAGTCGGGCCTGTTACTGAGAGTCTGGTCTGTTACTGAGAGTCGGGCCTGTTACTAAGGGTCGGGTCTGTTACTGAGGGTCGGGTCTGTTACTGAGGGTCGGGCCTGTTACTGAGAGTCGGGTCTGTTACTGAGAGTCGGGCCTGTTACTAAGGGTCGGGTCTGTTACTGAGGGTCGGGTCTGTTACTGAGAGTCGGGCCTGTTACTGAGGGTCGGGCCTGTTACTGAGGGTTGGGTCTGTTACTGAGAGTCGGGTCTGTTACTGAGGGTCGGGCCTGTTACTGAGGGTCGGGTCTGTTACTGAGGGTCGGGCCTGTTACTGAGAGTCGGGTCTGTTACTGAGAGTCGGGTCTGTTACTGAGAGTCGGGTCTGTTACTGAGGGTCGGGCCTGTTACTGAGGGTCGGGTCTGTTACTGAGGGTCGGGTCTGTTACTGAGAGTCGGGCCTGTTACTGAGGGTCGGGCCTGTTACTGAGAGTCGGGCCTGTTACTGAGAGTCGGGCCTGTTACTGAGGGTCGGGCCTGTTACTGAGAGTTGGGCCTGTTACTGAGGGTCGGGTCTGTTACTGAGGGTCGGACCTGTTACTGAGGGTCGGGTCTGTTACTGAGGGTCGGGCCTGTTACTGAGAGTCGGGCCTGTTACTGAGAGTCGGGTCTGTTACTGAGAGTCGGGTCTGTTACTGAGGGTCGGGCCTGTTACTGAGAGTCGGGCCTGTTACTGAGGGTCGGGCCTGTTACTGAGAGTCGGGCCTGTTACTGAGAGTCGGGCCTGTTACTGAGGGTCGGGTCTGTTACTGAGAGTCGGGCCTGTTACTGAGAGTCGGGTCTGTTACTGAGGACAATGAGTTTAGGGACAGTGTGTGTATTAAATGATCGAGGACAGTGATTGAGTTTAGGGACAGTGTGTGTATTAAATGATCGAGGACAGTGATTGAGTTTAGGGACAGTGTGTGTATTAAATGATCGAGGAAGGTGATTGAGTTTAGGGACAGTGTGTGTATTAAATGATCGAGGAAGGTGATTGAGTTCAGGGACAGTGTGTGTATTAAATGATCGAGGAAGGTGATTGAGTTTAGGGACAGTGTGTGTATTAAATGATCGAGGAAGGTGATTGAGTTTAGGGACAGTGTGTGTATTAAATGATCGAGGACAGTGATTGAGTTTAGGGACAGTGTGTGTATTAAATGATCGAGGACAGGGATTGAGTTTAGGGACAGTGTGTGTATTAAATGATCGAGGACAGGGATTGAGTTTAGGGACAGTGTGTGTATTAAATGATCGAGGACAGTGATTGAGTTTAGGGACAGTGTGTGTATGAAATGATCGAGGACAGTGATTGGGTTTAGGGACAGTGTGTGTATTAAATGATCGAGGACAGTGATTGGGTTTAGGGACAGTGTGTGTATTAAATGATCGAGGACAGTGATTGAGTTTAGGGACAGTGTGTGTATTAAATGATCGAGGAAGGTGATTGAGTTTAGGGACAGTGTGTGTATTAAATGATCGAGGAAGGTGATTGAGTTTAGGGACAGTGTGTGTATTAAATGATCGAGGACAGTGATTGAGTTTAGGGACAGTGTGTGTATTAAATGATCGAGGACAGTGATTCAGTTTAGGGACAGTGTGTGTATTAAATGATCGAGGACAGTGATTGAGTTTAGGGACAGTGTGTGTATTAAATGATCGAGGACAGTGATTGAGTTCAGGGACAGTGTGTGTATTAAATGATCGAGGACAGTGATTGAGTTTAGGGACAGTGTGTGTATTAAATGATCGAGGAAGGTGATTGGGTTTAGGGACAGTGTGTGTATTAAATGATCGAGGACAGTGATTGAGTTTAGGGACAGTGTGGGTATTAAATGATCGAGGAAGGTGATTGGGTTTAGGGACAGTGTGTGTATTAAATGATCGAGGACAGTGATTGAGTTTAGGGACAGTGTGTGTATTAAATGATCGAGGAAGGTGATTGGGTTTAGGGACAGTGTGTGTATTAAATGATCGAGGAAGGTGATTGAGTTTAGGGACAGTGTGTGTATTAAATGATCGAGGAAGGTGATTGAGTTTAGGGACAGTGTGTGTATTAAATGATCGAGGACAGTGATTGAGTTTAGGGACAGTGTGTGTATTAAATGATCGAGGAAGGTGATTGGGTTAAGGGACAGTGTGTGTATTAAATGATCGAGGAAGGTGATTGAGTTCAGGGACAGTGTGTGTATTAAATGATCGAGGACAGTGATTGAGTTTAGGGACAGTGTGTGTATTAAATGATCGAGGACAGTGATTGAGTTTAGGGACAGTGTGTGTATTAAATGATCGAGGAAGGTGATTGGGTTTAGGGACAGTGTGTGTATTAAATGATCGAGGAAGGTGATTGAGTTCAGGGACAGTGTGTGTATTAAATGATCGAGGAAGGTGATTGAGTTTAGGGACAGTGTGTGTATTAAATGATCGAGGAAGGTGATTGAGTTTAGGGACAGTGTGTGTATTAAATGATCGAGGACAGTGATTGAGTTTAGGGACAGTGTGTGTATTAAATGATCGAGGACAGTGATTGAGTTTAGGGACAGTGTGTGTATTAAATGATCGAGGACAGTGATTGAGTTTAGGGACAGTGTGTGTATTAAATGATCGAGGAAGGTGATTGGGTTTAGGGACAGTGTGTGTATTAAATGATCGAGGAAGGTGATTGAGTTCAGGGACAGTGTGTGTATTAAATGATCGAGGAAGGTGATTGAGTTTAGGGACAGTGTGTGTATTAAATGATCGAGGACAGTGATTGAGTTTAGGGACAGTGTGTGTATTAAATGATCGAGGACAGTGATTGGGTTTAGGGACAGTGTGTGTATTAAATGATCGAGGAAGGTGATTGAGTTTAGGGACAGTGTGTGTATTAAATGATCGAGGAAGGTGATTGAGTTCAGGGACAGTGTGTGTATTAAATGATCGAGGACAGTGATTGAGTTTAGGGACAGTGTGTGTATTAAATGATCGAGGAAGGTGATTGAGTTCAGGGACAGTGTGTGTATTAAATGATCGAGGACAGTGATTGAGTTTAGGGACAGTGTGTGTATTAAATGATCGAGGACAGTGATTGAGTTTAGAGACAGTGTGTGTATTAAATGATCGAGGACAGTGATTGAGTTTAGGGACAGTGTGTGTATTAAATGATCGAGGACAGTGATTGAGTTTAGGGACAGTGTGTGTATTAAATGATCGAGGACAGGGATTGAGTTTAGGGACAGTGTGTGTATTAAATGATCGAGGAAGGTGATTGAGTTCAGGGACAGTGTGTGTATTAAATGATCGAGGACAGTGATTGAGTTTAGGGACAGTGTGTGTATTAAATGATCGAGGAAGGTGATTGAGTTCAGGGACAGTGTGTGTATTAAATGATCGAGGACAGTGATTGAGTTTAGGGACAGTGTGTGTATTAAATGATCGAGGACAGTGATTGAGTTTAGAGACAGTGTGTGTATTAAATGATCGAGGACAGTGATTGAGTTTAGGGACAGTGTGTGTATTAAATGATCGAGGACAGTGATTGAGTTTAGGGACAGTGTGTGTATTAAATGATCGAGGACAGCGATTGGGTTCAGGGACAGTGTGTGTATTAAATGAGCGAGGAAGGTGATTGAGTTTAGGGACAGTGTGTGTATTAAATGATCGAGGACAGTGATTGAGTTCAGGGACAGTGTGTGTATTAAATGATCGAGGAAGGTGATTGAGTTTAGGGACAGTGTGTGTATTAAATGATCGAGGACAGTGATTGAGTTTAGGGACAGTGTGTGTATTAAATGATCGAGGACAGTGATTGAGTTTAGGGACAGTGTGTGTATTAAATGATCGAGGACAGTGATTGAGTTTAGGGACAGTGTGTGTATTAAATGATCGAGGACAGTGATTGAGTTTAGGGACAGTGTGTGTATTAAATGATCGAGGAAGGTGATTGAGTTTAGGGACAGTGTGTGTATTAAATGATCGAGGAAGGTGATTGAGTTTAGGGACAGTGTGTGTATTAAATGATCGAGGACAGTGATTGAGTTTAGAGACAGTGTGTGTATTAAATGATCGAGGACAGTGATTGAGTTTAGGGACAGTGTGTGTATTAAATGAGCGAGGAAGGTGATTGAGTTTAGGGACAGTGTGTGTATTAAATGATCGAGGACAGTGATTGAGTTCAGGGACAGTGTGTGTATTAAATGATCGAGGAAGGTGATTGAGTTTAGGGACAGTGTGTGTATTAAATGATCGAGGACAGTGATTGAGTTTAGGGACAGTGTGTGTATTAAATGATCGAGGACAGTGATTGAGTTTAGGGACAGTGTGTGTATTAAATGATCGAGGACAGTGATTGAGTTTAGGGACAGTGTGTGTATTAAATGATCGAGGACAGTGATTGAGTTTAGGGACAGTGTGTGTATTAAATGATCGAGGACAGTGATTGAGTTTAGGGACAGTGTGTGTATTAAATGATCGAGGAAGGTGATTGAGTTTAGGGACAGTGTGTGTATTAAATGATCGAGGAAGGTGATTGAGTTTAGGGACAGTGTGTGTATTAAATGATCGAGGAAGGTGATTGAGTTTAGGGACAGTGTGTGTATTAAATGATCGAGGACAGTGATTGAGTTTAGGGACAGTGTGTGTATTAAATGATCGAGGACAGTGATTGAGTTTAGGGACAGTGTGTGTATTAAATGATCGAGGAAGGTGATTGAGTTTAGGGACAGTGTGTGTTTCAAATGATCGAGGACAGTGATTGAGTTCAGGGACAGTGTGTGTATTAAATGATCGAGGAAGGTGATTGAGTTTAGGGACAGTGTGTGTATTAAATGATCGAGGAAGGTGATTGAGTTTAGGGACAGTGTGTGTATTAAATGATCGAGGACAGTGATTGAGTTTAGGGACAGTGTGTGTATTAAATGATCGAGGACAGTGATTGAGTTTAGGGACAGCGTGTGTATTAAATGATCGAGGAAGGTGATTGAGTTTAGGGACAGTGTGTGTATTAAATGATCGAGGACAGTGATTGAGTTTAGGGACAGTGTGTGTATTAAATGATCGAGGACAGTGATTGAGTTTAGGGACAGTGTGTGTATTAAATGATCGAGGAAGGTGATTGAGTTCAGGGACAGTGTGTGTATTAAATGATCGAGGACAGTGATTGAGTTTAGGGACAGTGTGTGTATTAAATGATCGAGGAAGGTGATTGAGTTCAGGGACAGTGTGTGTATTAAATGATCGAGGACAGTGATTGAGTTTAGGGACAGTGTGTGTATTAAATGATCGAGGACAGTGATTGAGTTTAGGGACAGTGTGTGTATTAAATGATCGAGGACAGTGATTGAGTTTAGGGACAGTGTGTGTATTAAATGATCGAGGACAGTGATTGAGTTCAGGGACAGTGTGTGTATTAAATGATCGAGGACAGTGATTGGGTTCAGGGACAGTGTGTGTATTAAATGATCGAGGAAGGTGATTGAGTTTAGGGACAGTGTGTGTATTAAATAATCGAGGAAGGTGATTGAGTTTAGGGACAGTGTGTGTATTAAATGATCGAGGACAGTGATTGGGTTTAGGGACAGTGTGTGTATTAAATGATCGAGGAAGGTGATTGAGTTTAGGGACAGTGTGTGTATTAAATGATCGAGGAAGGTGATTGAGTTTAGGGACAGTGTGTGTATTAAATGATCGAGGACAGTGATTGAGTTTAGGGACAGTGTGTGTATTAAATGATCGAGGACAGTGATTGAGTATAGGGACAGTGTGTGTATTAAATGATCGAGGAAGGTGATTGAGTTCAGGGACAGTGTGTGTATTAAATGATCGAGGACAGTGATTGAGTTTAGGGACAGTGTGTGTATTAAATGATCGAGGAAGGTGATTGAGTTCAGGGACAGTGTGTGTATTAAATGATCGAGGACAGTGATTGAGTTTAGGGACAGTGTGTGTATTAAATGATCGAGGACAGTGATTGAGTTTAGAGACAGTGTGTGTATTAAATGATCGAGGACAGTGATTGAGTTTAGGGACAGTGTGTGTATTAAATGATCGAGGACAGTGATTGAGTTTAGGGACAGTGTGTGTATTAAATGATCGAGGACAGCGATTGGGTTCAGGGACAGTGTGTGTATTAAATGAGCGAGGAAGGTGATTGAGTTTAGGGACAGTGTGTGTATTAAATGATCGAGGACAGTGATTGAGTTCAGGGACAGTGTGTGTATTAAATGATCGAGGAAGGTGATTGAGTTTAGGGACAGTGTGTGTATTAAATGATCGAGGACAGTGATTGAGTTTAGGGACAGTGTGTGTATTAAATGATCGAGGACAGTGATTGAGTTTAGGGACAGTGTGTGTATTAAATGATCGAGGACAGTGATTGAGTTTAGGGACAGTGTGTGTATTAAATGATCGAGGACAGTGATTGAGTTTAGGGACAGTGTGTGTATTAAATGATCGAGGAAGGTGATTGAGTTTAGGGACAGTGTGTGTATTAAATGATCGAGGAAGGTGATTGAGTTTAGGGACAGTGTGTGTATTAAATGATCGAGGACAGTGATTGAGTTTAGAGACAGTGTGTGTATTAAATGATCGAGGACAGTGATTGAGTTTAGGGACAGTGTGTGTATTAAATGAGCGAGGAAGGTGATTGAGTTTAGGGACAGTGTGTGTATTAAATGATCGAGGACAGTGATTGAGTTCAGGGACAGTGTGTGTATTAAATGATCGAGGAAGGTGATTGAGTTTAGGGACAGTGTGTGTATTAAATGATCGAGGACAGTGATTGAGTTTAGGGACAGTGTGTGTATTAAATGATCGAGGACAGTGATTGAGTTTAGGGACAGTGTGTGTATTAAATGATCGAGGACAGTGATTGAGTTTAGGGACAGTGTGTGTATTAAATGATCGAGGACAGTGATTGAGTTTAGGGACAGTGTGTGTATTAAATGATCGAGGACAGTGATTGAGTTTAGGGACAGTGTGTGTATTAAATGATCGAGGAAGGTGATTGAGTTTAGGGACAGTGTGTGTATTAAATGATCGAGGAAGGTGATTGAGTTTAGGGACAGTGTGTGTATTAAATGATCGAGGAAGGTGATTGAGTTTAGGGACAGTGTGTGTATTAAATGATCGAGGACAGTGATTGAGTTTAGGGACAGTGTGTGTATTAAATGATCGAGGACAGTGATTGAGTTTAGGGACAGTGTGTGTATTAAATGATCGAGGAAGGTGATTGAGTTTAGGGACAGTGTGTGTATTAAATGATCGAGGAAGGTGATTGAGTTTAGGGACAGTGTGTGTATTAAATGATCGAGGACAGTGATTGAGTTTAGGGACAGTGTGTGTATTAAATGATCGAGGACAGTGATTGAGTTTAGGGACAGTGTGTGTATTAAATGATCGAGGAAGGTGATTGAGTTCAGGGACAGTGTGTGTATTAAATGATCGAGGACAGTGATTGAGTTTAGGGACAGTGTGTGTATTAAATGATCGAGGAAGGTGATTGAGTTCAGGGACAGTGTGTGTATTAAATGATCGAGGACAGTGATTGAGTTTAGGGACAGTGTGTGTATTAAATGATCGAGGACAGTGATTGAGTTTAGGGACAGTGTGTGTATTAAATGATCGAGGACAGTGATTGAGTTTAGGGACAGTGTGTGTATTAAATGATCGAGGACAGTGATTGAGTTCAGGGACAGTGTGTGTATTAAATGATCGAGGACAGTGATTGGGTTCAGGGACAGTGTGTGTATTAAATGATCGAGGAAGGTGATTGAGTTTAGGGACAGTGTGTGTATTAAATAATCGAGGAAGGTGATTGAGTTTAGGGACAGTGTGTGTATTAAATGATCGAGGAAGGTGATTGAGTTTAGGGACAGTGTGTGTATTAAATGATCGAGGAAGGTGATTGAGTTTAGGGACAGTGTGTGTATTAAATGATCGAGGAAGGTGATTGAGTTTAGGGACAGTGTGTGTATTAAATGATCGAGGAAGGTGATTGAGTTTAGGGACAGTGTGTGTATTAAATGATCGAGGACAGTGATTGAGTTTAGGGACAGTGTGTGTATTAAATGATCGAGGAAGGTGATTGAGTTTAGGGACAGTGTGTGTTTCAAATGATCGAGGACAGTGATTGAGTTCAGGGACAGTGTGTGTATTAAATGATCGAGGAAGGTGATTGAGTTTAGGGACAGTGTGTGTATTAAATGATCGAGGAAGGTGATTGAGTTTAGGGACAGTGTGTGTATTAAATGATCGAGGACAGTGATTGAGTTTAGGGACAGTGTGTGTATTAAATGATCGAGGAAGGTGATTGAGTTTAGGGACAGTGTGTGTATTAAATGATCGAGGAAGGTGATTGAGTTTAGGGACAGTGTGTGTATTAAATGATCGAGGACAGTGATTGAATTTAGGGACAGTGTGTGTATTAAATGATCGAGGAAGGTGATTGAGTTTAGGGACAGTGTGTGTATTAAATGATCGAGGACAGTGATTGGGTTTAGGGACAGTGTGTGTATTAAATGATCGAGGAAGGTGATTGAGTTTAGGGACAGTGTGTGTATTAAATGATCGAGGACAGTGATTGAGTTTAGGGACAGTGTGTGTATTAAATGATCGAGGACAGTGATTGAGTTCAGGGACAGTGTGTGTATTAAATGATCGAGGAAGGTGATTGAGTTTAGGGACAGTGTGTGTATTAAATGATCGAGGACAGTGATTGAGTTCAGGGACAGTGTGTGTATTAAATGATCGAGGAAGGTGATTGAGTTTAGGGACAGTGTGTGTATTAAATGATCGAGGAAGGTGATTGAGTTTAGGGACAGTGTGTGTATTAAATGATCGAGGACAGTGATTGAGTTTAGGGACAGTGTGTGTATTAAATGATCGAGGAAGGTGATTGAGTTTAGGGACAGTGTGTGTATTAAATGATCGAGGAAGGTGATTGAGTTTAGGGACAGTGTGTGTATTAAATGATCGAGGACAGTGATTGAATTTAGGGACAGTGTGTGTATTAAATGATCGAGGAAGGTGATTGAGTTTAGGGACAGTGTGTGTATTAAATGATCGAGGACAGTGATTGGGTTTAGGGACAGTGTGTGTATTAAATGATCGAGGAAGGTGATTGAGTTTAGGGACAGTGTGTGTATTAAATGATCGAGGAAGGTGATTGAGTTTAGGGACAGTGTGTGTATTAAATGATCGAGGAAGGTGATTGAGTTTAGGGACAGTGTGTGTATTAAATGATCGAGGACAGTGATTGAGTTTAGGGACAGTGTGTGTATTAAATGATCGAGGACAGTGATTGAGTTTAGGGACAGTGTGTGTATTAAATGATCGAGGACAGTGATTGAGTTTAGGGACAGTGTGTGTGTTAAATGATCAAGGACAGTGATTGAGATCAGGGACAGTGTGTGTATTAAATGATCGAGGACAGTGATTGAGTTTAGGGACAGTGTGTGTGTTAAATGATCGAGTACAGTGATTGAGTTTAGGGACAGTGTGTGTGTTAAATGATCAAGGACAGTGATTGAGATCAGGGACAGTGTGTGTATTAAATGATCGAGGACAGTGATTGAGTTTAGGGACAGTGTGTGTGTTAAATGATCGAGTACAGTGATTGAGTTTAGGGACAGTGTGTGTATTAAATGATCGAGGACAGTGATTGAGTTTAGGGACAGTGTGTGTATTAAATGATCGAGGACAGTGATTGAGTTCAGGGACAGTGTGTGTATTAAATGATCGAGGACAGTGATTGAGTTTAGGGACAGTGTGTGTATTAAATGATCGAGGACAGTGATTGAGTTTAGGGACAGTGTGTGTATTAAATGATCGAGGACAGTGATTGAGTTTAGGGACAGTGTGTGTATTAAATGATCGAGGACAGTGATTGAGTTTAGGGACAGTGTGTGTATTAAATCATCGAGGAAGGTGATTGAGTTTAGAGACAGTGTGTGTATTAAATGATCGAGGACAGTGATTGAGTTTAGGGACAGTGTGTGTATAAAATCATCGAGGAAGGTGATTGAGTTTAGTGACAGTGTGTGTATTAAATGATCGAGGAAGGTGATTGAGTTTAGGGACAGTGTGTGTATTAAATGATCGAGGACAGTGATTGGGTTTAGGGACAGTGTGTGTATTAAATGATCGAGGACAGTGATTGGGTTTAGGGACAGTGTGTGTATTAAATGATCGAGGACAGTGATTGAGTTTAGAGACAGTGTGTGTATTAAATGATCGAGGAAGGTGATTGAGTTTAGGGACAGTGTGTGTATTAAATGATCGAGGAAGGTGATTGAGTTTAGGGACAGTGTGTGTATTAAATGATCGAGGAAGGTGATTGATTTTTGGGACAGTGTGTGTATTAAATGATCGAGGAAGGTGATTGAGTTTAGGGACAGTGTGTGTATTAAATGATCGAGGAAGGTGATTGATTTTTGGGACAGTGTGTGTATTAAATGATCGAGGACAGTGATTGAGTTTAGGGACAGTGTGTGTATTAAATGATCGAGGAAGGTGACTGAGTTTAGGGACAGTGTGTGTATTAAATGATCGAGGAAGGTGATTGAGTTTAGGGACAGTGTGTGTATTAAATGATCGAGGACAGTGATTGAGTTTAGGGACAGTGTGTGTATTAAATGATCGAGGACAGTGATTGAGTTTAGGGACAGTGTGTGTATTAAATGATCGAGGAAGGTGATTGAGTTTAGGGACAGTGTGTGTATTAAATGATCGAGGAAGGTGATTGAGTTTAGGGACAGTGTGTGTATTAAATGATCGAGGACAGTGATTGAGTTTAGGGACAGTGTGTGTATTAAATGATCGAGGACAGTGATTGAGTTTAGGGACAGTGTGTGTATTAAATGATCGAGGAAGGTGATTGAGTTTAGGGACAGTGTGTGTATTATGTGATCGAGGAAGGTTATTGAGTTTAGGGACAGTGTGTGTATTAAATGATCGAGGACAGTGATTGAGTTTAGGGACAGTGTGTGTATTAAATGATCGAGGACAGTGATTGAGTTTAGGGACAGTGTGTGTATTAAATGATCGAGGACAGTGATTGAGTTTAGGGACAGTGTGTGTATTAAATGATCGAGGACAGTGATTGAGTTTAGGGACAGTGTGTGTATTAAATGATCGAGGACAGTGATTGAGTTTAGGGACAGTGTGTGTATTAAATGATCGAGGAAGGTGATTGAGTTTAGGGACAGTGTGTGTATTAAATGATCGAGGAAGGTGATTGAGTTTAGGGACAGTGTGTGTATTAAATGATCGAGGACAGTGATTGAGTTTAGGGACAGTGTGTGTATTAAATGATCGAGGACAGTGATTGAGTTTAGGGACAGTGTGTGTATTAAATGATCGAGGAAGGTGATTGAGTTTAGGGACAGTGTGTGTATTAAATGATCGAGGAAGGTGATTGAGTTTAGGGACAGTGTGTGTATTAAATGATCGAGGAAGGTGATTGAGTTTAGGGACAGTGTGTGTATTAAATGATCGAGGACAGTGATTGAGTTTAGGGACAGTGTGTGTATTAAATGATCGAGGAAGGTGATTGGGTTTAGGGACAGTGTGTGTATTAAATGATCGAGGAAGGTGATTGGGTTTAGGGACAGTGTGTGTATTAAATGATCGAGGACAGTGATTGAGTTTAGGGACAGTGTGTGTATTAAATGATCGAGGACAGTGATTGAGTTTAGGGACAGTGTGTGTATTAAATGATCGAGGACAGTGATTGAGTTTAGGGACAGTGTGTGTATTAAATGATCGAGGACAGTGATTGAGTTTAGGGACAGTGTATGTATTAAATGATCGAGGACAGTGATTGAGTTTAGGGACAGTGTGTGTATTAAATGATCGAGGAAGGTGATTGAGTTTAGGGACAGTGTGTGTATTAAATGATGGAGGAAGGTGATTGAGTTTAGGGACAGTGTGTGTATTAAATGATCGAGGAAGGTGATTGAGTTTAGGGACAGTGTATGTATTAAATGATCGAGGAAGGTGATTGAGTTTAGGGACAGTGTGTGTATTAAATGATGGAGGAAGGTGATTGAGTTTAGGGACAGTGTGTGTATTAAATGATCGAGGACAGTGATTGCGTTTAGGGACAGTGTGTGTATTAAATGATCGAGGACAGTGATTGAGTTTAGGGACAGTGTGTGTATTAAATGATCGAGGACAGTGATTGAGTTTAGACACAGTGTGTGTATTAAATGATCGAGGACAGTGATTGAGTTCAGGGACAGTGTGTGTATTAAATGATCGAGGAAGGTGATTGAGTTTAGAGACAGTGTGTGTATTAAATGATCGAGGAAGGTGATTGAGTTTAGGGACAGTGTGTGTATTAAATGATCGAGGAAGGTGATTGGGTTTAGGGACAGTGTGTGTATTAAATGATCGAGGAAGGTGATTGAGTTTCGGGACAGTGTGTGTATTAAATGATCACGGAAGGTGATTGAGTTTAGGGACAGTGTGTGTATTAAATGATCGAGGAAGGTGATTGAGTTTAGGGACAGTGTGTGTATTAAATGATCGAGGAAGGTGATTGAGTTTAGGGACAGTGTGTGTATTAAATGATCGAGGAAGGTGATTGAGTTTAGGGACAGTGTGTGTATTAAATGATCGAGGAAGGTGATTGAGTTTAGGGACAGTGTGTGTATTAAATGATCGAGGACAGTGATTGAGTTTAGGGACAGTGTGTGTATTAAATGATCGAGGAAGGTGATTGAGTTTAGGGACAGTGTGTGTATTAAATGATCGAGGAAGGTGATTGAGTTTAGGGACAGTGTGTGTATTAAATGATCGAGGACAGTGATTGAGTTTAGGGACAGTGTGTGTATTAAATGATCGAGGAAGGTGATTGAGTTTAGGGACAGTGTGTGTATTAAATGATCGAGGAAGGTGATTGAGTTTAGGGACAGTGTGTGTATTAAATGATCGAGGAAGGTGATTGAGTTTAGGGACAGTGTGTGTATTAAATGATCGAGGACAGTGATTGAGTTTAGGGACAGTGTGTGTATTAAATGATCGAGGAAGGTGATTGAGTTTAGGGACAGTGTGTGTATTAAATGATCGAGGACAGTGATTGAGTTTAGGGACAGTGTGTGTATTAAATGATCGAGGACAGTGATTGAGTTTAGGGACAGTGTGTGTGTTAAATGATCGAGGACAGTGATTGAGTTTAGGGACAGTGTGTGTATTAAATGATCGAGGACAGGGGTTGAGTTTAGGGACAGTGTGTGTATTAAATGATCGAGGACAGTGATTGAGTTTAGGGACAGTGTGTGTATTAAATGATCGAGGAAGGTGATTGAGTTTAGGGACAGTGTGTGTATTAAATGATCGAGGAAGGTGATTGAGTTTAGGGACAGTGTGTGTATTAAATGATCGAGGACAGTGATTGGGTTTAGGGACAGTGTGTGTATTAAATGATCGAGGAAGGTGATTGAGTTTAGAGACAGTGTGTGTATTAAATGATCGAGGACAGTGATTGAGTTTAGGGACAGTGTGTGTATTAAATGATCGAGGACAGTGATTGAGTTTAGGGACAGTGTGTGTATTAAATGATCGAGGACAGTGATTGAGTTTAGGGACAGTGTGTGTATTAAATGATCGAGGAAGATGATTGAGTTTAGGGACAGTGTGTGTATTAAATGATCGAGGAAGGTGATTGAGTTTAGGGACAGTGTGTGTATTAAATGATCGAGGAAGGTGATTGAGTTTAGGGACAGTGTGTGTATTAAATGATCGAGGAAGGTGATTGAGTTTAGGGACAGTGTGTGTATTAAATGATCGAGGACAGTGATTGAGTTTAGGGACAGTGTGTGTATTAAATGATCGAGGACAGTGATTGAGTTTAGGGACAGTGTGTGTATTAAATGATCGAGGAAGGTGATTGAGTTTCGGGACAGTGTGTGTATTAAATGATCGAGGACAGTGATTGAGTTTAGGGACAGTGTGTGTATTAAATGATCGAGGACAGTGATTGAGTTTAGGGACAGTGTATGTATTAAATGATCGAGGACAGTGATTGAGTTTAGGGACAGTGTGTGTATTAAATGATCGAGGAAGGTGATTGAGTTTAGAGACAGTGTGTGTATTAAATGATCGAGGACAGTGATTGAGTTTAGGGACAGTGTGTGTATTAAATGATCGAGGAAGGTGATTGAGTTTAGAGACAGTGTGTGTATTAAATGATCGAGGACAGTGATTGAGTTTAGGGACAGTGTGTGTATTAAATGATCGAGGACAGTGATTGAGTTTAGGGACAGTGTGTGTATTAAATGATCGAGGAAGGTGATTGAGTTTAGGGACAGTGTGTGTATTAAATGATCGAGGAAGGTGATTGAGTTTAGGGACAGTGTGTGTATTAAATGAGCAAGGAAGGTGATTGAGTTTAGAGACAGTGTGTGTATTAAATGATCGAGGAAGGTGATTGAGTTTAGAGACAGTGTGTGTATTAAATGATCGAGGACAGTGATTGGGTTTAGGGACAGTGTGTGTATTAAATGATCGAGGACAGTGATTGAGTTTAGGGACAGTGTGTGTATTAAATGATCGAGGAAGGTGATTGAGTTTAGTAACAGTGTGTGTATTAAATGATCGAGGAAGGTGATTGATTTTTGGGACAGTGTGTGTATTAAATGATCGAGGAAGGTGATTGAGTTTAGGGACAGTGTGTGTATTAAATGATCGAGGAAGGTGATTGATTTTTGGGACAGTGTGTGTATTAAATGATCGAGGACAGTGATTGAGTTTAGGGACAGTGTGTGTATTAAATGATCGAGGAAGGTGATTGAGTTTAGGGACAGTGTGTGTATTAAATGATCGAGGAAGGTGATTGAGTTTAGGGACAGTGTGTGTATTAAATGATCGAGGACAGTGATTGAGTTTAGGGACAGTGTGTGTATTAAATGATCGAGGACAGTGATTGAGTTTAGGGACAGTGTGTGTATTAAATGATCGAGGAAGGTGATTGAGTTTAGGGACAGTGTGTGTATTAAATGATCGAGGAAGGTGATTGAGTTTAGGGACAGTGTGTGTATTAAATGATCGAGGACAGTGATTGAGTTTAGGGACAGTGTGTGTATTAAATGATCGAGGACAGTGATTGAGTTTAGGGACAGTGTGTGTATTAAATGATCGAGGAAGGTGATTGAGTTTAGGGACAGTGTGTGTATTAAATGATCGAGGAAGGTTATTGAGTTTAGGGACAGTGTGTGTATTAAATGATCGAGGACAGTGATTGAGTTTAGGGACAGTGTGTGTATTAAATGATCGAGGACAGTGATTGAGTTTAGGGACAGTGTGTGTATTAAATGATCGAGGACAGTGACTGAGTTTAGGGACAGTGTGTGTATTAAATGATCGAGGACAGTGATTGAGTTTAGGGACAGTGTGTGTATTAAATGATCGAGGACAGTGATTGAGTTTAGGGACAGTGTGTGTATTAAATGATCGAGGAAGGTGATTGAGTTTAGGGACAGTGTGTGTATTAAATGATCGGGGAAGGTGATTGAGTTTAGGGACAGTGTGTGTATTAAATGATCGAGGACAGGGATTGAGTTTAGGGACAGTGTGTGTATTAAATGATCCAGGAAGGTGATTGAGTTTAGGGACAGTGTGTGTATTAAATGATCGAGGACAGTGATTGAGTTTAGGGACAGTGTGTGTATTAAATGATCGAGGACAGTGATTGAGTTTAGGGACAGTGTGTGTATTAAATGATCGAGGAAGGTGATTGAGTTTAGGGACAGTGTGTGTATTAAATGATCGAGGAAGGTGATTGAGTTTAGGGACAGTGTGTGTATTAAATGATCGAGGACAGTGATTGAGTTTAGGGACAGTGTGTGTATTAAATGTTCGAGGAAGGTGATTGGGTTTAGGGACAGTGTGTGTATTAAATGATCGAGGAAGGTGATTGGGTTTAGGGACAGTGTGTGTATTAAATGATCGAGGACAGTGATTGAGTTTAGGGACAGTGTGTGTATTAAATGATCGAGGACAGTGATTGAGTTTAGGGACAGTGTGTGTATTAAATGATCGAGGACAGTGATTGAGTTTAGGGACAGTGTATGTATTAAATGATCGAGGACAGTGATTGAGTTTAGGGACAGTGTGTGTATTAAATGATGGAGGAAGGTGATTGAGTTTAGGGACAATGTGTGTATTAAATGATCGAGGAAGGTGATTGAGTTTAGGGACAGTGTATGTATTAAATGATCGAGGAAGGTGATTGAGTTTAGGGACAGTGTGTGTATTAAATGATCGAGGATGGTGATTGAGTTTAGGGACAGTGTGTGTATTAAATGATCGAGGACAGTGATTGAGTTTAGGGACAGTGTGTGTATTAAATGATCGAGGAAGGTGATTGGGTTTAGGGACAGTGTGTGTATTAAATGATCGAGGAAGGTGATTGGGTTTAGGGACAGTGTGTGTATTAAATGATCGAGGACAGTGATTGAGTTTAGGGACAGTGTGTGTATTAAATGATCGAGGACAGTGATTGAGTTTAGGGACAGTGTGTGTATTAAATGATCGAGGACAGTGATTGAGTTTAGGGACAGTGTATGTATTAAATGATCGAGGACAGTGATTGAGTTTAGGGACAGTGTGTGTATTAAATGATGGAGGAAGGTGATTGAGTTTAGGGACAGTGTGTGTATTAAATGATCGAGGAAGGTGATTGAGTTTAGGGACAGTGTATGTATTAAATGATCGAGGAAGGTGATTGAGTTCAGGGACAGTGTATGTATTAAATGATCGAGGAAGGTGATTGAGTTTAGGGACAGTGTGTGTATTAAATGATCGAGGAAGGTGATTGAGTTTAGGGACAGTGTGTGTATTAAATGATCGAGGACAGTGATTGAGTTTAGGGACAGTGTGTGTATTAAATGATCGAGGACAGTGATTGAGTTTAGAGACAGTGTGTGTATTAAATGATCGAGGACAGTGATTGAGTTTAGGGACAGTGTGTGTATTAAATGATCGAGGAAGGTGATTGAGTTTAGGGACAGTGTATGTATTAAATGATCGAGGAAGGTGATTGAGTTTAGGGACAGTGTGTGTATTAAATGATCGAGGAAGGTGATTGAGTTTAGGGACAGTGTGTGTATTAAATGATCGAGGACAGTGATTGAGTTTAGGGACAGTGTGTGTATTAAATGATGGAGGAAGGTGATTGAGTTTAGGGACAGTGTGTGTATTAAATGATCGAGGACAGTGATTGGGTTTAGGGACAGTGTGTGTATTAAATGATCGAGGAAGGTGATTGAGTTTAGGGACAGTGTGTGTATTAAATGATCGAGGAAGGTGATTGAGTTTAGGGACAGTGTGTGTATTAAATGATCGAGGAAGGTGATTGAGTTTAGGGACAGTGTGTGTATTAAATGATCGAGGACAGTGATTGAGTTTAGGGACAGTGTGTGTATTAAATGATCGAGGAAGGTGATTGAGTTTAGGGACAGTGTGTGTATTAAATGATCGAGGAAGGTGATTGAGTTTAGGGACAGTGTGTGTATTAAATGATCGAGGACAGTGATTGAGTTTAGGGACAGTGTGTGTATTAAATGATCGAGGAAGGTGATTGAGTTTAGAGACAGTGTGTGTATTAAATGATCGAGGACAGTGATTGAGTTCAGGGACATTGTGTGTATTAAATGATCGAGGACAGTGATTGAGTTTAGGGACAGTGTGTGTATTAAATGATCGAGGAAGGTGATTGAGATTAGGGACAGTGTGTGTATTAAATGATCGAGGACAGTGATTGAGTTTAGGGACAGTGTGTGTATTAAATGATCGAGGAAGGTGATTGAGTTTAGGGACAGTGTGTGCATTAAATGATCGAGGAAGGTGATTGGGTTTAGGGACAGTGTGTGTATTAAATGATGGAGGAAGGTGATTGAGTTTAGGGACAGTGTGTGTATTAAATGATCGAGGAAGGTGATTGAGTTTAGGGACAGTGTGTGTATTAAATGATCGAGGACAGTGATTGAGTTTAGGGACAGTGTGTGTATTAAATGATCGAGGAAGGCGATTGAGTTTAGGGACAGTGTGTGTATTAAATGATCGAGGACAGGGATTGAGTTTAGGGACAGTGTGTGTATTAAATGATCGAGGACAGTGATTGAGTTTAGGGACAGTGTGTGTATTAAATGATCGAGGAAGGTGATTGAGTTTAGGGACAGTGTGTGTATTAAATGATCGAGGAAGGTGATTGAGTTTAGGGACAGTGTGTGTATTAAATGATCGAGGACAGTGATTGGGTTTAGGGACAGTGTGTGTATTAAATGATCGAGGAAGGTGATTGAGTTTAGGGACAGTGTGTGTATTAAATGATCGAGGACAGTGATTGAGTTTAGAGACAGTGTGTGTATTAAATGATCGAGGACAGTGATTGAGTTTAGGGACAGTGTGTGTATTAAATGATCGAGGACAGTGATTGAGTTTAGGGACAGTGTGTGTATTAAATGATCGAGGACAGTGATTGAGTTTAGGGACAGTGTGTGTATTAAATGATCGAGGACAGTGATTGAGTTTAGAGACAGTGTGTGTATTAAATGATCGAGGACAGTGATTGAGTTTAGGGACAGTGTGTGTATTAAATGATCGAGGACAGTGATTGAGTTTAGGGACAGTGTGTGTATTAAATGATCGAGGACAGTGATTGAGTTTAGAGACAGTGTGTGTATTAAATGATCGAGGACAGTGATTGAGTTTAGAGACAGTGTGTGTATTAAATGATCGAGGACAGTGATTGAGTTTAGAGACAGTGTGTGTATTAAATGATCGAGGACAGTGATTGAGTTTAGAGACAGTGTGTGTATTAAATGATCGAGGACAGTGATTGAGTTTAGAGACAGTGTGTGTATTAAATGATCGAGGACAGTGATTGAGTTTAGGGACAGTGTGTGTATTAAATGATCGAGGACAGTGATTGAGTTTAGAGACAGTGTGTGTATTAAATGATCGAGGAAGGTGATTGAGTTCAGGGACAGTGTGTGTATTAAATGATCGAGGAAGGTGATTGAGTTTAGGGACAGTGTGTGTATTAAATGATCGAGGAAGGTGATTGAGTTTAGGGACAGTGTGTGTATTAAATGATCGAGGACAGTGATTGAGTTTAGGGACAGTGTGTGTATTAAATGATCGAGGAAGGTGATTGAGTTTAGGGACAGTGTCTGTATTAAATGATCGAGGAAGGTGATTGAGTTTAGGGACAGTGTGTGTATTAAATGATCGAGGACAGTGATTGAGTTTAGGGACAGTGTGTGTATTAAATGATCGAGGAAGGTGATTGAGTTTAGAGACAGTGTGTGTATTAAATGATCGAGGACAGTGATTGAGTTCAGGGACATTGTGTGTATTAAATGATCGAGGACAGTGATTGAGTTTAGGGACAGTGTGTGTATTAAATGATCGAGGACAGTGATTGAGTTTAGGGACAGTGTGTGTATTAAATGATCGAGGAAGGTGATTGAGATTAGGGACAGTGTGTGTATTAAATGATCGAGGACAGTGATTGAGTTTAGGGACAGTGTGTGTATTAAGTGATCGAGGAAGGTGATTGAGTTTAGGGACAGTGTGTGTATTAAATGATCGAGGAAGGTGATTGGGTTTAGGGACAGTGTGTGTATTAAATGATGGTGGAAGGTGATTGAGTTTAGGGACAGTGTGTGTATTAAATGATCGAGGAAGGTGATTGAGTTTAGGGACAGTGTATGTATTAAATGATCGAGGAAGGTGATTGAGTTTAGGGACAGTGTGTGTATTAAATGATCGAGGAAGGTGATTGAGTTTAGGGACAGTGTGTGTATTAAATGATCGAGGACAGTGATTGAGTTTAGGGACAGTGTGTGTATTAAATGATCGAGGAAGGTGATTGAGTTTAGGGACAGTGTGTGTATTAAATGATCGAGGACAGTGATTGGGTTTAGGGACAGTGTGTGTATTAAATGATCGAGGACAGTGATTGAGTTTAGGGACAGTGTGTGTATTAAATGATCGAGGACAGTGATTGAGTTTAGGGACAGTGTGTGTATTAAATGATCGAGGACAGTGATTGAGTTTAGGGACAGTGTGTGTATTAAATGATCGAGGACAGTGATTGAGTTTAGGGACAGTGTGTGTATTAAATGATCGAGGACAGTGATTGAGTTTAGGGACAGTGTGTGTATTAAATTGTAAACAATTTTACAACACCAAGTTATAGTCCAGCAATTTTATTTTAAATTCACAAGCTTTCGGAGATTTTCTCCTTCCTCAGGTAAATGTTTCAAGATCTCCTTGAAGCCTACGCATTTATACATATTGAATAATACATGGTGTTTACAGACTGCCCCTGCAACTGCCCGTTGCCAAGGCAATCACCGTGTTCAGACAGAGAGGTGTCATCTGCAGAACCCCCGAATACACATTCAACAAAAAAACAAACAGGGAAAAAAAACAGAGAGAAAAAAAAAACACAGAGAGAGGCAGAAACATCCGGAAGGCAGAGAGAGCCAGCAAATGACCCATTATATTAAAAACAGATAACATTTGTTCGCTGGTGGGGTAACGTGTAGCGTGACATGAACCCAAGATCCCGGTTGAGGCCGTCCTCATGGGTGCGGAACTTGGCTATCAATTTCTGCTCGACGATTTTGCGTTGTCGTGTGTCTCGAAGGCCGCCTTGGAGTACGCTTACCCGAAGGTCGGTGGATGAATGTCCATGACTGCTGAAGTGTTCCCCGACTGGGAGGGAACCCTCCTGTTTGGCGATTGTTGCGCGGTGTCCGTTCATCCGTTGTCGCAGCGTCTGCATGGTCTCGCCAATGTACCATGCTCTGGGGCATCCTTTCCTGCAACGTATGAGGTAGACAACGTTGGCCGAGTCACAGGAGTATGAACCATGCACCTGGTGGGTGGTGTCATCTCGTGTGATGGTGGTATCTGTGTCGATGATCTGGCATGTCTTGCAGAGGTTACCGTGGCAGGGTTGTGTGACATCGTGGACGCTGTTCTCTTGAAAGCTGGGTAGTTTGCTGCGAACGATGGTCTGTTTGAGGTTGGGTGGCTGTTTAAAGGCGAGTAGTGGAGGTGTGGGGATGGCCATAGCGAGGTGTTTGTCCTCATTGATGACATGTTGAAGGCTGCGGAGAACGTCACCCGAGCACAACGCAACGCCATCAACGCTCTCAAGACCAACCGCAACATCGTCATCAAACCAGCGGACAAAGGAGGAGCCATAGTCATACAGAACAGAACAGACTATTGCAAAGAAGCATACCGACAACTGGACAACCAGGAACACTACAGACGGCTACCCGCAGATCCGACCAAAGAACACACCCACCAGCTCAACAAACTGATCAAGACCTTCGATCCAGACCTTCAAAGCATCCTACGCATTCTCATCCCACGTAATCCCCGCGTGGGAGACTTCTACTGCCTCCCAAAGATACACAAAGCCAACACACCCGGACGTCCCATCGTATCAGGCAACGGAACCCTGTGTGAGAACCTCTCTGGATACATCGAGGGCATCCTGAAACCCATCGTACAGGGAACCCCCAGCTTCTGTCGCGACACTACAGACTTCCTACAAAAACTCAGTACCCACGGACCAGTTGAACCAGGAACACTTCTCACCACGATGGACGTCTCGGCACTATACACCAGTATCCCCCACGATGACGGCATCGCTGCGACAGCATCAATACTCAACACCAACAACAGCCAATCTCCGGAAGCCATCCTACAACTCATCCGCTTCATCCTGGATCACAATGTCTTCACCTTCGATAACCAGTTCTTTACCCAAACACACGGAACAGCCATGGGGACCAAATTCGCACCCCAATACGCCAACATTTTCATGCACAAGTTCGAGCAGGACTTCTTCACTGCACAAGACCTCCAACCAACACTATACACCAGATACATCGACGACATTTTCTTTCTATGGACCCACGGCAAGGAATCACTAAAGAGACTACACGATAACATCAACAAGTTCCATCCCACCATCAAGCTCACCATGGACTACTCCTCAGAATCAGTTTCTTTCTTGGACACACGAATCTCCATCAAAGACGGGCACCTCAGCACCTCACTCTACCGCAAGCCCACGGACAACCTCACGATGCTCCACTTTTCCAGCTTCCACCCTAACCACGTCAAAGAGGCCATCCCCTATGGACAGGCTCTGCGAATACACAGGGTCTGCTCAGACGAGGAGGAACGCGATGGACACCTACAGACGCTGAAAGACGCCCTAGTAAGAACGGGATATGACGCTCGACTCATCGATCGACAGTTCCGACGGGCCACAGCAAAAAATCGCATAGACCTCCTCAGGAGACTAACACGGGACGCAACCAACAGAGTACCCTTTGTCGTCCAGTACTTCCCCGGAGCGGAGAAACTACGCCATGTTCTCCGCAGCCTTCAACATGTCATCAATGAGGACAAACACCTCGCTATGGCCATCCCCACACCTCCACTACTCGCCTTTAAACAGCCACCCAACCTCAAACAGACCATCGTTCGCAGCAAACTACCCAGCTTTCAAGAGAACAGCGTCCACGACACCACACAACCCTGCCACGGTAACCTCTGCAAGACATGCCAGATCATCGACACAGATACCACCATCACACGAGATGACACCACCCACCAGGTGCATGGTTCATACTCCTGTGACTCGGCCAACGTTGTCTACCTCATACGTTGCAGGAAAGGATGCCCCAGAGCATGGTACATTGGCGAGACCATGCAGACGCTGCGACAACGGATGAACGGACACCGCGCAACAATCGCCAAACAGGAGGGTTCCCTCCCAGTCGGGGAACACTTCAGCAGTCATGGACATTCATCCACCGACCTTCGGGTAAGCGTACTCCAAGGCGGCCTTCGAGACACACGACAACGCAAAATCGTCGAGCAGAAATTGATAGCCAAGTTCCGCACCCATGAGGACGGCCTCAACCGGGATCTTGGGTTCATGTCACGCTACACGTTACCCCACCAGCGAACAAATGTTATCTGTTTTTAATATAATGGGTCATTTGCTGGCTCTCTCTGCCTTCCGGATGTTTCTGCCTCTCTCTGTGTTTTTTTTTCTCTCTGTTTTTTTTCCCTGTTTGTTTTTTTGTTGAATGTGTATTCGGGGGTTCTGCAGATGACACCTCTCTGTCTGAACACGGTGATTGCCTTGGCAACGGGCAGTTGCAGGGGCAGTCTGTAAACACCATGTATTATTCAATATGTATAAATGCGTAGGCTTCAAGGAGATCTTGAAACATTTACCTGAGGAAGGAGAAAATCTCCGAAAGCTTGTGAATTTAAAATAAAATTGCTGGACTATAACTTGGTGTTGTAAAATTGTTTACAATTGTCAACCCCAGTCCATCACCGGCATCTCCACATCATGTGTATTAAATGATCGAGGAAGGTGATTGAGTTTAGGGACAGTGTGTGTATTAAATGATCGAGGAAGGTGATTGAGTTTAGGGACAGTGTGTGTATTAAATGATCGAGGACAGTGATTGAGTTTAGGGACAGTGTGTGTATTAAATGATCGAGGAAGGTGATTGGGTTTAGGGACAGTGTGTGTATTAAATGATCGAGGAAGGTGATTGGGTTTAGGGACAGTGTGTGTATTAAATGATCGAGGACAGTGATTGAGTTTAGGGACAGTGTGTGTATTAAATGATCGAGGACAGTGATTGAGTTTAGGGACAGTGTATGTATTAAATGATCGAGGACAGTGATTGAGTTTAGGGACAGTGTGTGTATTAAATGATGGAGGAAGGTGATTGAGTTTAGGGACAGTGTGTGTATTAAATGATCGAGGAAGGTGATTGAGTTTAGGGACAGTGTATGTATTAAATGATCGAGGAAGGTGATTGAGTTTAGGGACAGTGTATGTGTTAAATGATCGAGGAAGGTGATTGAGTTTAGGGACAGTGTGTGTATTAAATGATCGAGGAAGGTGATTGAGTTTAGGGACAGTGTGTGTATTAAATGATCGAGGACAGTGATTGAGTTTAGGGACAGTGTGTGTATTAAATGATCGAGGACAGTGATTGAGTTTAGAGACAGTGTGTGTATTAAATGATCGAGGACAGTGATTGAGTTTAGGGACAGTGTGTGTATTAAATGATCGAGGAAGGTTATTGAGTTTAGGGACAGTGTATGTATTAAATGATCGAGGAAGGTGATTGAGTTTAGGGACAGTGTGTGTATTAAATGATCGAGGAAGGTGATTGAGTTTAGGGACAGTGTGTGTATTAAATGATCGAGGACAGTGATTGAGTTTAGGGACAGTGTGTGTATTAAATGATCGAGGAAGGTGATTGAGTTTAGGGACAGTGTGTGTATTAAATGATCGAGGAAGGTGATTGAGTTTAGGGACAGTGTGTGTATTAAATGATCGAGGACAGTGATTGAGTTTAGGGACAGTGTGTGTATTAAATGATCGAGGAAGGTGATTGAGTTTAGAGACAGTGTGTGTATTAAATGATCGAGGACAGTGATTGAGTTCAGGGACATTGTGTGTATTAAATGATCGAGGACAGTGATTGAGTTTAGGGACAGTGTGTGTATTAAATGATCGAGGACAGTGATTGAGTTTAGGGACAGTGTGTGTATTAAATGATCGAGGAAGGTGATTGAGATTAGGGACAGTGTGTGTATTAAATGATCGAGGACAGTGATTGAGTTTAGGGACAGTGTGTGTATTAAATGATCGAGGAAGGTGATTGAGTTTAGGGACAGTGTGTGTATTAAATGATCGAGGAAGGTGATTGGGTTTAGGGACAGTGTGTGTATTAAATGATCGAGGAAGGTGATTGAGTTTAGGGACAGTGTGTGTATTAAATGATCGAGGACAGTGATTGAGTTTAGGGACAGTGTGTGTATTAAATGATCGAGGAAGGTGATTGAGTTTCGGGACAGTGTGTGTATTAAATGATCGAGGACAGTGATTGAGTTTAGGGACAGTGTGTGTATTAAATGATCGAGGAAGGTGATTGAGTTTAGGGACAGTGTGTGTATTAAATGATCGAGGACAGTGATTGAGTTTAGGGACAGTGTGTGTATTAAATGATCGAGGAAGGTGATTGAGTTCAGGGACAGTGTGTGTATTAAATGATCGAGGAAGGTGATTGAGTTTAGGGACAGTGTGTGTATTAAATGATCGAGGAAGGTGATTGAGTTTAGGGACAGTGTGTGTATTAAATGATCGAGGAAGGTTATTGAGTTTAGGGACAGTGTGTGTATTAAATGATCGAGGAAGGTGATTGAGTTTAGGGACAGTGTGTGTATTAAATGATCGAGGACAGTGATTGGGTTCAGGGACAGTGTGTGTATTAAATGATCGAGGACAGTGATTGAGTTTAGGGACAGTGTGTGTATTAAATGATCGAGGACAGTGATTGAGTTTAGGGACAGTGTGTGTATTAAATGATCGAGGAAGGTGATTGAGTTTAGGGACAGTGTGTGTATTAAATGATCGAGGAAGGTGATTGAGTTTAGGGACAGTGTGTGTATTAAATGATCGAGGACAGGGATTGAGTTTAGGGACAGTGTGTGTATTAAATGATCGAGGACAGTGATTGAGTTTAGGGACAGTGTGTGTATTAAATGATCGAGGACAGTGATTGGGTTTAGGGACAGTGTGTGTATTAAATGATCGAGGACAGTGATTGAGTTTAGGGACAGTGTGTGTATTAAATGATCGAGGACAGTGATTGAGTTTAGGGACAGTGTGTGTATTAAATGATCGAGGACAGTGATTGGGTTTAGGGACAGTGTGTGTATTAAATGATCGAGGACAGTGATTGAGTTTAGGGACAGTGTGTGTATTAAATGATCGAGGAAGGTGATTGAGTTTAGGGACAGTGTGTGTATTAAATGATCGAGGACAGTGATTGAGTTTAGGGACAGTGTGTGTATTAAATGATCGAGGACAGTGATTGAGTTTAGGGACAGTGTGTGTATTAAATGATCGAGGAAGGTGATTGAGTTTAGGGACAGTGTGTGTATTAAATGATCGAGGACAGTGATTGAGTTTAGGGACAGTGTGTGTATTAAATGATCGAGGAAGGTGATTGAGTTTAGGGACAGTGTGTGTATTAAATGATCGAGGAAGGTGATTGAGTTTAGGGACAGTGTGTGTATTAAATGATCGAGGACAGTGATTGAGTTTAGGGACAGTGTGTGTATTAAATGATCGAGGAAGGTGATTGGGTTTAGGGACAGTGTGTGTATTAAATGATCGAGGAAGGTGATTGGGTTTAGGGACAGTGTGTGTATTAAATGATCGAGGACAGTGATTGAGTTTAGGGACAGTGTGTGTATTAAATGATCGAGGACAGTGATTGAGTTTAGGGACAGTGTATGTATTAAATGATCGAGGACAGTGATTGAGTTTAGGGACAGTGTGTGTATTAAATGATGGAGGAAGGTGATTGAGTTTAGGGACAGTGTGTGTATTAAATGATCGAGGAAGGTGATTGAGTTTAGGGACAGTGTATGTATTAAATGATCGAGGAAGGTGATTGAGTTTAGGGACAGTGTATGTATTAAATGATCGAGGAAGGTGATTGAGTTTAGGGACAGTGTGTGTATTAAATGATCGAGGAAGGTGATTGAGTTTAGGGACAGTGTGTGTATTAAATGATCGAGGACAGTGATTGAGTTTAGGGACAGTGTGTGTATTAAATGATCGAGGACAGTGATTGAGTTTAGAGACAGTGTGTGTATTAAATGATCGAGGACAGTGATTGAGTTTAGGGACAGTGTGTGTATTAAATGATCGAGGAAGGTTATTGAGTTTAGGGACAGTGTATGTATTAAATGATCGAGGAAGGTGATTGAGTTTAGGGACAGTGTGTGTATTAAATGATCGAGGAAGGTGATTGAGTTTAGGGACAGTGTGTGTATTAAATGATCGAGGAAGGTGATTGAGTTTAGGGACAGTGTGTGTATTAAATGATCGAGGACAGTGATTGAGTTTAGAGACAGTGTGTGTATTAAATGATCGAGGACAGTGATTGAGTTTAGGGACAGTGTGTGTATTAAATGATCGAGGACAGTGATTGAGTTTAGAGACAGTGTGTGTATTAAATGATCGAGGACAGGGATTGAGTTTAGGGACAGTGTGTGTATTAAATGATGGAGGAAGGTGATTGAGTTTAGGGACAGTGTGTGTATTAAATGATCGAGGACAGTGATTGAGTTTAGGGACAGTGTGTGTATTAAATGATCGAGGAAGGTGATTGAGTTTAGGGACAGTGTGTGTATTAAATGATCGAGGAAGGTGATTGAGTTTAGGGACAGTGTGTGTATTAAATGATCGAGGAAGGTGATTGAGTTTAGGGACAGTGTGTGTATTAAATGATCGAGGACAGTGATTGAGTTTAGGGACAGTGTGTGTATTAAATGATCGAGGAAGGTGATTGAGTTTAGGGACAGTGTGTGTATTAAATGATCGAGGAAGGTGATTGAGTTTAGGGACAGTGTGTGTATTAAATGATCGAGGACAGTGATTGAGTTTAGGGACAGTGTGTGTATTAAATGATCGAGGAAGGTGATTGAGTTTAGGGACAGTGTGTGTATTAAATGATCGAGGACAGGGATTGAGTTTAGGGACAGTGTGAGTATTAAATGATCGAGGAAGGTGATTGAGTTTAGGGACAGTGTGTGTATTAAATGATCGAGGAAGGTGATTGAGTTTAGGGACAGTGTGTGTATTAAATGATCGAGGACAGTGATTGAGTTTAGGGACAGTGTGTGTATTAAATGATCGAGGAAGGTGATTGAGTTTAGAGACAGTGTGTGTATTAAATGATCGAGGACAGTGATTGAGTTCAGGGACATTGTGTGTATTAAATGATCGAGGACAGTGATTGAGTTTAGGGACAGTGTGTGTATTAAATGATCGAGGACAGTGATTGAGTTTAGGGACAGTGTGTGTATTAAATGATCGAGGAAGGTGATTGAGATTAGGGACAGTGTGTGTATTAAATGATCGAGGACAGTGATTGAGTTTAGGGACAGTGTGTGTATTAAATGATCGAGGAAGGTGATTGAGTTTAGGGACAGTGTGTGTATTAAATGATCGAGGAAGGTGATTGGGTTTAGGGACAGTGTGTGTATTAAATGATCGAGGAAGGTGATTGAGTTTAGGGACAGTGTGTGTATTAAATGATCGAGGACAGTGATTGAGTTTAGGGACAGTGTGTGTATTAAATGATCGAGGAAGGTGATTGAGTTTAGGGACAGTGTGTGTATTAAATGATCGAGGACAGTGATTGAGTTTAGGGACAGTGTGTGTATTAAATGATCGAGGAAGGTGATTGAGTTCAGGGACAGTGTGTGTATTAAATGATCGAGGAAGGTGATTGAGTTTAGGGACAGTGTGTGTATTAAATGATCGAGGAAGGTGATTGAGTTTAGGGACAGTGTGTGTATTAAATGATCGAGGAAGGTTATTGAGTTTAGGGACAGTGTGTGTATTAAATGATCGAGGAAGGTGATTGAGTTTAGGGACAGTGTGTGTATTAAATGATCGAGGACAGTGATTGGGTTCAGGGACAGTGTGTGTATTAAATGATCGAGGACAGTGATTGAGTTTAGGGACAGTGTGTGTATTAAATGATCGAGGACAGTGATTGAGTTTAGGGACAGTGTGTGTATTAAATGATCGAGGAAGGTGATTGAGTTTAGGGACAGTGTGTGTATTAAATGATCGAGGAAGGTGATTGAGTTTAGGGACAGTGTGTGTATTAAATGATCGAGGAAGGTGATTGAGTTTAGGGACAGTGTGTGTATTAAATGATCGAGGACAGTGATTGAGTTTCGGGACAGTGTGTGTATTAAATGATCGAGGAAGGTGATTGAGTTTAGGGACAGTGTGTGTATTAAATGATCGAGGACAGTGATTGAGTTCAGGGACAGTGTGTGTATTAAATGATCGAGGAAGGTGATTGAGTTTAGGGACAGTGTGTGTATTAAATGATCGAGGACAGTGATTGAGTTTAGGGACAGTGTGTGTATTAAATGATCGAGGACAGTGATTGAGTTTAGGGACAGTGTGTGTATTAAATGATCGAGGACAGTGATTGAGTTTAGGGACAGTGTGTGTATTAAATGATCGAGGAAGGTGATTGAGTTTAGGGACAGTGTGTGTATTAAATGATCGAGGAAGGTGATTGAGTTTAGGGACAGTGTGTGTATTAAATGATCGAGGAAGGTGATTGAGTTTAGGGACAGTGTGTGTATTAAATGATCGAGGACAGTGATTGAGTTTAGGGACAGTGTGTGTATTAAATGATCGAGGAAGGTGATTGAGTTTAGGGACAGTGTGTGTATTAAATGATCGAGGACAGTGATTGAGTTTAGGGACAGTGTGTGTATTCAATGATCGAGGAAGGTGATTGAGTTTAGGGACAGTGTGTGTATTAAATGATCGAGGACAGTGATTGAGTTTAGGGACAGTGTGTGTATTAAATGATCGAGGAAGGTGATTGAGTTTAGGGACAGTGTGTGTATTAAATGATCGAGGACAGGGATTGAGTTTAGGGACAGTGTGTGTATTAAATGATCGAGGACAGTGATTGAGTTTAGGGACAGTGTGTGTATTAAATGATCGAGGACAGTGATTGAGTTTAGGGACAGTGTGTGTATTAAATGATCGAGGACAGTGATTGAGTTTAGGGACAGTGTGTGTATTAAATGATCGAGGACAGTGATTGAGTTTAGGGACAGTGTGTGTATTAAATGATCGAGGACAGTGATTGAGTTTAGGGACAGTGTGTGTATTAAATGATCGAGGACAGTGATTGAGTTTAGGGACAGTGTGTGTATTAAATGATCGAGGAAGGTGATTGAGTTTAGGGACAGTGTGTGTATTAAATGATCGAGGACAGTGATTGAGTTTAGGGACAGTGTGTGTATTAAATGATCGAGGAAGGTGATTGAGTTTAGGGACAGTGTGTGTATTAAATGATCGAGGAAGGTGATTGAGTTTAGGGACAGTGTGTGTATTAAATGATCGAGGAAGGTGATTGAGTTTAGAGACAGTGTGTGTATTAAATGATCGAGGAAGGTGATTGAGTTTAGGGACAGTGTGTGTATTAAATGATCGAGGACAGTGATTGAGTTTAGGGACAGTGTGTGTATTAAATGATCGAGGACAGTGATTGAGTTTAGGGACAGTGTGTGTATTAAATGATCGAGGACAGTGATTGAGTTTAGGGACAGTGTGTGTATTAAATGATCGAGGACAGTGATTGAGTTTAGGGACAGTGTGTGTATTAAATGATCGAGGACAGTGATTGAGTTTAGGGACAGTGTGTGTATTAAATGATCGAGGAAGGTGATTGAGTTTAGGGACAGTGTGTGTATTAAATGATCGAGGACAGTGATTGAGTTTAGGGACAGTGTGTGTATTAAATGATCGAGGAAGGTGATTGAGTTTAGGGACAGTGTGTGTATTAAATGATCGAGGAAGGTGATTGAGTTTAGGGACAGTGTGTGTATTAAATGATCGAGGAAGGTGATTGAGTTTAGGGACAGTGTGTGTATTAAATGATCGAGGACAGGGATTGAGTTTAGGGACAGTGTGTGTATTAAATGATCGAGGAAGGTGATTGAGTTCAGGGACAGTGTGTGTCTTAAATGATCGAGGACAGTGATTGGGTTTAGGGACAGTGTGTGTATTAAATGATCGAGGAAGGTGATTGAGTTTAGAGACAGTGTGTGTATTAAATGATCGAGGACAGTGATTGAGTTTAGGGACAGTGTGTGTATTAAATGATCGAGGACAGTGATTGAGTTTAGGGACAGTGTGTGTATTAAATGATCGAGGAAGGTGATTGAGTTTAGGGACAGTGTGTGTATTAAATGATCGAGGAAGGTGATTGAGTTTAGGGACAGTGTGTGTATTAAATGATCGAGGACAGTGATTGAGTTTAGGGACAGTGTGTGTATTAAATGATCGAGGAAGGTGATTGAGTTTAGGGACAGTGTGTGTATTAAATGATCGAGGACAGTGATTGAGTTTAGGGACAGTGTGTGTATTAAATGATCGAGGAAGGTGATTGAGTTCAGGGACAGTGTGTGTATTAAATGATCGAGGAAGGTGATTGAGTTTAGGGACAGTGTGTGTATTAAATGATCGAGGAAGGTGATTGAGTTTAGGGACAGTGTGTGTATTAAATGATCGAGGAAGGTTATTGAGTTTAGGGACAGTGTGTGTATTAAATGATCGAGGAAGGTGATTGAGTTTAGGGACAGTGTGTGTATTAAATGATCGAGGACAGTGATTGGGTTCAGGGACAGTGTGTGTATTAAATGATCGAGGACAGTGATTGAGTTTAGGGACAGTGTGTGTATTAAATGATCGAGGACAGTGATTGAGTTTAGGGACAGTGTGTGTATTAAATGATCGAGGAAGGTGATTGAGTTTAGGGACAGTGTGTGTATTAAATGATCGAGGAAGGTGATTGAGTTTAGGGACAGTGTGTGTATTAAATGATCGAGGACAGGGATTGAGTTTAGGGACAGTGTGGGTATTAAATGATCGAGGACAGTGATTGAGTTTAGGGACAGTGTGTGTATTAAATGATCGAGGACAGTGATTGGGTTTAGGGACAGTGTGTGTATTAAATGATCGAGGACAGTGATTGAGTTTAGGGACAGTGTGTGTATTAAATGATCGAGGACAGTGATTGGGTTTAGGGACAGTGTGTGTATTAAATGATCGAGGACAGTGATTGAGTTTAGGGACAGTGTGTGTATTAAATGATCGAGGACAGTGATTGAGTTTAGGGACAGTGTGTGTATTAAATGATCGAGGACAGTGATTGGGTTTAGGGACAGTGTGTGTATTAAATGATCGAGGACAGTGATTGAGTTTAGGGACAGTGTGTGTATTAAATGATCGAGGAAGGTGATTGAGTTTAGGGACAGTGTGTGTATTAAATGATCGAGGACAGTGATTGAGTTTAGGGACAGTGTGTGTATTAAATGATCGAGGACAGTGATTGAGTTTAGGGACAGTGTGTGTATTAAATGATCGAGGAAGGTGATTGAGTTTAGGGACAGTGTGTGTATTAAATGATCGAGGAAGGTGATTGAGTTTAGGGACAGTGTGTGTATTAAATGATCGAGGACAGTGATTGAGTTTAGGGACAGTGTGTGTATTAAATGATCGAGGAAGGTGATTGGGTTTAGGGACAGTGTGTGTATTAAATGATCGAGGAAGGTGATTGGGTTTGGGGACAGTGTGTGTATTAAATGATCGAGGACAGTGATTGAGTTTAGGGACAGTGTGTGTATTAAATGATCGAGGACAGTGATTGAGTTTAGGGACAGTGTATGTATTAAATGATCGAGGACAGTGATTGAGTTTAGGGACAGTGTGTGTATTAAATGATGGAGGAAGGTGATTGAGTTTAGGGACAGTGTGTGTATTAAATGATCGAGGAAGGTGATTGAGTTTAGGGACAGTGTATGTATTAAATGATCGAGGAAGGTGATTGAGTTTAGGGACAGTGTATGTATTAAATGATCGAGGAAGGTGATTGAGTTTAGGGACAGTGTGTGTATTAAATGATCGAGGAAGGTGATTGAGTTTAGGGACAGTGTGTGTATTAAATGATCGAGGACAGTGATTGAGTTTAGGGACAGTGTGTGTATTAAATGATCGAGGACAGTGATTGAGTTTAGAGACAGTGTGTGTATTAAATGATCGAGGACAGTGATTGAGTTTAGGGACAGTGTGTGTATTAAATGATCGAGGAAGGTTATTGAGTTTAGGGACAGTGTATGTATTAAATGATCGAGGAAGGTGATTGAGTTTAGGGACAGTGTGTGTATTAAATGATCGAGGAAGGTGATTGAGTTTAGGGACAGTGTGTGTATTAAATGATCGAGGACAGTGATTGAGTTTAGGGACAGTGTGTGTATTAAATGATGGAGGAAGGTGATTGAGTTTAGGGACAGTGTGTGTATTAAATGATCGAGGACAGTGATTGGGTTTAGGGACAGTGTGTGTATTAAATGATCGAGGACAGTGATTGAGTTTAGGGACAGTGTGTGTATTAAATGATCGAGGACAGTGATTGAGTTTAGAGACAGTGTGTGTATTAAATGATCGAGGACAGTGATTGAGTTCAGGGACAGTGTGTGTATTAAATGATCGAGGACAGTGATTGAGTTTAGAGACAGTGTGTGTATTAAATGATCGAGGAAGGTGATTGAGTTTAGGGACAGTGTGTGTATTAAATGATCGAGGACAGTGATTGAGTTTAGGGACAGTGTGTGTATTAAATGATCGAGGAAGGTGATTGAGTTTAGGGACAGTGTGTGTATTAAATGATCGAGGAAGGTGATTGAGTTTAGGGACAGTGTGTGTATTAAATGATCGAGGAAGGTGATTGAGTTTAGGGACAGTGTGTGTATTAAATGATCGAGGACAGGGATTGAGTTTAGGGACAGTGTGTGTATTAAATGATCGAGGAAGGTGATTGAGTTTAGGGACAGTGTGTGTATTAAATGATCGAGGAAGGTGATTGAGTTTAGGGACAGTGTGTGTATTAAATGATCGAGGACAGTGATTGAGTTTAGGGACAGTGTGTGTATTAAATGATCGAGGAAGGTGATTGAGTTTAGGGACAGTGTGTGTATTAAATGATCGAGGAAGGTGATTGAGTTTAGGGACAGTGTGTGTATTAAATGATCGAGGACAGTGATTGAGTTTAGGGACAGTGTGTGTATTAAATGATCGAGGAAGGTGATTGAGTTTAGAGACAGTGTGTGTATTAAATGATCGAGGACAGTGATTGAGTTCAGGGACATTGTGTGTATTAAATGATCGAGGACAGTGATTGAGTTTAGGGACAGTGTGTGTATTAAATGATCGAGGACAGTGATTGAGTTTAGGGACAGTGTGTGTATTAAATGATCGAGGAAGGTGATTGAGATTAGGGACAGTGTGTGTATTAAATGATCGAGGACAGTGATTGAGTTTAGGGACAGTGTGTGTATTAAATGATCGAGGAAGGTGATTGAGTTTAGGGACAGTGTGTGTATTAAATGATCGAGGAAGGTGATTGGGTTTAGGGACAGTGTGTGTATTAAATGATCGAGGAAGGCGATTGAGTTTAGGGACAGTGTGTGTATTAAATGATCGAGGACAGTGATTGAGTTTAGGGACAGTGTGTGTAATAAATGATCGAGGAAGGTGATTGAGTTTAGGGACAGTGTGTGTATTAAATGATCGAGGACAGTGATTGAGTTTAGGGACAGTGTGTGTATTAAATGATCGAGGAAGGTGATTGAGTTTAGGGACAGTGTGTGTATTAAATGATCGAGGACAGTGATTGAGTTTAGGGACAGTGTGTGTATTAAATGATCGAGGAAGGTGATTGAGTTCAGGGACAGTGTGTGTATTAAATGATCGAGGAAGGTGATTGAGTTTAGGGACAGTGTGTGTATTAAATGATCGAGGAAGGTGATTGAGTTTAGGGACAGTGTGTGTATTAAATGATCGAGGAAGGTTATTGAGTTTAGGGACAGTGTGTGTATTAAATGATCGAGGAAGGTGATTGAGTTTAGGGACAGTGTGTGTATTAAATGATCGAGGACAGTGATTGGGTTCAGGGACAGTGTGTGTATTAAATGATCGAGGACAGTGATTGAGTTTAGGGACAGTGTGTGTATTAAATGATCGAGGACAGTGATTGAGTTTAGGTACAGTGTGTGTATTAAATGATCGAGGAAGGTGATTGAGTTTAGGGACAGTGTGTGTATTAAATGATCGAGGAAGGTGATTGAGTTTAGGGACAGTGTGTGTATTAAATGATCGAGGAAGGTGATTGAGTTTAGGGACAGTGTGTGTATTAAATGATCGAGGACAGTGATTGAGTTTCGGGACAGTGTGTGTATTAAATGATCGAGGAAGGTGATTGAGTTTAGGGACAGTGTGTGTATTAAATGATCGAGGACAGTGATTGAGTTCAGGGACAGTGTGTGTATTAAATGATCGAGGAAGGTGATTGAGTTTAGGGACAGTGTGTGTATTAAATGATCGAGGACAGTGATTGAGTTTAGGGACAGTGTGTGTATTAAATGATCGAGGACAGTGATTGAGTTTAGGGACAGTGTGTGTATTAAATGATCGAGGACAGTGATTGAGTTTAGGGACAGTGTGTGTATTAAATGATCGAGGAAGGTGATTGAGTTTAGGGACAGTGTGTGTATTAAATGATCGAGGAAGGTGATTGAGTTTAGGGACAGTGTGTGTATTAAATGATCGAGGAAGGTGATTGAGTTTAGGGACAGTGTGTGTATTAAATGATCGAGGACAGTGATTGAGTTTAGGGACAGTGTGTGTATTAAATGATCGAGGAAGGTGATTGAGTTTAGGGACAGTGTGTGTATTCAATGATCGAGGACAGGGATTGAGTTTAGGGACAGTGTGTGTATTAAATGATCGAGGACAGTGATTGAGTTTAGGGACAGTGTGTGTATTAAATGATCGAGGACAGTGATTGAGTTTAGGGACAGTGTGTGTATTAAATGATCGAGGACAGTGATTGAGTTTAGGGACAGTGTGTGTATTAAATGATCGAGGAAGGTGATTGAGTTTAGGGACAGTGTATGTATTAAATGATCGAGGAAGGTGATTGAGTTTAGGGACAGTGTGTGTATTAAATGATCGAGGACAGTGATTGAGTTTAGGGACAGTGTGTGTATTAAATGATCGAGGACAGTGATTGAGTTTAGGGACAGTGTGTGTATTAAATGATCGAGGACAGTGATTGAGTTTAGGGACAGTGTGTGTGTTAAATGATCGAGGACAGTGATTGAGTTTAGGGACAGTGTGTGTATTAAATGATCGAGGACAGGGATTGAGTTTCGGGACAGTGTGTGTATTAAATGATCGAGGAAGGTGATTGAGTTTAGGGACAGTGTGTGTATTAAATGATCGAGGACAGTGATTGAGTTTAGGGACAGTGTGTGTATTAAATGATCGAGGAAGGTGATTGAGTTTAGGGACAGTGTGTGTATTAAATGATCGAGGAAGGTGATTGAGTTTAGGGACAGTGTGTGTATTAAATGATCGAGGAAGGTGATTGAGTTTAGGGACAGTGTGTGTATTAAATGATCGAGGAAGGTGATTGAGTTTAGGGACAGTGTGTGTTTTAAATGATCGAGGACAGGGATTGAGTTTAGGGACAGTGTGTGTATTAAATGATCGAGGACAGTGATTGAGTTTAGGGACAGTGTGTGTATTAAATGATCGAGGAAGGTGATTGAGTTTAGGGACAGTGTGTGTATTAAATGATCGAGGACAGTGATTGAGTTTAGGGACAGTGTGTGTATTAAATGATCGAGGAAGGTGATTGAGTTTAGGGACAGTGTGTGTATTAAATGATCGAGGAAGGTGATTGAGTTTAGGGACAGTGTGTGTATTAAATGATCGAGGAAGGTGATTGAGTTTAGGGACAGTGTGTGTGTTAAATGATCGAGGACAGTGATTGAGTTCAGGGACAGTGTGTGTATTAAATGATCGAGGAAGGTGATTGAGTTTAGGGACAGTGTGTGTGTTAAATGATCGAGGACAGTGATTGAGTTTAGGGACAGTGTGTGTATTAAATGATCGAGGACAGTGATTGAGTTTAGGGACAGTGTGTGTATTAAATGATCGAGGACAGTGATTGAGTTTAGGGACAGTGTGGGTATTAAATGATCGAGGAAGGTGATTGAGTTTAGGGACAGTGTGTGTATTAAATGATCGAGGAAGGTGATTGAGTTTAGGGACAGTGTGTGTATTAAATGATCGAGGAAGGTGATTGAGTTTAGGGACAGTGTGTGTATTAAATGATCGAGGAAGGTGATTGAGTTTAGGGACAGTGTGTGTATTAAATGATCGAGGAAGGTGATTGAGTTCAGGGACAGTGTGTGTCTTAAATGATCGAGGACAGTGATTGGGTTTAGGGACAGTGTGTGTATTAAATGATCGAGGAAGGTGATTGAGTTTAGAGACAGTGTGTGTATTAAATGATCGAGGACAGTGATTGAGTTTAGGGACAGTGTGTGTATTAAATGATCGAGGACAGTGATTGAGTTTAGGGACAGTGTGTGTATTAAATGATCGAGGAAGGTGATTGAGTTTAGGGACAGTGTGTGTATTAAATGATCGAGGAAGGTGATTGAGTTTAGGGACAGTGTGTGTATTAAATGATCGAGGACAGTGATAGAGTTTAGGGACAGTGTGTGTATTAAATGATCGAGGAAGGTGATTGAGTTTAGGGACAGTGTGTGTATTAAATGATCGAGGACAGTGATTGAGTTTAGGGACAGTGTGTGTATTAAATGATCGAGGACAGTGATTGAGTTTAGGGACAGTGTGTGTATTAAATGATCGAGGAAGGTGATTGAGTTTAGGGACAGTGTGTGTATTAAATGATCGAGGACAGTGATTGAGTTTAGGGACAGTGTGTGTATTAAATGATCGAGGACAGTGATTGAGTTTAGGGACAGTGTATGTATTAAATGATCGAGGACAGTGATTGAGTTTAGGGACAGTGTGTGTTTTAAATGATCGAGGAAGGTGATTGAGTTTAGAGACAGTGTGTGTATTAAATGATCGAGGACAGTGATTGAGTTTAGGGACAGTGTGTGTATTAAATGATCGAGGAAGGTGATTGAGTTTAGAGACAGTGTGTGTATTAAATGATCGAGGACACTGATTGAGTTTAGGGACAGTGTGTGTATTAAATGATCGAGGACAGTGATTGACTTTAGGGACAGTGTGTGTATTAAATGATCGAGGAAGGTGATTGAGTTTAGGGACAGTGTGTGTATTAAATGATCAAGGAAGGTGATTGAGTTTAGAGACAGTGTGTGTATTAAATGATCGAGGAAGGTGATTGAGTTTAGAGACAGTGTGTGTATTAAATGATCGAGGACAGTGATTGAGTTGAGGGACAGTGTGTGTATTAAATGATCGAGGAAGGTGATTGAGTTTAGAGACAGTGTGTGTATTAAATGATCGAGGAAGGTGATTGAGTTTAGGGACAGTGTGTGTATTAAATGATCAAGGAAGGTGATTGAGTTTAGAGACAGTGTGTGTATTAAATGATCGAGGAAGGTGATTGAGTTTAGAGACAGTGTGTGTATTAAATGATCGAGGACAGTGATTGAGTTTAGGGACAGTGTGTGTATTAAATGATCGAGGAAGGTGATTGAGTTTAGAGACAGTGTGTGTATTAAATGATCGAGGACAGTGATTGAGTTCAGGGACATTGTGTGTATTAAATGATCGAGGACAGTGATTGAGTTTAGGGACAGTGTGTGTATTAAATGATCGAGGACAGTGATTGAGTTTAGGGACAGTGTGTGTATTAAATGATCGAGGAAGGTGATTGAGATTAGGGACAGTGTGTGTATTAAATGATCGAGGACAGTGATTGAGTTTAGGGACAGTGTGTGTATTAAATGATCGAGGAAGGTGATTGAGTTTAGGGACAGTGTGTGTATTAAATGATCGAGGAAGGTGATTGGGTTTAGGGACAGTGTGTGTATTAAATGATCGAGGACAGTGATTGAGTTTAGGGACAGTGTGTGTATTAAATGATCGAGGAAGGTGATTGAGTTTAGGGACAGTGTGTGTATTAAATGATCGAGGAAGGTGATTGAGTTTAGGGACAGTGTGTGTATTAAATGATCGAGGAAGGTGATTGAGTTTAGGGACAGTGTGTGTATTAAATGATCGAGGACAGTGATTGAGTTTAGGGACAGTGTGTGTATTAAATGATCGAGGAAGGTGATTGAGTTCAGGGACAGTGTGTGTATTAAATGATCGAGGAAGGTGATTGAGTTTAGGGACAGTGTGTGTATTAAATGATCGAGGAAGGTGATTGAGTTTAGGGACAGTGTGTGTATTAAATGATCGAGGAAGGTGATTGAGTTTAGGGACAGTGTGTGTATTAAATGATCGAGGACAGTGATTGGGTTCAGGGACAGTGTGTGTATTAAATGATCGAGGAAGGTGATTGAGTTTAGGGACAGTGTGTGTATTAAATGATCGAGGAAGGTGATTGAGTTTAGGGACAGTGTGTGTATTAAATGATCGAGGACAGTGATTGAGTTTAGGGACAGTGTGTGTATTAAATGATCGAGGAAGGTGATTGGGTTTAGGGACAGTGTGTGTATTAAATGATCGAGGAAGGTGATTGGGTTTAGGGACAGTGTGTGTATTAAATGATCGAGGACAGTGATTGAGTTTAGGGACAGTGTGTGTATTAAATGATCGAGGACAGTGATTGAGTTTAGGGACAGTGTGTGTATTAAATGATCGAGGACAGTGATTGAGTTTAGGGACAGTGTATGTATTAAATGATCGAGGACAGTGATTGAGTTTAGGGACAGTGTGTGTATTAAATGATGGAGGAAGGTGATTGAGTTTAGGGACAGTGTGTGTATTAAATGATCGAGGAAGGTGATTGAGTTTCGGGACAGTGTATGTATTAAATGATCGAGGAAGGTGATTGAGTTTAGGGACAGTGTGTGTATTAAATGATCGAGGACAGTGATTGAGTTTAGGGACAGTGTGTGTATTAAATGATCGAGGAAGGTGATTGAGTTTAGAGACAGTGTGTGTATTAAATGATCGAGGACAGTGATTGAGTTTAGGGACAGTGTGTGTATTAAATGATCGAGGAAGGTGATTGAGTTTAGAGACAGTGTGTGTATTAAATGATCGAGGACACTGATTGAGTTTAGGGACAGTGTGTGTATTAAATGATCGAGGACAGTGATTGAGTTTAGGGACAGTGTGTGTATTAAATGATCGAGGAAGGTGATTGAGTTTAGGGACAGTGTGTGTATTAAATGATCAAGGAAGGTGATTGAGTTTAGAGACAGTGTGTGTATTAAATGATCGAGGAAGGTGATTGAGTTTAGAGACAGTGTGTGTATTAAATGATCGAGGACAGTGATTGAGTTGAGGGACAGTGTGTGTATTAAATGATCGAGGAAGGTGATTGAGTTTAGAGACAGTGTGTGTATTAAATGATCGAGGACAGTGATTGAGTTCAGGGACATTGTGTGTATTAAATGATCGAGGACAGTGATTGAGTTTAGGGACAGTGTGTGTATTAAATGATCGAGGACAGTGATTGAGTTTAGGGACAGTGTGTGTATTAAATGATCGAGGAAGGTGATTGAGATTAGGGACAGTGTGTGTATTAAATGATCGAGGACAGTGATTGAGTTTAGGGACAGTGTGTGTATTAAATGATCGAGGAAGGTGATTGAGTTTAGGGACAGTGTGTGTATTAAATGATCGAGGAAGGTGATTGGGTTTAGGGACAGTGTGTGTATTAAATGATCGAGGAAGGTGATTGAGTTTAGGGACAGTGTGTGTATTAAATGATCGAGGACAGTGATTGAGTTGAGGGACAGTGTGTGTATTAAATGATCGAGGAAGGTGATTGAGTTCAGGGACAGTGTGTGTATTAAATGATCGAGGAAGGTGATTGAGTTTAGGGACAGTGTGTGTATTAAATGATCGAGGAAGGTGATTGAGTTTAGGGACAGTGTGTGTATTAAATGATCGAGGAAGGTTATTGAGTTTAGGGACAGTGTGTGTATTAAATGATCGAGGAAGGTGATTGAGTTTAGGGACAGTGTGTGTATTAAATGATCGAGGACAGTGATTGGGTTCAGGGACAGTGTGTGTATTAAATGATCGAGGAAGGTGATTGAGTTTAGGGACAGTGTGTGTATTAAATGATCGAGGAAGGTGATTGAGTTTAGGGACAGTGTGTGTATTAAATGATCGAGGACAGTGATTGAGTTTAGGGACAGTGTGTGTATTAAATGATCGAGGAAGGTGATTGGGTTTAGGGACAGTGTGTGTATTAAATGATCGAGGAAGGTGATTGGGTTTAGGGACAGTGTGTGTATTAAATGATCGAGGACAGTGATTGAGTTTAGGGACAGTGTGTGTATTAAATGATCGAGGACAGTGATTGGGTTTAGGGACAGTGTGTGTATTAAATGATAGAGGACAGTGATTGAGTTTAGGAACAGTGTGTGTATTAAATGATCGAGGACAGTGATTGAGTTTAGGGACAGTGTGTGTATTAAATGATCGAGGAAGGTGAATGAGTTTAGGGACAGTGTGTGTATTAAATGATCGAGGACAGGGATTGAGTTTAGGGACAGTGTGTGTATTAAATGATCGAGGAAGGTGATTGAGTTTAGGGACAGTGTGTGTATTAAATGATCGAGGACAGTGATTGGGTTTAGGGACAGTGTGTGTATTAAATGATCGAGGACAGTGATTGAGTTTAGGGACAGTGTGTGTATTAAATGATCGAGGACAGTGAATGAGTTTAGGGACAGTGTGTGTATTAAATGATCGAGGACAGTGATTGAGTTTAGGGACAGTGTGTGTATTAAATGATCGAGGACAGTGATTGAGTTTAGGGACAGTGTGTGTATTAAATGATCGAGGAAGGTGATTGAGTTTAGGGACAGTGTGTGTATTAAATGATCGAGGACAGTGATTGAGTTTAGGGACAGTGTGTGTATTAAATGATCGAGGACAGTGATTGAGTTTAGGGACAGTGTGTGTATTAAATGATCGAGGAAGGTGATTGAGTTTAGGGACAGTGTGTGTATTAAATGATCGAGGACAGTGATTGAGTTGAGGGACAGTGTGTGTATTAAATGATCGAGGAAGGTGATTGAGTTTAGGGACAGTGTGTGTATTAAATGATCGAGGACAGTGATTGAGTTTAGGGACAGTGTGTGTATTAAATGATCGAGGAAGGTGATTGAGTTTAGGGACAGTGTGTGTATTAAATGATCGAGGACAGTGATTGAGTTTAGGGACAGTGTGTGTATTAAATGATCGAGGAAGGTGATTGAGTTAAGGGACAGTGTGTGTATTAAATGATCGAGGACAGTGATTGAGTTTAGGGACAGTGTGTGTATTAAATGATCGAGGAAGGTGATTGAGTTTAGGGACAGTGTGTGTATTAAATGATCGAGGAAGGTGATTGAGTTTAGGGACAGTGTGTGTATTAAATGATCGAGGAAGGTGATTGAGTTTAGGGACAGTGTGTGTATTAAATGATCGAGGAAGGTGATTGAGTTTAGGGACAGTGTGTGTATTAAATGATCGAGGAAGGTGATTGAGTTTAGGGACAGTGTGTGTATTAAATGATCGAGGACAGTGATTGAGTTTAGGGACAGTGTGTGTATTAAATGATCGAGGAAGGTGATTGAGTTTAGGGACAGTGTGTGTATTAAATGATCGAGGACAGTGATTGAGTTTAGGGACAGTGTGTGTATTAAATGATCGAGGAAGGTGATTGAGTTTAGGGACAGTGTGTGTATTAAATGATCGAGGAAGGTGATTGAGTTTAGGGACAGTGTGTGTATTAAATGATCGAGGAAGGTGATTGAGTTTAGGGACAGTGTGTGTATTAAATGATCGAGGAAGGTGATTGAGTTTAGGGACAGTGTGTGTATTAAATGATCGAGGACAGGGATTGAGTTTAGGGACAGTGTGTGTATTAAATGATCGAGGACAGTGATTGAGTTTAGGGACAGTGTGTGTATTAAATGATCGAGGACAGGGATTGAGTTTAGGGACAGTGTGTGTATTAAATGATCGAGGAAGGTGATTGAGTTTAGGGACAGTGTGTGTATTAAATGATCGAGGACAGTGATTGGGTTTAGGGACAGTGTGTGTATTAAATGATCGAGGACAGTGATTGGGTTTAGGGACAGTGTGTGTATTAAATGATCGAGGACAGTGATTGAGTTTAGGGACAGTGTGTGTATTAAATGATCGAGGACAGTGAATGAGTTTAGGGACAGTGTGTGTATTAAATGATCGAGGACAGTGATTGAGTTTAGGGACAGTGTGTGTATTAAATGATCGAGGACAGTGATTGAGTTTAGGGACAGTGTGTGTATTAAATGATCGAGGAAGGTGATTGAGTTTAGGGACAGTGTGTGTATTAAGTGATCGAGGACAGTGATTGAGTTTAGGGACAGTGTGTGTATTAAATGATCGAGGACAGTGATTGAGTTTAGGGACAGTGTGTGTATTAAATGATCGAGGAAGGTGATTGAGTTTAGGGACAGTGTGTGTATTAAATGATCGAGGACAGTGATTGAGTTGAGGGACAGTGTGTGTATTAAATGATCGAGGAAGGTGATTGAGTTTAGGGACAGTGTGTGTATTAAATGATCGAGGACAGTGATTGAGTTTAGGGACAGTGTGTGTATTAAATGATCGAGGAAGGTGATTGAGTTTAGGGACAGTGTGTGTATTAAATGATCGAGGACAGTGATTGAGTTTAGGGACAGTGTGTGTATTAAATGATCGAGGAAGGTGATTGAGTTAAGGGACAGTGTGTGTATTAAATGATCGAGGACAGTGATTGAGTTTAGGGACAGTGTGTGTATTAAATGATCGAGGAAGGTGATTGAGTTTAGGGACAGTGTGTGTATTAAATGATCGAGGAAGGTGATTGAGTTTAGGGACAGTGTGTGTATTAAATGATCGAGGAAGGTGATTGAGTTTAGGGACAGTGTGTGTATTAAATGATCGAGGAAGGTGATTGAGTTTAGGGACAGTGTGTGTATTAAATGATCGAGGAAGGTGATTGAGTTTAGGGACAGTGTGTGTATTAAATGATCGAGGAAGGTGATTGAGTTTAGGGACAGTGTGTGTATTAAATGATCGAGGACAGTGATTGAGTTTAGGGACAGTGTGTGTATTAAATGATCGAGGAAGGTGAATGAGTTTAGGGACAGTGTGTGTATTAAATGATCGAGGACAGTGATTGAGTTTAGGGACAGTGTGTGTATTAAATGATCGAGGAAGGTGATTGAGTTTAGGGACAGTGTGTGTATTAAATGATCGAGGACAGTGATTGGGTTCAGGGACAGTGTGTGTATTAAATGATCGAGGAAGGTGATTGAGTTTAGGGACAGTGTGTGTATTAAATGATCGAGGAAGGTGATTGAGTTTAGGGACAGTGTGTGTATTAAATGATCGAGGAAGGTGATTGAGTTTAGGGACAGTGTGTGTATTAAATGATCGAGGACAGTGATTGAGTTTAGGGACAGTGTGTGTATTAAATGATCGAGGAAGGTGATTGGGTTTAGGGACAGTGTGTGTATTAAATGATCGAGGAAGGTGATTGGGTTTAGGGACAGTGTGTGTATTAAATGATCGAGGACAGTGATTGAGTTTAGGGACAGTGTGTGTATTAAATGATCGAGGACAGTGATTGAGCTTAGGGACAGTGTGTGTATTAAATGATCGAGGACAGTGATTGAGTTTAGGGACAGTGTATGTATTAAATGATCGAGGACAGTGATTGAGTTTAGGGACAGTGTGTGTATTAAATGATGGAGGAAGGTGATTGAGTTTAGGGACAGTGTGTGTATTAAATGATCGAGGAAGGTGATTGAGTTTCGGGACAGTGTATGTATTAAATGATCGAGGAAGGTGATTGAGTTTAGGGACAGTGTGTGTATTAAATGATCGAGGACAGTGATTGAGTTTAGGGACAGTGTGTGTATTAAATGATCGAGGAAGGTGATTGAGTTTAGAGACAGTGTGTGTATTAAATGATCGAGGACAGTGATTGAGTTTAGGGACAGTGTGTGTATTAAATGATCGAGGAAGGTGATTGAGTTTAGAGACAGTGTGTGTATTAAATGATCGAGGACACTGATTGAGTTTAGGGACAGTGTGTGTATTAAATGATCGAGGACAGTGATTGAGTTTAGGGACAGTGTGTGTATTAAATGATCGAGGAAGGTGATTGAGTTTAGGGACAGTGTGTGTATTAAATGATCAAGGAAGGTGATTGAGTTTAGAGACAGTGTGTGTATTAAATGATCGAGGAAGGTGATTGAGTTTAGAGACAGTGTGTGTATTAAATGATCGAGGACAGTGATTGAGTTGAGGGACAGTGTGTGTATTAAATGATCGAGGAAGGTGATTGAGTTTAGAGACAGTGTGTGTATTAAATGATCGAGGACAGTGATTGAGTTCAGGGACATTGTGTGTATTAAATGATCGAGGACAGTGATTGAGTTTAGGGACAGTGTGTGTATTAAATGATCGAGGACAGTGATTGAGTTTAGGGACAGTGTGTGTATTAAATGATCGAGGAAGGTGATTGAGATTAGGGACAGTGTGTGTATTAAATGATCGAGGACAGTGATTGAGTTTAGGGACAGTGTGTGTATTAAATGATCGAGGAAGGTGATTGAGTTTAGGGACAGTGTGTGTATTAAATGATCGAGGAAGGTGATTGGGTTTAGGGACAGTGTGTGTATTAAATGATCGAGGAAGGTGATTGAGTTTAGGGACAGTGTGTGTATTAAATGATCGAGGACAGTGATTGAGTTGAGGGACAGTGTGTGTATTAAATGATCGAGGAAGGTGATTGAGTTCAGGGACAGTGTGTGTATTAAATGATCGAGGAAGGTGATTGAGTTTAGGGACAGTGTGTGTATTAAATGATCGAGGAAGGTGATTGAGTTTAGGGACAGTGTGTGTATTAAATGATCGAGGAAGGTTATTGAGTTTAGGGACAGTGTGTGTATTAAATGATCGAGGAAGGTGATTGAGTTTAGGGACAGTGTGTGTATTAAATGATCGAGGACAGTGATTGGGTTCAGGGACAGTGTGTGTATTAAATGATCGAGGAAGGTGATTGAGTTTAGGGACAGTGTGTGTATTAAATGATCGAGGAAGGTGATTGAGTTTAGGGACAGTGTGTGTATTAAATGATCGAGGACAGTGATTGAGTTTAGGGACAGTGTGTGTATTAAATGATCGAGGAAGGTGATTGGGTTTAGGGACAGTGTGTGTATTAAATGATCGAGGAAGGTGATTGGGTTTAGGGACAGTGTGTGTATTAAATGATCGAGGACAGTGATTGAGTTTAGGGACAGTGTGTGTATTAAATGATCGAGGACAGTGATTGGGTTTAGGGACAGTGTGTGTATTAAATGATAGAGGACAGTGATTGAGTTTAGGAACAGTGTGTGTATTAAATGATCGAGGACAGTGATTGAGTTTAGGGACAGTGTGTGTATTAAATGATCGAGGAAGGTGATTGAGTTTAGGGACAGTGTGTGTATTAAATGATCGAGGACAGGGATTGAGTTTAGGGACAGTGTGTGTATTAAATGATCGAGGACAGTGATTGGGTTTAGGGACAGTGTGTGTATTAAATGATCGAGGACAGTGATTGGGTTTAGGGACAGTGTGTGTATTAAATGATCGAGGACAGTGATTGAGTTTAGGGACAGTGTGTGTATTAAATGATCGAGGACAGTGAATGAGTTTAGGGACAGTGTGTGTATTAAATGATCGAGGACAGTGATTGAGTTTAGGGACAGTGTGTGTATTAAATGATCGAGGACAGTGATTGAGTTTAGGGACAGTGTGTGTATTAAATGATCGAGGAAGGTGATTGAGTTTAGGGACAGTGTGTGTATTAAATGATCGAGGACAGTGATTGAGTTTAGGGACAGTGTGTGTATTAAATGATCGAGGACAGTGATTGAGTTTAGGGACAGTGTGTGTATTAAATGATCGAGGAAGGTGATTGAGTTTAGGGACAGTGTGTGTATTAAATGATCGAGGACAGTGATTGAGTTGAGGGACAGTGTGTGTATTAAATGATCGAGGAAGGTGATTGAGTTTAGGGACAGTGTGTGTATTAAATGATCGAGGACAGTGATTGAGTTTAGGGACAGTGTGTGTATTAAATGATCGAGGAAGGTGATTGAGTTTAGGGACAGTGTGTGTATTAAATGATCGAGGACAGTGATTGAGTTTAGGGACAGTGTGTGTATTAAATGATCGAGGAAGGTGATTGAGTTAAGGGACAGTGTGTGTATTAAATGATCGAGGACAGTGATTGAGTTTAGGGACAGTGTGTGTATTAAATGATCGAGGAAGGTGATTGAGTTTAGGGACAGTGTGTGTATTAAATGATCGAGGAAGGTGATTGAGTTTAGGGACAGTGTGTGTATTAAATGATCGAGGAAGGTGATTGAGTTTAGGGACAGTGTGTGTATTAAATGATCGAGGAAGGTGATTGAGTTTAGGGACAGTGTGTGTATTAAATGATCGAGGAAGGTGATTGAGTTTAGGGACAGTGTGTGTATTAAATGATCGAGGACAGTGATTGAGTTTAGGGACAGTGTGTGTATTAAATGATCGAGGAAGGTGATTGAGTTTAGGGACAGTGTGTGTATTAAATGATCGAGGACAGTGATTGAGTTTAGGGACAGTGTGTGTATTAAATGATCGAGGAAGGTGAATGAGTTTAGGGACAGTGTGTGTATTAAATGATCGAGGACAGTGATTGAGTTTAGGGACAGTGTGTGTATTAAATGATCGAGGAAGGTGATTGAGTTTAGGGACAGTGTGTGTATTAAATGATCGAGGACAGTGATTGGGTTCAGGGACAGTGTGTGTATTAAATGATCGAGGAAGGTGATTGAGTTTAGGGACAGTGTGTGTATTAAATGATCGAGGAAGGTGATTGAGTTTAGGGACAGTGTGTGTATTAAATGATCGAGGACAGTGATTGAGTTTAGGGACAGTGTGTGTATTAAATGATCGAGGAAGGTGATTGGGTTTAGGGACAGTGTGTGTATTAAATGATCGAGGAAGGTGATTGGGTTTAGGGACAGTGTGTGTATTAAATGATCGAGGACAGTTATTGAGTTTAGGGACAGTGTGTGTATTAAATGATCGAGGACAGTGATTGAGTTTAGGGACAGTGTGTGTATTAAATGATCGAGGACAGTGATTGAGTTTAGGGACAGTGTATGTATTAAATGATCGAGGACAGTGATTGAGTTTAGGGACAGTGTGTGTATTAAATGATGGAGGAAGGTGATTGAGTTTAGGGACAGTGTGTGTATTAAATGATCGAGGAAGGTGATTGAGTTTCGGGACAGTGTATGTATTAAATGATCGAGGAAGGTGATTGAGTTTAGGGACAGTGTGTGTATTAAATGATCGAGGACAGTGATTGAGTTTAGGGACAGTGTGTGTATTAAATGATCGAGGAAGGTGATTGAGTTTAGAGACAGTGTGTGTATTAAATGATCGAGGACAGTGATTGAGTTTAGGGACAGTGTGTGTATTAAATGATCGAGGAAGGTGATTGAGTTTAGAGACAGTGTGTGTATTAAATGATCGAGGACACTGATTGAGTTTAGGGACAGTGTGTGTATTAAATGATCGAGGACAGTGATTGAGTTTAGGAACAGTGTGTGTATTAAATGATCGAGGAAGGTGATTGAGTTTAGGGACAGTGTGTGTATTAAATGATCGAGGACAGTGAATGAGTTTAGGGACAGTGTGTGTATTAAATGATCGAGGACAGTGATTGAGTTTAGGGACAGTGTGTGTATTAAATGATCGAGGACAGTGATTGAGTTTAGGGACAGTGTGTGTATTAAATGATCGAGGACAGTGATTGAGTTTAGGGACAGTGTGTGTATTAAATGATCGAGGAAGGTGATTGAGTTTAGGGACAGTGTGTGTATTAAATGATCGAGGACAGTGATTGAGTTTAGGGACAGTGTGTGTATTAAATGATCGAGGACAGTGATTGAGTTTAGGGACAGTGTGTGTATTAAATGATCGAGGAAGGTGATTGAGTTTAGGGACAGTGTGTGTATTAAATGATCGAGGACAGTGATTGAGTTGAGGGACAGTGTGTGTATTAAATGATCGAGGAAGGTGATTGAGTTTAGGGACAGTGTGTGTATTAAATGATCGAGGACAGTGATTGAGTTTAGGGACAGTGTGTGTATTAAATGATCGAGGACAGTGATTGAGTTTAGGGACAGTGTGTGTATTAAATGATCGAGGACAGTGATTGAGTTTAGGGACAGTGTGTGTATTAAATGATCGAGGAAGGTGATTGAGTTTAGGGACAGTGTGTGTATTAAATGATCGAGGACAGTGATTGAGTTTAGGGACAGTGTGTGTATTAAATGATCGAGGAAGGTGAATGAGTTTAGGGACAGTGTGTGTATTAAATGATCGAGGACAGTGATTGAGTTTAGGGACAGTGTGTGTATTAAATGATCGAGGACAGTGATTGAGTTTAGGGACAGTGTGTGTATTAAATGATCGAGGACAGGGATTGAGTTTAGGGACAGTGTGTGTATTAAATGATCGAGGACAGTGATTGGGTTTAGGGACAGTGTGTGTATTAAATGATCGAGGACAGTGATTGAGTTTAGGGACAGTGTGTGTATTAAATGATCGAGGAAGGTGATTGAGTTTAGGGACAGTGTGTGTATTAAATGATTGAGGAAGGTGATTGAGTTTAGGGACAGTGTGTGTATTAAATGATCGAGGACAGTGATTGGGTTTAGGGACAGTGTGTGTATTAAATGATCGAGGACAGTGATTGGGTTTAGGGACAGTGTGTGTATTAAATGATCGAGGACAGTGATTGAGTTTAGGGACAGTGTGTGTATTAAATGATCGAGGACAGTGAATGAGTTTAGGGACAGTGTGTGTATTAAATGATCGAGGAAGGTGATTGAGTTTAGGGACAGTGTGTGTATTAAATGATCGAGGAAGGTGATTGAGTTCAGGGACAGTGTGTGTATTAAATGATCGAGGACAGTGATTGGGTTTAGGGACAGTGTTTGTATTAAATGATCGAGGACAGTGATTGAGTTTAGGGACAGTGTGTGTATTAAATGATCGAGGACAGTGATTGGGTTTAGGGACAGTGTGTGTATTAAATGATCGAGGACAGTGATTGGGTTTAGGGACAGTGTGTGTATTAAATGATCGAGGACAGTGATTGGGTTTAGGGACAGTGTGTGTATTAAATGATCGAGGAAGGTGATTGAGTTTAGGGACAGTGTGTGTATTAAATGATCGAGGACAGTGATTGGGTTTAGGAACAGTGTGTGTATTAAATGATCGAGGACAGTGATTGGGTTTAGGGACAGTGTGGGTATTAAATGATCGAGGAAGATGATTGAGTTTACGGACAGTGTGTGTATTAAATGATCGAGGAACATGATTGAGTTCAGGGACAGTGTGTGTATTAAATGATCGAGGAAGGTGATTGAGTTTAGGGACAGTGTGTGTATTAAATGATCGAGGAAGGTGATTGAGTTCAGGGACAGTGTGTGTATTAAATGATAGAGGACCGTGATTGAGTTTAGGAACAGTGTGTGTATTAAATGATCGAGGACAGTGATTGAGTTTAGGGACAGTGTGTGTATTAAATGATCGAGGACAGTGATTGAGTTTAGGGACAGTGTGTGTATTAAATGATCGAGGACAGTGATTGAGTTTAGGGACAGTGTGTGTATTAAATGATCGAGGAAGGTGATTGAGTTTAGGGACAGTGTGGGTATTAAATGATCGAGGAAGATGATTGAGTTTAGGGACAGTGTGTGTATTAAATGATCGAGGAAGGTGATTGAGTTCAGGGACAGTGTGTGTATTAAATGATCGAGGACAGTGATTGGGTTTAGGGACAGTGTGTGTATTAAATGATCGAGGAAGGTGATTGAGTTTAGGGACAGTGTGTGTATTAAATGATCGAGGAAGGTGATTGAGTTTAGGGACAGTGTGTGTATTAAATGATCGAGGAAGGTGATTGAGTTTAGGGACAGTGTGTGTATTAAATGATCGAGGACAGTGATTGAGTTTAGGGACAGTGTGTGTATTAAATGATCGAGGAAGGTGATTGAGTTTAGGGACAGTGTGTGTATTAAATGATCGAGGACAGTGATTGAGTTTAGGGACAGTGTGTGTATTAAATGATCGAGGAAGGTGAATGAGTTTAGGGACAGTGTGTGTATTAAATGATCGAGGACAGTGATTGAGTTTAGGGACAGTGTGTGTATTAAATGATCGAGGAAGGTGATTGAGTTTAGGGACAGTGTGTGTATTAAATGATCGAGGACAGTGATTGGGTTCAGGGACAGTGTGTGTATTAAATGATCGAGGAAGGTGATTGAGTTTAGGGACAGTGTGTGTATTAAATGATCGAGGAAGGTGATTGAGTTTAGGGACAGTGTGTGTATTAAATGATCGAGGACAGTGATTGAGTTTAGGGACAGTGTGTGTATTAAATGATCGAGGAAGGTGATTGGGTTTAGGGACAGTGTGTGTATTAAATGATCGAGGAAGGTGATTGGGTTTAGGGACAGTGTGTGTATTAAATGATCGAGGACAGTGATTGAGTTTAGGGACAGTGTGTGTATTAAATGATCGAGGACAGTGATTGAGCTTAGGGACAGTGTGTGTATTAAATGATCGAGGACAGTGATTGAGTTTAGGGACAGTGTATGTATTAAATGATCGAGGACAGTGATTGAGTTTAGGGACAGTGTGTGTATTAAATGATCGAGGACAGTGATTGAGTTTAGGGACAGTGTATGTATTAAATGATCGAGGACAGTGATTGAGTTTAGGGACAGTGTGTGTATTAAATGATCGAGGAAGGTGATTGAGTTTCGGGACAGTGTATGTATTAAATGATCGAGGAAGGTGATTGAGTTTAGGGACAGTGTGTGTATTAAATGATCGAGGACAGTGATTGAGTTTAGGGACAGTGTGTGTATTAAATGATCGAGGAAGGTGATTGAGTTTAGAGACAGTGTGTGTATTAAATGATCGAGGACAGTGATTGAGTTTAGGGACAGTGTGTGTATTAAATGATCGAGGAAGGTGATTGAGTTTAGAGACAGTGTGTGTATTAAATGATCGAGGACACTGATTGAGTTTAGGGACAGTGTGTGTATTAAATGATCGAGGACAGTGATTGAGTTTAGGGACAGTGTGTGTATTAAATGATCGAGGAAGGTGATTGAGTTTAGGGACAGTGTGTGTATTAAATGATCAAGGAAGGTGATTGAGTTTAGAGACAGTGTGTGTATTAAATGATCGAGGAAGGTGATTGAGTTTAGAGACAGTGTGTGTATTAAATGATCGAGGACAGTGATTGAGTTGAGGGACAGTGTGTGTATTAAATGATCGAGGAAGGTGATTGAGTTTAGAGACAGTGTGTGTATTAAATGATCGAGGACAGTGATTGAGTTCAGGGACATTGTGTGTATTAAATGATCGAGGACAGTGATTGAGTTTAGGGACAGTGTGTGTATTAAATGATCGAGGACAGTGATTGAGTTTAGGGACAGTGTGTGTATTAAATGATCGAGGAAGGTGATTGAGATTAGGGACAGTGTGTGTATTAAATGATCGAGGACAGTGATTGAGTTTAGGGACAGTGTGTGTATTAAATGATCGAGGAAGGTGATTGAGTTTAGGGACAGTGTGTGTATTAAATGATCGAGGAAGGTGATTGGGTTTAGGGACAGTGTGTGTATTAAATGATCGAGGAAGGTGATTGAGTTTAGGGACAGTGTGTGTATTAAATGATCGAGGACAGTGATTGAGTTGAGGGACAGTGTGTGTATTAAATGATCGAGGAAGGTGATTGAGTTCAGGGACAGTGTGTGTATTAAATGATCGAGGAAGGTGATTGAGTTTAGGGACAGTGTGTGTATTAAATGATCGAGGAAGGTGATTGAGTTTAGGGACAGTGTGTGTATTAAATGATCGAGGAAGGTTATTGAGTTTAGGGACAGTGTGTGTATTAAATGATCGAGGAAGGTGATTGAGTTTAGGGACAGTGTGTGTATTAAATGATCGAGGACAGTGATTGGGTTTAGGGACAGTGTGTGTATTAAATGATCGAGGAAGGTGATTGGGTTTAGGGACAGTGTGTGTATTAAATGATAGAGGACAGTGATTGAGTTTAGGGACAGTGTGTGTATTAAATGATCGAGGACAGTGATTGGGTTTAGGGACAGTGTGTGTATTAAATGATAGAGGACAGTGATTGAGTTTAGGAACAGTGTGTGTATTAAATGATCGAGGACAGTGATTGAGTTTAGGGACAGTGTGTGTATTGAATGATCGAGGAAGGTGAATGAGTTTAGGGACAGTGTGTGTATTAAATGATCGAGGACAGGGATTGAGTTTAGGGACAGTGTGTGTATTAAATGATCGAGGAAGGTGATTGAGTTTAGGGACAGTGTGTGTATTAAATGATCGAGGACAGTGATTGAGTTTAGGGACAGTGTGTGTATTAAATGATCGAGGAAGGTGATTGAGTTTAGGGACAGTGTGTGTATTAAATGATCGAGGACAGTGATTGAGTTGAGGGACAGTGTGTGTATTAAATGATCGAGGAAGGTGATTGAGTTTAGGGACAGTGTGTGTATTAAATGATCGAGGACAGTGATTGAGTTTAGGGACAGTGTGTGTATTAAATGATCGAGGAAGGTGATTGAGTTTAGGGACAGTGTGTGTATTAAATGATCGAGGACAGTGATTGAGTTTAGGGACAGTGTGTGTATTAAATGATCGAGGAAGGTGATTGAGTTTAGGGACAGTGTGTGTATTAAATGATCGAGGAAGGTGATTGAGTTTAGGGACAGTGTGTGTATTAAATGATCGAGGAAGGTGATTGAGTTTAGGGACAGTGTGTGTATTAAATGATCGAGGAAGGTGATTGAGTTTAGGGACAGTGTGTGTATTAAATGATCGAGGAAGGTGATTGAGTTTAGGGACAGTGTGTGTATTAAATGATCGAGGACAGTGATTGAGTTTAGGGACAGTGTGTGTATTAAATGATCGAGGAAGGTGATTGAGTTTAGGGACAGTGTGTGTATTAAATGATCGAGGACAGTGATTGAGTTTAGGGACAGTGTGTGTATTAAATGATCGAGGAAGGTGAATGAGTTTAGGGACAGTGTGTGTATTAAATGATCGAGGACAGTGATTGAGTTTAGGGACAGTGTGTGTATTAAATGATCGAGGAAGGTGATTGAGTTTAGGGACAGTGTGTGTATTAAATGATCGAGGACAGTGATTGAGTTTAGGGACAGTGTGTGTATTAAATGATCGAGGAAGGTGATTGGGTTTAGGGACAGTGTGTGTATTAAATGATCGAGGAAGGTGATTGAGTTTAGGGACAGTGTGTGTATTAAATGATCGAGGAAGGTGATTGAGTTTAGGGACAGTGTGTGTATTAAATGATCGAGGACAGTGATTGAGTTTAGGGACAGTGTGTGTATTAAATGATCGAGGAAGGTGATTGGGTTTAGGGACAGTGTGTGTATTAAATGATCGAGGAAGGTGATTGGGTTTAGGGACAGTGTGTGTATTAAATGATCGAGGACAGTGATTGAGTTTAGGGACAGTGTGTGTATTAAATGATCGAGGACAGTGATTGAGTTTAGGGACAGTGTGTGTATTAAATGATCGAGGACAGTGATTGAGTTTAGGGACAGTGTATGTATTAAATGATCGAGGACAGTGATTGAGTTTAGGGACAGTGTGTGTATTAAATGATGGAGGAAGGTGATTGAGTTTAGGGACAGTGTGTGTATTAAATGATCGAGGAAGGTGATTGAGTTTCGGGACAGTGTATGTATTAAATGATCGAGGAAGGTGATTGAGTTTAGGGACAGTGTGTGTATTAAATGATCGAGGACAGTGATTGAGTTTAGGGACAGTGTGTGTATTAAATGATCGAGGAAGGTGATTGAGTTTAGAGACAGTGTGTGTATTAAATGATCGAGGACAGTGATTGAGTTTAGGGACAGTGTGTGTATTAAATGATCGAGGAAGGTGATTGAGTTTAGAGACAGTGTGTGTATTAAATGATCGAGGACACTGATTGAGTTTAGGGACAGTGTGTGTATTAAATGATCGAGGACAGTGATTGAGTTTAGGGACAGTGTGTGTATTAAATGATCGAGGAAGGTGATTGAGTTTAGGGACAGTGTGTGTATTAAATGATCGAGGACAGTGAATGAGTTTAGGGACAGTGTGTGTATTAAATGATCGAGGACAGTGATTGAGTTTAGGGACAGTGTGTGTATTAAATGATCAAGGACAGTGATTGAGTTTAGGGACAGTGTGTGTATTAAATGATCGAGGACAGTGATTGAGTTTAGGGACAGTGTGTGTATTAAATGATCGAGGAAGGTGATTGAGTTTAGGGACAGTGTGTGTATTAAATGATCGAGGACAGTGATTGAGTTTAGGGACAGTGTGTGTATTAAATGATCGAGGACAGTGATTGAGTTTAGGGACAGTGTGTGTATTAAATGATCGAGGAAGGTGATTGAGTTTAGGGACAGTGTGTGTATTAAATGATCGAGGACAGTGATTGAGTTGAGGGACAGTGTGTGTATTAAATGATCGAGGAAGGTGATTGAGTTTAGGGACAGTGTGTGTATTAAATGATCGAGGACAGTGATTGAGTTTAGGGACAGTGTGTGTATTAAATGATCGAGGAAGGTGATTGAGTTTAGGGACAGTGTGTGTATTAAATGATCGAGGACAGTGATTGAGTTTAGGGACAGTGTGTGTATTAAATGATCGAGGAAGGTGATTGAGTTAAGGGACAGTGTGTGTATTAAATGATCGAGGACAGTGATTGAGTTTAGGGACAGTGTGTGTATTAAATGATCGAGGAAGGTGATTCAGTTTAGGGACAGTGTGTGTATTAAATGATCGAGGAAGGTGATTGAGTTTAGGGACAGTGTGTGTATTAAATGATCGAGGAAGGTGATTGAGTTTAGGGACAGTGTGTGTATTAAATGATCGAGGAAGGTGATTGAGTTTAGGGACAGTGTGTGTATTAAATGATCGAGGAAGGTGATTGAGTTTAGGGACAGTGTGTGTATTAAATGATCGAGGACAGTGATTGAGTTTAGGGACAGTGTGTGTATTAAATGATCGAGGAAGGTGATTGAGTTTAGGGACAGTGTGTGTATTAAATGATCGAGGACAGTGATTGAGTTTAGGGACAGTGTGTGTATTAAATGATCGAGGAAGGTGAATGAGTTTAGGGACAGTGTGTGTATTAAATGATCGAGGACAGTGATTGAGTTTAGGGACAGTGTGTGTATTAAATGATCGAGGACAGTGATTGAGTTTAGGGACAGTGTGTGTATTAAATGATCGAGGACAGGGATTGAGTTTAGGGACAGTGTGGGTATTAAATGATCGAGGACAGTGATTGAGTTTAGGGACAGTGTGTGTATTAAATGATCGAGGACAGGGATTGAGTTTAGGGACAGTGTGTGTATTAAATGATCGAGGACAGTGATTGGGTTTAGGGACAGTGTGTGTATTAAATGATCGAGGAAGGTGATTGAGTTTAGGGACAGTGTGTGTATTAAATGATCGAGGACAGTGATTGAGTTTAGGGACAGTGTGTGTATTAAATGATCGAGGAAGGTGATTGAGTTTAGGGACAGTGTGTGTATTAAATGATCGAGGACAGTGATTGAGTTTAGGGACAGTGTGTGTATTAAATGATCGAGGAAGGTGATTGAGTTTAGGGACAGTGTGTGTATTAAATGATTGAGGAAGGTGATTGAGTTTAGGGACAGTGTGTGTATTAAATGATCGAGGACAGTGATTGGGTTTAGGGACAGTGTGTGTATTAAATGATCGAGGACAGTGATTGGGTTTAGGGACAGTGTGTGTATTAAATGATCGAGGACAGTGATTGAGTTTAGGGACAGTGTGTGTATTAAATGATCGAGGACAGTGAATGAGTTTAGGGACAGTGTGTGTATTAAATGATCGAGGAAGGTGATTGAGTTTAGGGACAGTGTGTGTATTAAATGATCGAGGAAGGTGATTGAGTTCAGGGACAGTGTGTGTATTAAATGATCGAGGACAGTGATTGGGTTTAGGGACAGTGTTTGTATTAAATGATCGAGGACAGTGATTGAGTTTAGGGACAGTGTGTGTATTAAATGATCGAGGACAGTGATTGGGTTTAGGGACAGTGTGTGTATTAAATGATCGAGGACAGTGATTGGGTTTAGGGACAGTGTGTGTATTAAATGATCGAGGACAGTGATTGGGTTTAGGGACAGTGTGTGTATTAAATGATCGAGGAAGGTGATTGAGTTTAGGGACAGTGTGTGTATTAAATGATCGAGGACAGTGATTGGGTTTAGGGACAGTGTGTGTATTAAATGATCGAGGACAGTGATTGGGTTTAGGGACAGTGTGGGTATTAAATGATCGAGGAAGATGATTGAGTTTAGGGACAGTGTGTGTATTAAATGATCGAGGAACATGATTGAGTTTAGGGACAGTGTGTGTATTAAATGATCGAGGAAGGTGATTGAGTTTAGGGACAGTGTGTGTATTAAATGATCGAGGAAGGTGATTGAGTTCAGGGACAGTGTGTGTATTAAATGATAGAGGACCGTGATTGAGTTTAGGAACAGTGTGTGTATTAAATGATCGAGGACAGTGATTGAGTTTAGGGACAGTGTGTGTATTAAATGATCGAGGACAGTGATTGAGTTTAGGGACAGTGTGTGTATTAAATGATCGAGGACAGTGATTGAGTTTAGGGACAGTGTGTGTATTAAATGATCGAGGAAGGTGATTGAGTTTAGGGACAGTGTGGGTATTAAATGATCGAGGAAGATGATTGAGTTTAGGGACAGTGTGTGTATTAAATGATCGAGGAAGGTGATTGAGTTCAGGGACAGTGTGTGTATTAAATGATCGAGGACAGTGATTGGGTTTAGGGACAGTGTGTGTATTAAATGATCGAGGAAGGTGATTGAGTTTAGGGACAGTGTGTGTATTAAATGATCGAGGACAGTGATTGAGTTTAGGGACAGTGTGTGTATTAAATGATCGAGGACAGTGATTGAGTTTAGGTACAGTGTGTGTATTAAATGATCGAGGAAGGTGATTGAGTTTAGGGACAGTGTGTGTATTAAATGATCGAGGACAGTGATTGAGTTTAGGGACAGTGTGTGTATTAAATGATCGAGGACAGTGATTGGGTTTAGGGACAGTGTGTGTATTAAATGATCGAGGACAGTGATTGAGTTTAGGGACAGTGTGTGTATTAAATGATCGAGGACAGTGATTGAGTTTAGGGACAGTGTGTGTATTAAATGATCGAGGAAGGTGATTGAGTTTAGGGACAGTGTGTGTATTAAATGATCGAGGAAGGTGATTGAGTTTAGGGACAGTGTGTGTATTAAATGATCGAGGACAGGGATTGGGTTTAGGCACAGTGTGTGTATTAAATGATCGAGGACAGTGATTGAGTTTAGGGACAGTGTGTGTATTAAATGATCGAGGACAGTGATTGAGTTTAGGGACAGTGTGTGTATTAAATGATCGAGGAAGGTGATTGAGTTTAGGGACAGTGTGTGTATTAAATGATCGAGGAAGGTGATTGAGTTTAGGGACAGTGTGTGTGTTAAATGATCGAGGACAGTGATTGGGTTTAGGGACAGTGTGTGTATTAAATGATGGAGGAAGGTGATTGGGTTTAGGGACAGTGTGTGTATCAAATGATCGAGGACAGGGATTGAGTTTAGGGACAGTGTGTGTATTAAATGATCGAGGAAGGTGATTGAGTTCAGGGACAGTGTGTGTATTAAATGATCGAGGAAGGTGATTGAGTTTAGGGACAGTGTGTGTATTAAATGATCGAGGACAGTGATTGAGTTTAGGTACAGTGTGTGTATTAAATGATCGAGGAAGGTGATTGAGTTTAGGGACAGTGTGTGTATTAAATGATCGAGGACAGTGATTGAGTTTAGGGACAGTGTGTGTATTAAATGATCGAGGAAGGTGATTGAGTTTAGGGACAGTGTGTGTATTAAATGATCGAGGAAGGTGATTGAGTTTAGGGACAGTGTGTGTATTAAATGATCGAGGACAGTGATTGAGTTTAGGGACAGTGTGTGTATTAAATGATCGAGGACAGTGATTGAGTTTAGGGACAGTGTGTGTATTAAATGATCGAGGACAGTGATTGAGTTTAGGGACAGTGTGTGTATTAAATGATCGAGGAAGGTGATTGAGTTTAGGGACAGTGTGTGTATTAAATGATCGAGGAAGGTGATTGAGTTTAGGGACAGTGTGTGTATCAAATGATCGAGGACAGGGATTGAGTTTAGGGACAGTGTGTGTATTAAATGATCGAGGACAGGGATTGAGTTTAGGGACAGTGTGTGTATTAAATGATCGAGGACAGTGATTGGGTTTCGGGACAGTGTGTGTATTAAATGATCGAGGACAGTGATTGGGTTTAGGGACAGTGTGTGTATTAAATGATCGAGGACAGTGATTGGGTTTAGGGACAGTGTGTGTATTAAATGATCGAGGACAGTGATTGGGTTTAGGGACAGTGTGTGTATTAAATGATCGAGGACAGTGATTGGGTTTAGGGACAGTGTGTGTATTAAATGATCGAGGACAGTGATTGGGTTTAGGGACAGTGTGTGTATTAAATGATCGAGGAAGGTGATTGAGTTTAGGGACAGTGTGTGTATTAAATGATCGAGGAAGGTGATTGTGTTTAGGGACAGTGTGTGTATTAAATGATCGAGGACAGTGATTGGGTTTAGGTACAGTGTGTGTATTAAATGATCGAGGAAGGTGATTGAGTTCAGGGACAGTGTGTGTATTAAATGATCGAGGACAGTGATTGAGTTTAGGTACAGTGTGTGTATTAAATGATCGAGGAAGGTGATTGAGTTTAGGGACAGTGTGTGTATTAAATGATCGAGGACAGTGATTGAGTTTAGGGACAGTGTGTGTATTAAATGATCGAGGACAGTGATTGGGTTTAGGGACAGTGTGTGTATTAAATGATCGAGGACAGTGATTGAGTTTAGGGACAGTGTGTGTATTAAATGATCGAGGACAGTGATTGAGTTTAGGGACAGTGTGTGTATTAAATGATCGAGGAAGGTGATTGAGTTTAGGGACAGTGTGTGTATTAAATGATCGAGGAAGGTGATTGAGTTTAGGGACAGTGTGTGTATTAAATGATCGAGGACAGGGATTGAGTTCAGGGACAGTGTGTGTATTAAATGATCGAGGACAGTGATTGAGTTTAGGGACAGTGTGTGTATTAAATGATCGAGGAAGGTGATTGAGTTTAGGGACAGTGTGTGTATTAAATGATCGAGGAAGGTGATTGAGTTTAGGGACAGTCTGTGTATTAAATGATCGAGGACAGTGATTGAGTTTAGGGACAGTGTGTGTATTAAATGATCGAGGAAGGTGATTGAGTTTAGGGACAGTGTGTGTATTAAATGATCGAGGACAGTGATTGGGTTTAGGGACAGTGTGGGTATTAAATGATCGAGGAAGGTGATTGAGTTTAGGGACAGTGTGTGTATTAAATGATAGAGGACAGTGATTGGGTTTAGGGACAGTGTGTGTATTAAATGATCGAGGACAGTGATTGAGTTTAGGTACAGTGTGTGTATTAAATGATCGAGGAAGGTGATTGAGTTTAGGGACAGTCTGTGTATTAAATGATCGAGGACAGGGATTGAGTTTAGGGACAGTGTGTGTATTCAATGATCGAGGAAGGTGATTGAGTTTAGGGACAGTGTGTGTATTAAATGATCGAGGACAGTGATTGAGTTTAGGGACAGTGTGTGTATTAAATGATCGAGGACAGTGATTGAGTTTAGGGACAGTGTGGGTATTAAATGATCGAGGACAGTGATTGAGTTTAGGGACAGTGTGTGTATTAAATGATCGAGGACAGGGATTGAGTTTAGGGACAGTGTGTGTATTAAATGATCGAGGAAGGTGATTGAGTTTAGGGACAGTGTGGGTATTAAATAATCGAGGACAGTGATTGAGTTTAGGGACAGTGTGTGTATTAAATAATCGAGGACAGTGATTGAGTTCAGGGACAGTGTGTGTATTAAATAATCGAGGACAGTGATTGAGTTTAGGGACAGTGTGTGTATTAAATGATCGAGGACAGTGATTGAGTTCAGGGACAGTGTGTGTATTAAATAATCGAGGACAGTGATTGAGTTTAGGGACAGTGTGTGTATTAAATGATGGAGGACAGTGATTGAGTTTAGGGACAGTGTGTGTATTAAATGATGGAGGACAGTGATTGAGTTTAGGGACAGTGTGTGTATTAAATGATCGAGGACAGTGATTGAGTTTAGGGACAGTGTGTGTATTAAATGATCGAGGACAGTGATTGAGTTTAGGGACAGTGTGTGTATTAAATGATCGAGGAAGGTGATTGAGTTTAGGGACAGTGTGTGTATTAAATGATCGAGGACAGTGATTGAGTTTAGGGACAGTGTGTGTGTTAAATGATCGAGGAAGGTGATTGAGTTTAGGGACAGTGTGTGTATTAAATGATCGAGGACAGTGATTGAGTTTAGGGACAGTGTGTGTATTAAATGATCGAGGACAGTGATTGAGTTTAGGGACAGTGTGTGTATTAAATGATCGAGGACAGTGATTGGGTTTAGGGACAGTGTGTGTATTAAATGATCGAGGAAGGTGATTGAGTTTAGGGACAGTGTGTGTATTAAATGATCGAGGAAGGTAATTGAGTTTAGGGACAGTGTGTGTATTAAATGATCGAGGAAGGTAATTGAGTTTAGGGACAGTGTGTATTAAATGATCGAGGACAGTGATTGAGTTTAGGGACAGTGTGTGTATTAAATGATCGAGGACAGGGATTGAGTTTAGGGACAGTGTGTGTATTAAATGATCGAGGACAGTGATTGAGTTTAGGGACAGTGTGTGTATTAAATGATCGAGGACAGGGATTGGGTTTAGGGACAGTGTGTGTATTAAATGATCGAGGACAGTGATTGAGTTTAGGGACAGTGTGTGTATTAAATGATCGAGGACAGTGATTGAGTTTAGGGACAGTGTGTGTATTAAATGATCGAGGAAGGTGATTGAGATTAGGGACAGTGTGTGTATTAAATGATCGAGGACAGTGATTGAGTTTAGGGACAGTGTGTGTATTAAATGATCGAGGACAGTGATTGAGTTTAGGGACAGTGTGTGTATTCAATGATCGAGGACAGGGATTGAGTTTAGGGACAGTGTGTGTATTAAATAATCGAGGACAGTGATTGAGTTTAGGGACAGTGTGTGTATTCAATGATCGAGGACAGGGATTGAGTTTAGGGACAGTGTGTGTATTAAATGATCGAGGAAGGTGATTGAGTTTAGGGACAGTGTGTGTATTAAATGATCGAGGAAGGTGATTGAGTTTAGGGACAGTGTGTGTATTAAATGATCGAGGAAGGTGATTGAGTTTAGGGACAGTGTGTGTATTAAATGATCGAGGAAGGTGATTGAGATTAGGGACAGTGTGTGTATTAAATGATCGAGGACAGTGATTGAGTTTAGGGACAGTGTGTGTATTCAATGATCGAGGACAGTGATTGAGTTTAGGGACAGTGTGGGTATTAAATGATCGAGGAAGGTGATTGAGTTTAGGGACAGTGTGTGTATTAAATGATCGAGGAAGGTGATTGAGTTCAGGGACAGTGTGGGTATTAAATGATCGAGGACAGTGATTGGGTTTAGGGACAGTGTGTGTATTAAATGATCGAGGAAGGTGATTGAGTTTAGGGACAGTGTGTGTATTAAATGATCGAGGAAGGTGATTGAGTTTAGGGACAGTGTGTGTATTAAATGATCGAGGACAGTGATTGAGTTTAGGGACAGTGTGTGTATTAAATGATCGAGGACAGTGATTGAGTTTAGGGACAGTGTGTGTATTAAATGATCGAGGACAGTGATTGAGTTTAGGGACAGTGTGTGTATTAAATGATCGAGGAAGGTGATTGAGTTTAGGGACAGTGTATGTATTAAATGATCGAGGAAGGTGATTGAGTTTAGGGACAGTGTGTGTATTCAATGATCGAGGACAGTGATTGAGTTTAGGGACAGTGTGTGTATTAAATGATCGAGGACAGTGATTGAGTTTAGGGACAGTGTGTGTATTAAATGATCGAGGACAGTGATTGAGTTTAGGGACAGTGTGTGTATTAAATGATGGAGGACAGTGATTGAGTTTAGGGACAGTGTGTGTATTAAATGATGGAGGACAGTGATTGAGTTTAGGGACAGTGTGTGTATTAAATGATCGAGGACAGTGATTGAGTTTAGGGACAGTGTGTGTATTAAATGATCGAGGACAGTGATTGAGTTTAGGGACAGTGTGTGTATTAAATGATCGAGGAAGGTGATTGAGTTTAGGGACAGTGTGTGTATTAAATGATCGAGGACAGTGATTGAGTTTAGGGACAGTGTGTGTGTTAAATGATCGAGGAAGGTGATTGAGTTTAGGGACAGTGTGTGTATTAAATGATCGAGGACAGTGATTGAGTTTAGGGACAGTGTGTGTATTAAATGATCGAGGACAGTGATTGAGTTTAGGGACAGTGTGTGTATTAAATGATCGAGGACAGTGATTGGGTTTAGGGACAGTGTGTGTATTAAATGATCGAGGAAGGTGATTGAGTTTAGGGACAGTGTGTGTATTAAATGATCGAGGAAGGTAATTGAGTTTAGGGACAGTGTGTGTATTAAATGATCGAGGAAGGTAATTGAGTTTAGGGACAGTGTGTATTAAATGATCGAGGACAGTGATTGAGTTTAGGGACAGTGTGTGTATTAAATGATCGAGGACAGGGATTGAGTTTAGGGACAGTGTGTGTATTAAATGATCGAGGACAGTGATTGAGTTTAGGGACAGTGTGTGTATTAAATGATCGAGGACAGTGATTGGGTTTAGGGACAGTGTGTGTATTAAATGATCGAGGAAGGTGATTGAGTTTAGGGACAGTGTGTGTATTAAATGATCGAGGAAGGTAATTGAGTTTAGGGACAGTGTGTGTATTAAATGATCGAGGAAGGTAATTGAGTTTAGGGACAGTGTGTATTAAATGATCGAGGACAGTGATTGAGTTTAGGGACAGTGTGTGTATTAAATGATCGAGGACAGGGATTGAGTTTAGGGACAGTGTGTGTATTAAATGATCGAGGACAGTGATTGAGTTTAGGGACAGTGTGTGTATTAAATGATCGAGGACAGGGATTGGGTTTAGGGACAGTGTGTGTATTAAATGATCGAGGACAGTGATTGAGTTTAGGGACAGTGTGTGTATTAAATGATCGAGGACAGTGATTGAGTTTAGGGACAGTGTGTGTATTAAATGATCGAGGAAGGTGATTGAGATTAGGGACAGTGTGTGTATTAAATGATCGAGGACAGTGATTGAGTTTAGGGACAGTGTGTGTATTAAATGATCGAGGACAGTGATTGAGTTTAGGGACAGTGTGTGTATTAAATGATCGAGGAAGGTGATTGAGATTAGGGACAGTGTGTGTATTAAATGATCGAGGACAGTGATTGAGTTTAGGGACAGTGTGTGTATTAAATGATCGAGGACAGTGATTGAGTTTAGGGACAGTGTGTGTATTCAATGATCGAGGACAGGGATTGAGTTTAGGGACAGTGTGTGTATTAAATAATCGAGGACAGTGATTGAGTTTAGGGACAGTGTGTGTATTCAATGATCGAGGACAGGGATTGAGTTTAGGGACAGTGTGTGTATTAAATGATCGAGGAAGGTGATTGAGTTTAGGGACAGTGTGTGTATTAAATGATCGAGGAAGGTGATTGAGTTTAGGGACAGTGTGTGTATTAAATGATCGAGGAAGGTGATTGAGTTTAGGGACAGTGTGTGTATTAAATGATCGAGGAAGGTGATTGAGATTAGGGACAGTGTGTGTATTAAATGATCGAGGACAGTGATTGAGTTTAGGGACAGTGTGTGTATTCAATGATCGAGGACAGTGATTGAGTTTAGGGACAGTGTGGGTATTAAATGATCGAGGAAGGTGATTGAGTTTAGGGACAGTGTGTGTATTAAATGATCGAGGAAGGTGATTGAGTTCAGGGACAGTGTGGGTATTAAATGATCGAGGACAGTGATTGGGTTTAGGGACAGTGTGTGTATTAAATGATCGAGGAAGGTGATTGAGTTTAGGGACAGTGTGTGTATTAAATGATCGAGGAAGGTGATTGAGTTTAGGGACAGTGTGTGTATTAAATGATCGAGGACAGTGATTGAGTTCAGGGACAGTGTGTGTATTAAATGATCGAGGAAGGTGATTGAGTTTAGGGACAGTGTGTGTATTAAATGATCGAGGACAGTGATTGAGTTTAGGGACAGTGTGTGTATTAAATGATCGAGGAAGGTGATTGAGTTTAGGGACAGTGTATGTATTAAATGATCGAGGAAGGTGATTGAGTTTAGGGACAGTGTGTGTATTCAATGATCGAGGACAGTGATTGAGTTTAGGGACAGTGTGTGTATTAAATGATCGAGGACAGTGATTGAGTTTAGGGACAGTGTGTGTATTAAATGATCGAGGACAGTGATTGAGTTTAGGGACAGTGTGTGTATTAAATGATCGAGGACAGTGATTGAGTTTAGGGACAGTGTGTGTATTAAATGATCGAGGAAGGTGATTGAGTTTAGGGACAGTGTTTGTATTAAATGATCGAGGAAGGTGATTGAGTTTAGGGACAGTGTGTGTATTTCATGATCGAGGAAGGTGATTGGGTTTAGGGACAGTGTGTGTATTAAATGATCGAGGACAGTGATTGAGTTCAGGGACAGTGTGTGTATTAAATGATCGAGGAAGGTGATTGAGTTTAGGGACAGTGTGTGTATTAAATGATCGAGGACAGTGATTGAGTTTAGGGACAGTGTGTGTATTAAATGATCGAGGAAGGTGATTGAGTTTAGGGACAGTGTGTGTATTAAATGATCGAGGACAGTGATTGAGTTTAGGGACAGTGTGTGTATTAAATGATCGAGGACAGTGATTGAGTTTAGGGACAGTGTGTGTATTAAATGATCGAGGAAGGTGATTGAGTTTAGGGACAGTGTGGGTATTAAATGATCGAGGACAGTGATTGAGTTTAGGGACAGTGTGTGTATTAAATGATCGAGGAAGGTGATTGATTTTAGGGACAGTGTGTGCATTAAATGATCGAGGAAGGTGATTGAGTTTAGGGACAGTGTGTGTATTAAATGATCGAGGACAGTGATTGAGTTTAGGGACAGTGTGTGTATTAAATGATCGAGGAAGGTGATTGAATTTAGGGACAGTGTGTGTATTAAATGATCGAGGAAGGTGATTGAGTTTAGGGACAGTGTGTGTATTAAATGATCGAGGACAGTGATTGAGTTTAGGGACAGTGTGTGTATTAAATGATCGAGGACAGTGATTGAGTTTAGGGACAGTGTGTGTATTAAATGATCGAGGACAGTGATTGAGTTTAGGGACAGTGTGTGTATTAAATGATCGAGGACAGTGATTGAGTTTAGGGACAGTGTGTGTATTAAATGATCGAGGACAGTGATTGAGTTTAGGGACAGTGTGTGTATTAAATGATCGAGGACAGTGATTGGGTTTAGGGACAGTGTGTGTATTAAATGATCGAGGACAGTGATTGGGTTTAGGGACAGTGTGTGTATTAAATGATCGAGGACAGTGATTGAGTTTAGGGACAGTGTGTGTATTAAATGATCGAGGAAGGTGATTGAGTTTAGGGACAGTGTGTGTATTAAATGATCGAGGACAGTGATTGAGTTTAGGGACAGTGTGTGTATTAAATGATCGAGGAAGGTGATTGAGTTTAGGGACAGTGTGTGTATTAAATGATCGAGGAAGGTGATTGGGTTTAGGGACAGTGTGTGTATTAAATGATCGAGGACAGTGATTGAGTTTAGGGACAGTGTGTGTATTAAATGATCGAGGACAGTGATTGAGTTTAGGGACAGTGTGTGTATTAAATGATCGAGGACAGTGATTGAGTTTAGGGACAGTGTGTGTATTAAATGATCGAGGACAGTGATTGAGTTTAGGGACAGTGTGTGTATTAAATGATCGAGGACAGTGATTGAGTTTAGGGACAGTGTGTGTATTAAATGATCGAGGACAGTGATTGAGTTCAGGGACAGTGTGTGTATCAAATGATCGAGGAAGGTGATTGAGTTTAGGGACAGTGTGTGTATTAAATGATCGAGGACAGTGATTGAGTTTAGGGACAGTGTGTGTATTAAATGATCGAGGAAGGTGATTGAGTTTAGGGACAGTGTGTGTATTAAATGATCGAGGACAGTGATTGAGTTTAGGGACAGTGTGTGTATTAAATGATCGAGGAAGGTGATTGAGTTTAGGGACAGTGTGTGTATTAAATGATCGAGGACAGTGATTGGGTTTAGGGACAGTGTGTGTATTAAATGATCGAGGACAGTGATTGGGTTTAGGGACAGTGTGTGTATTAAATGATCGAGGACAGTGAATGAGTTTAGGGACAGTGTGTGTATTAAATGATCGAGGAAGGTTATTGAGTTTAGGGACAGTGTGTGTATTAAATGATCGAGGAAGGTGATTGAGTTTAGGGACAGTGTGTGTATTAAATGATCGAGGACAGTGATTGGGTTTAGGGACAGTGTGTGTATTAAATGATCGAGGACAGTGATTGAGTTTAGGGACATTGTGTGTATTAAATGATGGAGGAAGGTGATTGAGTTTAGGGACAGTGTGTGTATTAAATGATCGAGGACAGTGATTGAGTTTAGGGACAGTGTGTGTATTAAATGATCGAGGAAGGTGATTGAGTTTAGGGACAGTGTGTGTATTAAATGATCGAGGACAGTGATTGAGTTTAGGGACAGTGTGTGTATTAAATGATCGAGGACAGTGATTGAGTTTAGGGACAGTGTGTGTATCAAATGATCGAGGAAGGTGATTGAGTTTAGGGACAGTGTGTGTATTAAATGATCGAGGACAGTGATTGAGTTTAGGGACAGTGTGTGTATCAAATGATCGAGGAAGGTGATTGAGTTTAGGGACAGTGTGGGTATTAAATGATCGAGGACAGTGATTGAGTTCAGGGACAGTGTGTGTATTAAATGATCGAGGACAGTGATTGAGTTTAGGGACAGTTTGTGTATGAAATGATCGAGGACAGTGATTGGGTTTAGGGACAGTGTGTGTATTAAATGATCGAGGAAAGTGATTGAGTTTAGGGACAGTGTGTGTTTTAAATGATCGAGGAAGGTGATTGAGTTTAGGGACAGTGTGTGTATTAAATGATCGAGGACAGTGATTGAGTTTAGGGACAGTGTGTGCATTAAATGATCGAGGAAGGTGATTGAGTTCAGGGACAGTGTGTGTATTAAATGATCGAGGACAGTGATTGAGTTTAGGGACAGTGTGTGTATTAAATGATCGAGGAAGGTGATTGAGTTTAGGGACAGTGTGTGTATTAAATGATCGAGGAAGGTGATTGAGTTTAGGGACAGTGTCTGTATTAAATGATCGAGGACAGTGATTGAGTTTAGGGACAGTGTGTGTATTAAATGATCGAGGACAGTGATTGAGTTTAGGGACAGTGTGTGTATTAAATGATCGAGGAAGGTGATTGAGTTTAGGGACAGTGTGTGTATTAAATGATCGAGGACAGTGATTGAGTTTAGGGACAGTGTGTGTATTAAATGATCGAGGACAGTGATTGAGTTCAGGGACAGTGTGTGTATTAAATGATCGAGGACAGTGATTGAGTTTAGGGACAGTGTGTGTATTAAATGATCGAGGACAGTGATTGAGTTTAGGGACAGTGTGTGTATTAAATGATCGAGGACAGTGATTGAGTTTAGGGACAGTGTGTGTATTAAATGATCGAGGACAGTGATTGAGTTTAGGGACAGTGTGTGTATTAAATGATCGAGGACAGTGATTGAGTTTAGGGACAGTGTGTGTATTAAATGATCGAGGACAGTGATTGAGTTTAGGGACAGTGTGTGTATTAAATGATCGAGGACAGTGATTGAGTTTAGGGACAGTGTGTGTATTAAATGATCGAGGACAGTGATTGAGTTTAGGGACAGTGTGTGTATTAAATGATCGAGGAAGGTGATTGAGTTTAGGGACAGTGTGTGTATTAAATGATCGAGGACAGTGATTGAGTTTAGGGACAGTGTGTGTATTAAATGATCGAGGAAGGTGATTGAGTTTAGGGACAGTGTGTGTATTAAATGATCGAGGACAGTGATTGAGTTTAGGGACAGTGTGTGTATTAAATGATCGAGGACAGTGATTGAGTTTAGGGACAGTGTGTGTATTAAATGATCGAGGACAGTGATTGAGTTTAGGGACAGTGTGTGTATTAAATGATCGAGGACAGTGATTGGGTTTAGGGACAGTGTGTGTATTAAATGATCGAGGACAGTGATTGAGTTTAGGGACAGTGTGTGTATTAAATGATCGAGGACAGTGATTGGGTTTAGGGACAGTGTGTGTATTAAATGATCGAGGACAGTGATTGAGTTTAGGGACAGTGTGTGTATTAAATGATCGAGGAAGGTGATTGAGTTTAGGGACAGTGTGTGTATTAAATGATCGAGGAAGGTGATTGAGTTTAGGGACAGTGTGTGTATTAAATGATCGAGGACAGTGATTGAGTTTAGGGACAGTGTGTGTATTAAATGATCGAGGAGAGTGATTGGGTTTAGGGACAGTGTGTGTATTAAATGATCGAGGACAGTGATTGAGTTTAGGGACAGTGTGTGTATTAAATGATCGAGGACAGTGATTGAGTTTAGGGACAGTGTGTGTATTAAATGATCGAGGAAGGTGATTGAGTTTAGGGACAGTCTGTGCATTAAATGATCGAGGAAGGTGATTGAGTTTAGGGACAGTGTGTGTATTAAATGATCGAGGAAGGTGATTGAGTTTAGGGACAGTCTGTGTATTAAATGATCGAGGAAGGTGATTGAGTTTAGGGACAGTGTGTGTATTAAATGATCGAGGAAGGTGATTGAGTTTAGGGACAGTGTGTGTATTAAATGATCGAGGAAGGTGATTGAGTTTAGGGACAGTGTGTGTATTAAATGATCGAGGAAGGTGATTGAGTTTAGGGACAGTGTGTGTATTAAATGATCGAGGACAGGGATTGAGTTTAGGGACAGTGTGTGTATTAAATGATCGAGGACAGTGATTGAGTTTAGGGACAGTGTGTGTATTAAATGATCGAGGAAGGTGATTGAGTTTAGGGACAGTGTGTGTATTAAATGATCGAGGAAGGTGATTGAGTTTAGGGACAGTGTGTGTATTAAATGATCGAGGACAGTGATTGAGTTTAGGGACAGTGTGTGTATTAAATGATCGAGGACAGTGATTGAGTTTAGGGACAGTGTGTGTATTAAATGATCGAGGACAGTGATTGAGTTTAGGGACAGTGTGGGTATTAAATGATCGAGGACAGTGATTGAGTTTAGGGACAGTGTGTGTATTAAATGATCGAGGACAGTGATTGAGTTTAGGGACAGTGTGTGTATTAAATGATCGAGGACAGGGATTGAGTTTAGGGACAGTGTGTGTCTTAAATGATCGAGGACAGTGATTGAGTTCAGGGACAGTGTGTGTATTAAATGATCGAGGAAGGTGATTGAGTTTAGGGACAGTGTGTGTATTAAATGATCGAGGACAGTGATTGAGTTTAGGGACAGTGTGTGTATTCAATGATCGAGGACAGTGATTGAGTTTAGGGACAGTGTGTGTATTCAATGATCGAGGACAGTGATTGAGTTTAGGGACAGTGTGTGTATTAAATGATCGAGGACAGTGATTGAGTTTAGGGACAGTGTGTGTATTAAATGATCGAGGAAGGTGATTGAGTTTAGGGACAGTGTGTGTATTAAATGATCGAGGAAGGTGATTGGGTTTAGGGACAGTGTGTGTATTAAATGATCGAGAACAGTGATTGAGTTTAGGGACAGTGTGTGTATTAAATGATCGAGGACAGTGATTGGGTTTAGGGACAGTGTGTGTATTAAATGATCAAGGACAGTGATTGAGTTTAGGGACAGTGTGTGTATTAAATGATCGAGGAAGGTGATTGAGTTTAGGGACAGTGTGTGTATTAAATGATCAAGGACAGTGATTGAGTTTAGGGACAGTGTGTGTATTAAATGATCGAGGAAGGTGATTGAGTTTAGGGACAGTGTGTGTATTAAATGATCGAGGACAGTGATTGGGTTTAGGGACAGTGTGTGTATTAAATGATCGAGGACAGTGATTGGGTTTAGGGACAGTGTGTGTATTAAATGATCGAGGACAGTGATTGAGTTTAGGGACAGTGTGTGTATTAAATGATCGAGGACAGTGATTGAGTTTAGGGACAGTGTGTGTATTAAATGATCGAGGACAGTGATTGAGTTTAGGGACAGTGTGTGTATTAAATGATCGAGGACAGTGATTGGGTTTAGGGACAGTGTGTGTATTAAATGATCGAGGACAGTGATTGAGTTTAGGGACAGTGTGTGTATTAAATGATCGAGGACAGTGATTGGGTTTAGGGACAGTGTGTGTATTAAATGATCGAGGACAGTGATTGAGTTTAGGGACAGTGTGTGTATTAAATGATCGAGGAAGGTGATTGAGTTTAGGGACAGTGTGTGTATTAAATGATCGAGGAAGGTGATTGAGTTTAGGGACAGTGTGTGTATTAAATGATCGAGGACAGTGATTGAGTTTAGGGACAGTGTGTGTATTAAATGATCGAGGAGAGTGATTGGGTTTAGGGACAGTGTGTGTATTAAATGATCGAGGACAGTGATTGAGTTTAGGGACAGTGTGTGTATTAAATGATCGAGGACAGTGATTGAGTTTAGGGACAGTGTGTGTATTAAATGATCGAGGAAGGTGATTGAGTTTATGGACAGTCTGTGTATTAAATGATCGAGGAAGGTGATTGAGTTTAGGGACAGTCTGTGTATTAAATGATCGAGGAAGGTGATTGAGTTTAGGGACAGTCTGTGTATTAAATGATCGAGGAAGGTGATTGAGTTTAGGGACAGTGTGTGTATTAAATGATCGAGGAAGGTGATTGAGTTTAGGGACAGTCTGTGTATTAAATGATCGAGGAAGGTGATTGAGTTTAGGGACAGTCTGTGTATTAAATGATCGAGGAAGGTGATTGAGTTTAGGGACAGTCTGTGTATTAAATGATCGAGGAAGGTGATTGAGTTTCGGGACAGTGTGTGTATTAAATGATCGAGGAAGGTGATTGAGTTTAGGGACAGTGTGTGTATTAAATGATCGAGGAAGGTGATTGAGTTTAGGGACAGTGTGTGTATTAAATGATCGAGGAAGGTGATTGAGTTTAGGGACAGTGTGTGTATTAAATGATCGAGGAAGGTGATTGAGTTTAGGGACAGTGTGTGTATTAAATGATCGAGGAAGGTGATTGAGTTTAGGGACAGTCTGTGTATTAAATGATCGAGGACAGGGATTGAGTTTAGGGACAGTGTGTGTATTAAATGATCGAGGACAGTGATTGAGTTTAGGGACAGTGTGTGTATTAAATGATCGAGGACAGTGATTGAGTTTAGGGACAGTGTGTGTATTCAATGATCGAGGACAGTGATTGAGTTTAGGGACAGTGTGTGTATGAAATGATCGAGGACAGTGATTGAGTTTAGGGACAGTGTGTGTATTAAATGATCGAGGACAATGATTGAGTTTAGGGACAGTGTGTGTATTAAATGATCGAGGAAGGTGATTGGGTTTAGGGACAGTGTGTGTATTAAATGATCGAGAACAGTGATTGAGTTTAGGGACAGTGTGTGTATTAAATGATCGAGGAAGGTGATTGAGTTTAGGGACAGTGTGTGTATTAAATGATCGAGGACAGTGATTGAGTTTAGGGACAGTGTGTGTATTAAATGATCGAGGACAGTGATTGAGTTTAGGGACAGTGTGTGTATTAAATGATCGAGGAAGGTGATTGAGTTTAGGGACAGTGTGTGTATTAAATGATCGAGGACAGTGATTGAGTTTAGGGACAGTGTGTGTATTAAATGATCGAGGAAGGTGATTGAGTTTAGGGACAGTGTGTGTATTAAATGATCAAGGACAGTGATTGAGTTTAGGGACAGTGTGTGTATTAAATGATCGAGGAAGGTGATTGAGTTTAGGGACAGTGTGTGTATTAAATGATCGAGGACAGTGATTGGGTTTAGGGACAGTGTGTGTATTAAATGATCGAGGACAGTGATTGGGTTTAGGGACAGTGTGTGTATTAAATGATCGAGGACAGTGAATGAGTTTAGGGACAGTGTGTGTATTAAATGATCGAGGAAGGTTATTGAGTTTAGGGACAGTGTGTGTATTAAATGATCGAGGACAGTGATTGAGTTTAGGGACAGTGTGTGTATTAAATGATCGAGGACAGTGATTGAGTTTAGGGACATTGTGTGTATTAAATGATGGAGGAAGGTGATTGAGTTTAGGGACAGTGTGTGTATTAAATGATCGAGGAAGGTGATTGAGTTTAGGGACAGTGTGTGTATTAAATGATCGAGTAAGGTGATTGAGTTTAGGGACAGTGTGTGTATTAAATGATCGAGGACAGTGATTGAGTTTAGGGACAGTGTGTGTATTAAATGATCGAGGAAGGTGATTGAGTTTAGGGACAGTGTGTGTATTAAATGATCGAGGACAGTGATTGAGTTTAGGGACAGTGTGTGTATCAAATGATCGAGGAAGGTGATTGAGTTTAGGGACAGTGTGTGTATTAAATGATCGAGGACAGTGATTGAGTTTAGGGACAGTGTGTGTATCAAATGATCGAGGAAGGTGATTGAGTTTAGGGACAGTGTGGGTATTAAATGATCGAGGACAGTGATTGAGTTCAGGGACAGTGTGTGTATTAAATGATCGAGGACAGTGATTGAGTTTAGGGACAGTGTGTGTATTAAATGATCGAGGACAGTGATTGAGTTTAGGGACAGTGTGTGTATTAAATGATCGAGGACAGTGATTGAGTTTAGGGACAGTGTGTGTTTTAAATGATCGAGGAAGGTGATTGAGTTTAGGGACAGTGTGTGTATTAAATGATCGAGGACAGTGATTGAGTTTAGGGACAGTGTGTGCATTAAATGATCGAGGAAGGTGATTGAGTTTAGGGACAGTGTGTGTATTAAATGATCGAGGAAGGTGATTGAGTTTAGGGACAGTGTGTGTATTAAATGATCGAGGAAGGTGATTGAGTTTAGGGACAGTGTGTGTATTAAATGATCGAGGACAGTGATTGAGTTTAGGGACAGTGTGTGTATTAAATGATCGAGGACAGTGATTGAGTTTAGGGACAGTGTGTGTATTAAATGATCGAGGAAGGTGATTGAGTTTAGGGACAGTGTGTGTATTAAATGATCGAGGACAGTGATTGAGTTTAGGGACAGTGTGTGTATTAAATGATCGAGGACAGTGATTGAGTTTAGGGACAGTGTGTGTATTAAATGATCGAGGACAGTGATTGAGTTTAGGGACAGTGTGTGTATTAAATGATCGAGGACAGTGATTGGGTTTAGGGACAGTGTGTGTATTAAATGATCGAGGATAGTGATTGAGTTTAGGGACAGTGTGTGTATTAAATGATCGAGGACAGTGATTGGGTTTAGGGACAGTGTGTGTATTAAATGATCGAGGACAGTGATTGAGTTTAGGGACAGTGTGTGTATTAAATGATCGAGGAAGGTGATTGAGTTTAGGGACAGTGTGTGTATTAAATGATCGAGGAAGGTGATTGAGTTTAGGGACAGTGTGTGTATTAAATGATCGAGGACAGTGATTGAGTTTAGGGACAGTGTGTGTATTAAATGATCGAGGACAGTGATTGAGTTTAGGGACAGTGTGTGTATTAAATGATCGAGGACAGTGATTGAGTTTAGGGACAGTGTGTGTATTAAATGATCGAGGACAGTGATTGAGTTTAGGGACAGTGTGTGTATTAAATGATCGAGGAAGGTGATTGAGTTTAGGGACAGTCTGTGTATTAAATGATCGAGGAAGGTGATTGAGTTTAGGGACAGTGTGTGTATTAAATGATCGAGGAAGGTGATTGAGTTTAGGGACAGTCTGTGTATTAAATGATCGAGGAAGGTGATTGAGTTTAGGGACAGTGTGTGTATTAAATGATCGAGGAAGGTGATTGAGTTTAGGGACAGTGTGTGTATTAAATGATCGAGGACAGTGATTGAGTTTAGGGACAGTGTGTGTATTAAATGATCGAGGAAGGTGATTGAGTTTAGGGACAGTGTGTGTATTAAATGATCGAGGAAGGTGATTGAGTTTAGGGACAGTGTGTGTATTAAATGATCGAGGACAGTGATTGGGTTTAGGGACAGTGTGTGTATTAAATGATCGAGGACAGTGATTGGGTTTAGGGACAGTGTGTGTATTAAATGATCGAGGACAGTGAATGAGTTTAGGGACAGTGTGTGTATTAAATGATCGAGGAAGGTTATTGAGTTTAGGGACAGTGTGTGTATTAAATGATCGAGGACAGTGATTGAGTTTAGGGACAGTGTGTGTATTAAATGATCGAGGACAGGGATTGAGTTTAGGGACATTGTGTGTATTAAATGATGGAGGAAGGTGATTGAGTTTAGGGACAGTGTGTGTATTAAATGATCGAGGAAGGTGATTGAGTTTAGGGACAGTGTGTGTATTAAATGATCGAGTAAGGTGATTGAGTTTAGGGACAGTGTGTGTATTAAATGATCGAGGACAGTGATTGAGTTTAGGGACAGTGTGTGTATTAAATGATCGAGGAAGGTGATTGAGTTTAGGGACAGTGTGTGTATTAAATGATCGAGGACAGTGATTGAGTTTAGGGACAGTGTGTGTATCAAATGATCGAGGAAGGTGATTGAGTTTAGGGACAGTGTGTGTATTAAATGATCGAGGACAGTGATTGAGTTTAGGGACAGTGTGTGTATCAAATGATCGAGGAAGGTGATTGAGTTTAGGGACAGTGTGGGTATTAAATGATCGAGGACAGTGATTGAGTTCAGGGACAGTGTGTGTATTAAATGATCGAGGACAGTGATTGAGTTTAGGGACAGTGTGTGTATTAAATGATCGAGGACAGTGATTGAGTTTAGGGACAGTGTGTGTATTAAATGATCGAGGACAGTGATTGAGTTTAGGGACAGTGTGTGTTTTAAATGATCGAGGAAGGTGATTGAGTTTAGGGACAGTGTGTGTATTAAATGATCGAGGACAGTGATTGAGTTTAGGGACAGTGTGTGCATTAAATGATCGAGGAAGGTGATTGAGTTTAGGGACAGTGTGTGTATTAAATGATCGAGGAAGGTGATTGAGTTTAGGGACAGTGTGTGTATTAAATGATCGAGGAAGGTGATTGAGTTTAGGGACAGTGTGTGTATTAAATGATCGAGGACAGTGATTGAGTTTAGGGACAGTGTGTGTATTAAATGATCGAGGACAGTGATTGAGTTTAGGGACAGTGTGTGTATTAAATGATCGAGGATGGTGATTGAGTTTAGGGACAGTGTGTGTATTAAATGATCGAGGACAGTGATTGAGTTTAGGGACAGTGTGTGTATTAAATGATCGAGGACAGTGATTGAGTTTAGGGACAGTGTATGTATTAAATGATCGAGGACAGTGATTGAGTTTAGGGACAGTGTGTGTATTAAATGATCGAGGACAGTGATTGGGTTTAGGGACAGTGTGTGTATTAAATGATCGAGGATAGTGATTGAGTTTAGGGACAGTGTGTGTATTAAATGATCGAGGACAGTGATTGGGTTTAGGGACAGTGTGTGTATTAAATGATCGAGGACAGTGATTGAGTTTAGGGACAGTGTGTGTATTAAATGATCGAGGAAGGTGATTGAGTTTAGGGACAGTGTGTGTATTAAATGATCGAGGAAGGTGATTGAGTTTAGGGACAGTGTGTGTATTAAATGATCGAGGACAGTGATTGAGTTTAGGGACAGTGTGTGTATTAAATGATCGAGGACAGTGATTGAGTTTAGGGACAGTGTGTGTATTAAATGATCGAGGACAGTGATTGAGTTTAGGGACAGTGTGTGTATTAAATGATCGAGGACAGTGATTGAGTTTAGGGACAGTGTGTGTATTAAATGATCGAGGAAGGTGATTGAGTTTAGGGACAGTCTGTGTATTAAATGATCGAGGAAGGTGATTGAGTTTAGGGACAGTGTGTGTATTAAATGATCGAGGAAGGTGATTGAGTTTAGGGACAGTCTGTGTATTAAATGATCGAGGAAGGTGATTGAGTTTAGGGACAGTGTGTGTATTAAATGATCGAGGAAGGTGATTGAGTTTAGGGACAGTGTGTGTATTAAATGATCGAGGACAGTGATTGAGTTTAGGGACAGTGTGTGTATTAAATGATCGAGGAAGGTGATTGAGTTTAGGGACAGTGTGTGTATTAAATGATCGAGGACAGTGATTGAGTTTAGGGACAGTGTGTGTATTAAATGATCGAGGAAGGTGATTGAGTTTAGGGACAGTGTGTGTATTAAATGATCGAGGAAGGTGATTGAGTTTAGGGACAGTGTGTGTATTAAATGATCGAGGACAGTGATTGAGTTTAGGGACAGTGTGTGTATTAAATGATCGAGGACAGTGATTGAGTTTAGGGACAGTGTGTGTATTAAATGATCGAGGAAGGTGATTGAGTTTCGGGACAGTGTGTGTATTAAATGATCGAGGACAGTGATTGAGTTTAGGGACAGTGTGTGTATTAAATGATCGAGGACAGTGATTGAGTTTAGGGACAGTGTGTGTATTAAATGATCGAGGACAGTGATTGGGTTTAGGGACAGTGTGTGTATTAAATGATCGAGGACAGTGATTGAGTTTAGGGACAGTGTGTGTATTAAATGATCGAGGACAGTGATTGGGTTTAGGGACAGTGTGTGTATTAAATGATCGAGGACAGTGATTGAGTTTAGGGACAGTGTGTGTATTAAATGATCGAGGAAGGTGATTGAGTTTAGGGACAGTGTGTGTATTAAATGATCGAGGAAGGTGATTGAGTTTAGGGACAGTGTGTGTATTAAATGATCGAGGACAGTGATTGAGTTTAGGGACAGTGTGTGTATTAAATGATCGAGGACAGTGATTGAGTTTAGGGACAGTGTGTGTATTAAATGATCGAGGACAGTGATTGAGTTTAGGGACAGTGTGTGTATTAAATGATCGAGGACAGTGATTGAGTTTAGGGACAGTGTGTGTATTAAATGATCGAGGAAGGTGATTGAGTTTAGGGACAGTGTGTGTATTAAATGATCGAGGAAGGTGATTGAGTTTAGGGACAGTGTGTGTATTAAATGATCGAGGAAGGTGATTGAGTTTAGGGACAGTGTGTGTATTAAATGATCGAGGACAGTGATTGAGTTTAGGGACAGTGTGTGTATTAAATGATCGAGGAAGGTGATTGAGTTTAGGGACAGTGTGTGTATTAAATGATCGAGGAAGGTGATTGAGTTTAGGGACAGTGTGTGTATTAAATGATCGAGGACAGGGATTGAGTTTAGGGACAGTGTGTGTTTTAAATGATCGAGAACAGTGATTGAGTTTAGGGACAGTGTGTGTATTCAATGATCGAGGACAGTGATTGAGTTTAGGGACAGTGTGTGTATTAAATGATCGAGGAAGGTGATTGAGTTTAGGGACAGTGTGTGTATTAAATGATCGAGGACAGTGATTGAGTTTAGGGACAGTGTGTGTATCAAATGATCGAGGAAGGTGATTGAGTTTAGGGACAGTGTGTGTATTAAATGATCGAGGACAGTGATTGAGTTTAGAGACAGTGTGTGTATTAAATGATCGAGGACAGTGATTGAGTTTAGGGACAGTGTGTGTATCAAATGATCGAGGAAGGTGATTGAGTTTAGGGACAGTGTGTGTATTAAATGATCGAGGACAGTGATTGAGTTTAGGGACAGTGTGTGTATTAAATGATCGAGGACAGTGATTGAGTTTAGGGACAGTGTGTGTTTTAAATGATCGAGGAAGGTGATTGAGTTTAGGGACAGTGTGTGTCTTAAATGATCGAGGACAGTGATTGAGTTTAGGGACAGTGTGTGCATTAAATGATCGAGGAAGGTGATTGAGTTTAGGGACAGTGTGTGTATTAAATGATCGAGGACAGTGATTGAGTTTAGGGACAGTGTGTGTATTAAATGATCGAGGAAGGTGATTGAGTTTAGGGACAGTGTGTGTATTAAATGATCGAGGAAGGTGATTGAGTTTAGGGACAGTGTGTGTATTAAATGATCGAGGACAGTGATTGAGTTTAGGGACAGTGTGTGTATTAAATGATCGAGGACAGTGATTGAGTTTAGGGACAGTGTGTGTATTAAATGATCGAGGAAGGTGATTGAGTTTAGGGACAGTGTGTGTATTAAATGATCGAGGACAGTGATTGAGTTTAGGGACAGTGTGTGTATTAAATGATCGAGGAAGGTGATTGAGTTTAGGGACAGTCTGTGTATTAAATGATCGAGGAAGGTGATTGAGTTTAGGGACAGTGTGTGTATTAAATGATCGAGGAAGGTGATTGAGTTTAGGGACAGTCTGTGTATTAAATGATCGAGGAAGGTGATTGAGTTTAGGGACAGTGTGTGTATTAAATGATCGAGGAAGGTGATTGAGTTTAGGGACAGTGTGTGTATTAAATGATCGAGAACAGTGATTGAGTTTAGGGACAGTGTGTGTATTCAATGATCGAGGACAGTGATTGAGTTTAGGGACAGTGTGTGTATTCAATGATCGAGGACAGTGATTGAGTTTAGGGACAGTGTGTGTATTAAATGATCGAGGACAGTGATTGAGTTTAGGGACAGTGTGTGTATTAAATGATCGAGGACAATGATTGAGTTTAGGGACAGTGTGTGTATTAAATGATCGAGGAAGGTGATTGGGTTTAGGGACAGTGTGTGTATTAAATGATCGAGAACAGTGATTGAGTTTAGGGACAGTGTGTGTATTAAATGATCGAGGAAGGTGATTGAGTTTAGGGACAGTGTGTGTATTAAATGATCGAGGAAGGTGATTGAGTTTAGGGACAGTGTGTGTATTAAATGATCGAGGAAGGTGATTGAGTTTAGGGACAGTGTGTGTATTAAATGATCGAGGAAGGTGATTGAGTTTAGGGACAGTGTGTGTATTAAATGATCGAGGACAGTGATTGAGTTTAGGGACAGTGTGTGTATTAAATGATCGAGGACAGTGATTGAGTTTAGGGACAGTGTGTGTATTAAATGATCGAGGACAGTGATTGAGTTTAGGGACAGTGTGTGTATTAAATGATCGAGGACAGGGATTGAGTTTAGGGACAGTGTGTGTATTAAATGATCGAGGACAGTGATTGAGTTTAGGGACAGTGTGTGTATTAAATGTTCGAGGAAGGTGATTGAGTTTAGGGACAGTGTGTGTATTAAATGATCGAGGACAGTGATTGGGTTTAGGGACAGTGTGTGTATTAAATGATCGAGGAAGGTGATTGAGTTTAGGGACAGTGTGTGTATTAAATGATCGAGGACAATGATTGGGTTTAGGGACAGTGTGTGTATGAAATGATCGAGGACAGTGATTGAGTTTAGGGACAGTGTGTGTATTAAATGATCGAGGACAGTGATTGAGTTTAGGGACAGTGTGTGTATTAAATGATCGAGGACAGTGATTGAGTTTAGGGACAGTGTGTGTATTAAATGATCGAGGACAGTGATTGAGTTTAGGGACAGTGTGTGTATTAAATGATCGAGGAAGGTGATTGAGTTTAGGGACAGTGTGTGTATTAAATGATCGAGGAAGGTGATTGAGTTTAGGGACAGTGTGTGTATTGAATGATCGAGGACAGTGATTGAGTTTAGGGACAGTGTGTGTATTAAATGATCGAGGAAGGTGATTGAGTTTAGGGACAGTGTGTGTATTAAATAATCGAGGAAGGTGATTGAGTTTAGGGACAGTGTGTGTATTAAATGATCGAGGACAGTGATTGAGTTTAGGGACAGTGTGTGTATTAAATGATCGAGGACAGTGATTGAGTTTAGGGACAGTGTGTGTATTAAATGATCGAGGAAGGTGATTGAGTTTAGGGACACTGTGTGTATTAAATAATCGAGGAAGGTGATTGAGTTTAGGGACAGTGTGTGTATTAAATAATCGAGGAAGGTGATTGAGTTTAGGGACAGTGTGTGTATTAAATGATCGAGGACAGTGATTGAGTTTAGGGACAGTGTGTGTATTAAATAATCGAGGAAGGTGATTGAGTTTAGGGACAGTGTGTGTATTAAATGATCGAGGAAGGTGATTGAGTTTAGGGACAGTGTGTGTATTAAATGATCGAGGACAGTGAATGAGTTTAGGGACAGTGTGTGTATTAAATGATCGAGGAAGGTGATTGAGTTTAGGGACAGTGTGTGTATTAAATGATCGAGGAAGGTGATTGAGTTTAGGGACAGTGTGTGTATTAAATGATCGAGGACAGTGATTGGGTTTAGGGACAGTGTGTGTATTAAATGATCGAGGACAGTGATTGAGTTTAGGGACATTGTGTGTATTAAATGATGGAGGAAGGTGATTGAGTTTAGGGACAGTGTGTGTATTAAATGATCGAGGAAGGTGATTGAGTTTAGGGACAGTGTGTGTATTAAATGATCGAGGAAGGTGATTGAGTTTAGGGACAGTGTGTGTATTAAATGATCGAGGACAGTGATTGAGTTTAGGGACAGTGTGTGTATCAAATGATCGAGGAAGGTGATTGAGTTTAGGGACAGTGTGGGTATTAAATGATCGAGGACAGTGATTGAGTTCAGGGACAGTGTGTGTATTAAATGATCGAGGACAGTGATTGAGTTTAGGGACAGTGTGTGTATTAAATGATCGAGGAAGGTGATTGAGTTTAGGGACAGTGTGTGTATTAAATGATCGAGGACAGTGATTGAGTTTAGGGACAGTGTGTGTATTAAATGATCGAGGACAGTGATTGGGTTTAGGGACAGTGTGTGTATTAAATGATCGAGGACAGTGATTGAGTTTAGGGACAGTGTGTGTATTAAATGATCGAGGACAGTGATTGAGTTTAGGGACAGTGTGTGCATTAAATGATCGAGGAAGGTGATTGAGTTTAGGGACAGTGTGTGTATTAAATGATCGAGGACAGTGATTGAGTTTAGGGACAGTGTGTGTATTCAATGATCGAGGACAGTGATTGAGTTTTGGGACAGTGTGTGTATTAAATGATCGAGGACAGTGATTGAGTTTCGGGACAGTGTGTGCATTAAATGATCGAGGAAGGTGATTGAGTTTAGGGACAGTGTGTGTATTAAATGATCGAGGACAGTGATTGAGTTTAGGGACAGTGTGTGTATTAAATGATCGAGGAAGGTGATTGAGTTTAGGGACAGTGTGTGTATTAAATGATCGAGGAAGGTGATTGAGTTTAGGGACAGTGTGTGTATTAAATGATCGAGGACAGTGATTGAGTTTAGGGACAGTGTGTGTATTAAATGATCGAGGACAGTGATTGAGTTTAGGGACAGTGTGTGTATTAAATGATCGAGGAAGGTGATTGAGTTTAGGGACAGTGTGTGTATTAAATGATCGAGGACAGTGATTGGGTTTAGGGACAGTGTGTGTATTAAATGATCGAGGAAGGTGATTGAGTTTAGGGACAGTGTGTGTATTAAATGATCGAGGAAGGTGATTGAGTTTAGGGGCAGTGTGTGTATTAAATGATCGAGGAAGGTGATTGAGTTTAGGGACAGTGTGTGTATTAAATGATCGAGGATGGTGATTGAGTTTAGGGACAGTGTGTGTATTAAATGATGGAGGAAGGTGATTGAGTTTAGGGACAGTGTGTGTATTAAATGATCGAGGACAGTGATTGAGTTTAGGGACAGTGTGTGTATTAAATGATCGAGGAATGTGATTGAGTTTAGGGACAGTGTGTGTATTAAATGATCGAGGACAGTGATTGAGTTTAGGGACAGTGTGTGTATTAAATGATCGAGGACAGTGATTGAGTTTAGGGACAGTGTGTGTATTAAATGATCGAGGAAGGTGATTGGGTTTAGGGACAGTGTGTGTATTAAATGATCGAGGACAGTGATTGAGTTTAGGGACAGTGTGTGTATTAAATGATCGAGGACAGTGATTGAGTTTAGGGACAGTGTGTGTATTAAATGATCGAGGACAGTGATTGAGTTTAGGGACAGTGTGTGCATTAAATGATCGAGGACAGTGATTGAGTTTAGGGACAGTCTGTGTATTAAATGATCGAGGACAGTGATTGAGTTTAGGGACAGTGTGTGTATGAAATGATCGAGGACAGTGATTGAGTTTAGGGACAGTGTGTGTATTAAATGATCGAGGACAGTGATTGAGTTTAGGGACTGTGTGTGTATTAAATGATCGAGGAAGGTGATTGAGTTTAGGGACAGTGTGTGTATTAAATGATCGAGGACAGTGATTGAGTTTAGGGACAGTGTGTGTATTAAATGATCGAGGAAGGTGATTGAGTTTAGGGACAGTGTGTGTATTAAATGATCGAGGACAGTGATTGAGTTTAGGGACAGTGTGTGTATTAAATGATCGAGGAAGGTGATTGAGTTCAGGGACAGTGTGTGTATTAAATGATCGAGGACAGTGATTGAGTTTAGGGACAGTGTGTGTATTAAATGATCGAGGAAGGTGATTGAGTTTAGGGACAGTGTGTGTATTAAATGATCGAGGAAGGTGATTGAGTTTAGGGACAGTGTGTGTATTAAATGATCGAGGACAGTGATTGAGTTTAGGGACAGTGTGTGTATTAAATGATCGAGGAAGGTGATTGAGTTTAGGGACAGTGTGTGTATTAAATGATCGAGGACAGTGATTGAGTTTAGGGACAGTGTGTGTATTAAATGATCGAGGAAGGTGATTGAGTTTAGGGACAGTGTGTGTATTAAATGATCGAGGACAGTGATTGAGTTTAGGGACAGTGTGTGTATTAAATGATCGAGGACAGTGATTGGGTTTAGGGACAGTGTGTGTATTAAATGATCGAGGACAGTGATTGGGTTTAGGGACAGTGTGTGTATTAAATGATCGAGGACAGTGATTGGGTTTAGGGACAGTGTGTGTATTAAATGATCGAGGACAGTGATTGAGTTTAGGGACAGTGTGTGTATTAAATGATCGAGGACAGTGATTGGGTTTAGGGACAGTGTGTGTATTAAATGATCGAGGACAGTGATTGGGTTTAGGGACAGTGTGTGTATTAAATGATCGAGGACAGTGATTGGGTTTAGGGACAGTGTGTGTATTAAATGATCGAGGACAGTGATTGAGTTTAGGGACAGTGTGTGTATTAAATGATCGAGGAAGGTGATTGAGTTTAGGGACAGTGTGTGTATTAAATGATCGAGGAAGGTGATTGAGTTTAGGGACAGTGTGTGTATTAAATGATCGAGGACAGTGATTGAGTTTAGGGACAGTGTGTGTATTAAATGATCGAGGACAGTGATTGAGTTCAGGGACAGTGTGTGTATTAAATGATCGAGGAAGGTGATTGAGTTTAGGGACAGTGTGTGTCTTAAATGATCGAGGACAGTGATTGAATTTAGGGACAGTGCGTGTATTAAATGATCGAGGAAGGTGATTGAGTTTAGGGACAGTGTGTGTATTAAATGATCGAGGACAGTGATTGAGTTTAGGGACAGTGTGTGTATTAAATGATCGAGCAAGGTGATTGAGTTTAGGGACAGTGTGTGTATTAAATGATCGAGGACAGTGATTGAGTTTAGGGACAGTGTGTGTATTAAATGATCGAGGAAGGTGATTGAGTTCAGGGACAGTGTGTGTATTAAATGATCGAGCAAGGTGATTGAGTTTAGGGACAGTGTGTGTATTAAATGATCGAGGAAGGTGATTGAGATTAGGGACAGTGTGTGTATTAAATGATCGAGGACAGTGATTGAGTTTAGGGACAGTGTGTGTATTAAATGATCGAGGAAGGTGATTGAGTTTAGGGACAGTGTGTGTATTAAATGATCGAGGACAGTGATTGAGTTCAGGGACAGTGTGTGTATTAAATGATCGAGGACAGTGATTGAGTTTAGGGACAGTGTGTGTATTAAATGATCGAGGACAGTGATTGAGTTTAGGGACAGTGTGTGTATTAAATGATCGAGGACAGTGATTGAGTTTAGGGACAGTGTGTGTGTTAAATGATCGAGGACAGTGATTGAGTTTAGGGACAGTGTGTGTATTAAATGATCGAGGAAGGTGATTGAGTTTAGGGACAGTGTGTGTATTAAATGATCGAGGACAGTGATTGAGTTTAGGGACAGTGTGTGTATTAAATGATCGAGGACAGTGATTGAGTTTAGGGACAGTGTGTGTATTAAATGATCGAGGAAGGTGATTGAGTTTAGGGACAGTGTGTGTATTAAATGATCGAGGACAGTGATTGAGTTTAGGGACAGTGTGTGTATTAAATGATCGAGGAAGGTGATTGAGTTTAGGGACAGTGTGTGTATTAAATGATCGAGGACAGTGATTGAGTTTAGGGACAGTGTGTGTATTAAATGATCGAGGACAGGGTTTGAGTTTAGGGACAGTGTGTGTATTAAATGATCGAGGAAGGTGATTGAGTTTAGGGACAGTGTGTGTATTAAATGATCGAGGACAGGGATTGAGTTTAGGGACAGTGTGTGTATTAAATGATCGAGGACAGTGATTGAGTTTAGGGACAGTGTGTGTATTAAATGATCGAGGACAGTGATTGAGTTTAGGGACAGTGTGTGTGTTAAATGATCGAGGACAGTGATTGAGTTTAGGGACAGTGTGTGTATTAAATGATCGAGGACAGTGATTGAGTTTAGGGACAGTGTGTGTATTAAATGATCGAGGACAGTGATTGAGTTTAGGGACAGTGTGTGTGTTAAATGATCGAGGACAGTGATTGAGTTTAGGGACAGTGTGTGTATTAAATGATCGAGGACAGTGATTGAGTTTAGGGACAGTGTGTGTATTAAATGATCGAGGACAGTGATTGAGTTTAGGGACAGTGTGTGTATTAAATGATCGAGGACAGGGATTGAGTTTAGGGACAGTGTGTGTATTAAATGATCGAGGAAGGTGATTGAGTTTAGGGACAGTGTGTGTATTAAATGATCGAGGAAGGTGATTGAGTTTCGGGACAGTGTGTGTATTAAATGATCGAGGAAGGTGATTGAGTTTAGGGACAGTGTGTGTATTAAATGATCGAGGACAGTGATTGAGTTTAGGGACAGTGTGTGTATTAAATGATCGAGGAAGGTGATTGAGTTTAGGGACAGTGTGTGTATTAAATGATCGAGGACAGTGATTGAGTTTAGGGACAGTGTGTGTATTAAATGATCGAGGAAGGTGATTGAGTTTCGGGACAGTGTGTGTATTAAATGATCGAGGACAGTGATTGAGTTTAGGGACAGTGTGTGTATTAAATGATCGAGGAAGGTGATTGAGTTTCGGGACAGTGTGTGTATTAAATGATCGAGGACAGTGATTGAGTTTAGGGACAGTGTGTGTATTAAATGATCGAGGAAGGTGATTGAGTTTAGGGACAGTGTGTGTATTAAATGATCGAGGAAGGTGATTGAGTTTAGGGACAGTGTGTGTATTAAATGATCGAGGAAGGTGATTGAGTTTCGGGACAGTGTGTGTATTAAATGATCGAGGACAGTGATTGAGTTCAGGGACAGTGTGTGTCTTAAATGATCGAGGACAGTGATTGAGTTTAGGGACAGTGTGTGTATTAAATGATCGAGGACAGTGATTGAGTTTAGGGACAGTGTGTGTATTAAATGATCGAGGACAGTGATTGAGTTTAGGGACAGTGTGTGTATTAAATGATCGAGGACAGTGATTGAGTTTAGGGACAGTGTGTGTATTAAATGATCGAGGACAGTGATTGAGTTTAGGGACAGTGTGTGTATTAAATGATCGAGGACAGTGATTGAGTTTAGGGACAGTGTGTGTATTAAATGATCGAGGACAGTGATTGAGTTTAGGGACAGTGTGTGTATTAAATGATCGAGGAAGGTGATTGAGTTTCGGGACAGTGTGTGTATTAAATGATCGAGGACAGTGATTGAGTTTAGGGACAGTGTGTGTATTAAATGATCGAGGAAGGTGATTGAGTTTAGGGACAGTGTGTGTATTAAATGATCGAGGACAGTGATTGAGTTTAGGGACAGTGTGTGTATTAAATGATCGAGGACAGTGATTGAGTTTAGGGACAGTGTGTGTATTAAATGATCGAGGAAGGTGATTGAGTTTCGGGACAGTGTGTGTATTAAATGATCGAGGACAGTGATTGAGTTTAGGGACAGTGTGTGTATTAAATGATCGAGGACAGGGTTTGAGTTTAGGGACAGTGTGTGTATTAAATGATCGAGGAAGGTGATTGAGTTTGGGACAGTGTGTGTATTAAATGATCGAGGACAGTGATTGAGTTTAGGGACAGTGTGTGTATTAAATGATCGAGGACAGTGATTGAGTTTAGGGACAGTGTGTGTATTAAATTATCGAGGACAGTGATTGAGTTTAGGGACAGTGTGTGTATTAAATGATCGAGGACAGGGTTTGAGTTTAGGGACAGTGTGTGTATTGAATGATCGAGGAAGGTGATTGAGTTTAGGGACAGTGTGTGTATTAAATGATCGAGGACAGTGATTGAGTTTAGGGATAGTGTGTGTGTTAAATGATCGAGGACAGTGATTGAGTTTAGGGACAGTGTGTGTATTAAATGATCGAGGACAGTGATTGAGTTTAGGGACAGTGTGTGTATTAAATGATCGAGGACAGTGATTGAGTTTAGGGACAGTGTGTGTATTAAATGATCGAGGACAGTGATTGAGTTTAGGGACAGTGTGTGTATTAAATGATCGAGGAAGATGATTGAGTTTAGGGACAGTGTGTGTATTAAATGATCGAGGACAGGGTTTGAGTTTAGGGACAGTGTGTGTATTAAATGATCGAGGAAGGTGATTGAGTTTAGGGACAGTGTGTGTATTAAATGATCGAGGAAGGTGATTGAGTTTAGGGACAGTGTGTGTATTAAATGATCGAGGACAGTGATTGAGTTTAGGGACAGTGTGTGTATTAAATGATCGAGGACAGTGATTGAGTTTAGGGACAGTGTGTGTATTAAATGATCGAGGACAGTGATTGAGTTTAGGGACAGTGTGTGTATTAAATGATCGAGGAAGGTGATTGAGTTTAGGGACAGTGTGTGTATTAAATGATCGAGGAAGGTGATTGAGTTTAGGGACAGTGTGTGTATTAAATGATCGAGGACAGGGATTGAGTTTAGGGACAGTGTGTGTATTAAATGATCGAGGAAGGTGATTGAGTTTAGGGACAGTGTGTGTATTAAATGATCGAGGAAGGTGATTGAGTTTAGGGACAGTGTGTGTATTAAATGATCGAGGACAGTGATTGAGTTTAGGGACAGTGTGTGTATTAAATGATCGAGGAAGGTGATTGAGTTTAGGGACAGTGTGTGTATTAAATGATCGAGGACAGTGATTGAGTTTAGGGACAGTGTGTGTATTAAATGATCGAGGAAGGTGATTGAGTTTAGGGACAGTGTGTGTATTAAATGATCGAGGACAGTGATTGAGTTTAGGGACAGTGTGTGTATTAAATGATCGAGGACAGTGATTGAGTTTAGGGACAGTGTGTGTATTAAATGATCGAGGACAGTGATTGAGTTTAGGGACAGTGTGTGTATTAAATGATCGAGGAAGGTGATTGAGTTTAGGGACAGTGTGTGTATTAAATGATCGAGGACAGTGATTGAGTTTAGGGACAGTGTGTGTATTAAATGATCGAGGACAGTGATTGAGTTTAGGGACAGTGTGTGTATTAAATGATCGAGGACAGTGATTGAGTTTAGGGACAGTGTGTGTGTTAAATGATGGAGGAAGGTGATTGAGTTTAGGGACAGTGTGTGTGTTAAATGATGGAGGAAGGTGATTGAGTTTAGGGACAGTGTCTGTATTAAATGATCGAGGACAGTGATTGAGTTTAGGGACAGTGTGTGTATTAAATGATAGAGGACATGGATTGAGTTTAGTGACAGTGTGTGTGTTAAATGATGGAGGAAGGTGATTGAGTTTAGGGACAGTGTCTGTATTAAATGATCGAGGACAGTGATTGAGTTTAGGGACAGTGTGTGTATTAAATGATCGAGGACAGTGATTGAGTTTAGGGACAGTGTGTGTATTAAATGATCGAGGACAGTGATTGAGTTTAGGGACAGTGTGTGTATTAAATGATCGAGGACAGTGATTGAGTTTAGGGACAGTGTGTGTATTAAATGATGGAGGAAGGTGATTGAGTTTAGGGACAGTGTGTGTATTAAATGATCGAGGAAGGTGATTGAGATTAGGGACAGTGTGTGTATTAAATGATCGAGGACAGTGATTGAGTTCAGGGACAGTGTGTGTATTAAATGATCGAGGAAGGTGATTGAGTTTAGGGACAGTGTGTGTATTAAATGATCGAGGACAGTGATTGGGTTTAGGGACAGTGTGTGTATTAAATGATCGAGGAAGGTGATTGAGTTCAGGGACAGTGTGTGTATTAAATGATCGAGGACAGTGATTGAGTTTAGGGACAGTGTGTGTATTAAATGATCGAGGAAGGTGATTGAGATTAGGGACAGTGTGTGTATTAAATGATCGAGGAAGGTGATTGAGTTTAGGGACAGTGTGTGTATTAAATGATCGAGGAAGGTGATTGAGTTTAGGGACAGTGTGTGTATTAAATGATCGAGGACAGTGATTGAGTTTAGGGACAGTGTGTGTATTAAATGATCGAGGAAGTTGATTGAGATTAGGGACAGTGTGTGTATTAAATGATCGAGGAAGGTGATTGAGTTTAGGGACAGTGTGTGTGTTAAATGATCGAGGACAGTGATTGAGTTTAGGGACAGTGTGTGTATTAAATGATCGAGGACAGTGATTGAGTTTAGGGACAGTGTGTGTATTAAATGATCGAGGAAGGTGATTGAGATTAGGGACAGTGTGTGTATTAAATGATCGAGGACAGTGATTGAGTTTAGGGACAGTGTGTGTATTAAATGATCGAGGACAGTGATTGAGTTTAGGGACAGTGTGTGTATTAAATGATCGAGGACAGTGATTCAGTTTAGGGACAGTGTGTGTATTAAATGATGGAGGAAGGTGATTGAGTTTAGGGACAGTGTGTGTATTAAATGATCGAGGACAGTGATTGAGTTTAGGGACAGTGTGTGTATTAAATGATCGAGGAAGGTGATTGAGATTAGGGACAGTGTGTGTATTAAATGATCGAGGACAGTGATTGAGTTTAGGGACAGTGTGTGTCTTAAATGATCGAGGACAGGGATTGAGTTTAGGGACAGTGTGTGTATTAAATGATCGAGGAAGGTGATTGAGTTTAGGGACAGTGTGTGTATTAAATGATCGAGGAAGGTGATTGAGTTTAGGGACAGTGTGTTTATTAAATGATCGAGGACAGTGATTGAGTTTAGGGACAGTGTGTGTATTAAATGATCGAGGACAGTGATTGAGTTTAGGGACAGTGTGTGTATTAAATGATCGAGGACAGTGATTGAGTTTAGGGACAGTGTGTGTATTAAATGATCGAGGAAGGTGATTGAGTTCAGGGACAGTGTGTGTATTAAATGATCGAGCAAGGTGATTGAGTTTAGGGACAGTGTGTGTATTAAATGATCGAGGAAGGTGATTGAGATTAGGGACAGTGTGTGTATTAAATGATCGAGGACAGTGATTGAGTTTAGGGACAGTGTGTGTATTAAATGATCGAGGAAGGTGATTGAGTTTAGGGACAGTGTGTGTATTAAATGATCGAGGACAGTGATTGAGTTCAGGGACAGTGTGTGTATTAAATGATCGAGGACAGTGATTGAGTTTAGGGACAGTGTGTGTATTAAATGATCGAGGACAGTGATTGAGTTTAGGGACAGTGTGTGTATTAAATGATCGAGGACAGTGATTGAGTTTAGGGACAGTGTGTGTGTTAAATGATCGAGGACAGTGATTGAGTTTAGGGACAGTGTGTGTATTAAATGATCGAGGAAGGTGATTGAGTTTAGGGACAGTGTGTGTATTAAATGATCGAGGACAGTGATTGAGTTTAGGGACAGTGTGTGTATTAAATGATCGAGGACAGTGATTGAGTTTAGGGACAGTGTGTGTATTAAATGATCGAGGAAGGTGATTGAGTTTAGGGACAGTGTGTGTATTAAATGATCGAGGACAGTGATTGAGTTTAGGGACAGTGTGTGTATTAAATGATCGAGGACAGGGTTTGAGTTTAGGGACAGTGTGTGTATTAAATGATCGAGGACAGTGATTGAGTTTAGGGACAGTGTGTGTATTAAATGATCGAGGAGAGTGATTGAGTTTAGGGACAGTGTGTGTATTAAATGATCGAGGACAGTGATTGAGTTTAGGGACAGTGTGTGTATTAAATGATCGAGGACAGTGATTGAGTTTAGGGACAGTGTGTGTATTAAATGATCGAGGACAGTGATTGAGTTTAGGGACAGTGTGTGTATTAAATGATCGAGGAAGGTGATTGAGTTTAGGGACAGTGTGTGTATTAAATGATCGAGGAAGGTGATTGAGTTTAGGGACAGTGTTTGTATTAAATGATGGAGGAAGGTGATTGAGTTTAGGGACAGTGTGTGTATTAAATGATCGAGGAAGGTGATTGAGTTTAGGGACAGTGTGTGTATTAAATGATCGAGGACAGTGATTGAGTTTAGGGACAGTGTGTGTATTAAATGATCGAGGAAGGTGATTGAGTTTAGGGACAGTGTGTGTATTAAATGATCGAGGACAGTGATTGAGTTTAGGGACAGTGTGTGTATTAAATGATCGAGGAAGGTGATTGAGTTTAGGGACAGTGTGTGTATTAAATGATCGAGGACAGTGATTGAGTTTAGGGACAGTGTGTGTATTAAATGATCGAGGACAGTGATTGAGTTTAGGGACAGTGTGTGTATTAAATGATCGAGGACAGTGATTGAGTTTAGGGACAGTGTGTGTATTAAATGATCGAGGACAGTGATTGAGTTTAGGGACAGTGTGTGTATTAAATGATCGAGGACAGTGATTGAGTTCAGGGACAGTGTGTGTATTAAATGATCGAGGACAGTGATTGAGTTTAGGGACAGTGTGTGTATTAAATGATCGAGGACAGTGATTGAGTTTAGGGACAGTGTGTGTGTTAAATGATGGAGGAAGGTGATTGAGTTTAGGGACAGTGTGTGTATTAAATGATCGAGGACAGGGATTGAGTTTAGGGACAGTGTGTGTATTAAATGATCGAGGACAGTGATTGAGTTCAGGGACAGTGTGTGTATTAAATGATCGAGGAAGGTGATTGAGATTAGGGACAGTGTGTGTATTAAATGATCGAGGACAGTGATTGAGTTCAGGGACAGTGTGTGTATTAAATGATCGAGGAAGGTGATTGAGTTCAGGGACAGTGTGTGTATTAAATGATCGAGGAAGGTGATTGAGTTTAGGGACAGTGTGTGTATTAAATGATCGAGGACAGTGATTGGGTTTAGGGACAGTGTGTGTATTAAATGATCGAGGAAGGTGATTGAGTTCAGGGACAGTGTGTGTATTAAATGATCGAGGACAGTGATTGAGTTTAGGGACAGTGTGTGTATTAAATGATCGAGGAAGGTGATTGAGATTAGGGACAGTGTGTGTATTAAATGATCGAGGAAGGTGATTGAGTTTAGGGACAGTGTGTGTATTAAATGATCGAGGAAGGTGATTGAGTTTAGGGACAGTGTGTGTATTAAATGATCGAGGACAGTGATTGAGTTTAGGGACAGTGTGTGTATTAAATGATCGAGGAAGTTGATTGAGATTAGGGACAGTGTGTGTATTAAATGATCGAGGAAGGTGATTGAGTTTAGGGACAGTGTGTGTATTAAATGATCGAGGAAGGTGATTGAGATTAGGGACAGTGTGTGTATTAAATGATCGAGGACAGTGATTGAGTTTAGGGACAGTGTGTGTATTAAATGATCGAGGACAGTGATTGAGTTTAGGGACAGTGTGTGTATCAAATGATCGAGGAAGCTGATTGAGTTTAGGGACAGTGTGTGTATTAAATGATGGAGGAAGGTGATTGAGTTTAGGGACAGTGTGTGTATTAAATGATCGAGGACAGTGATTGAGTTTAGGGACAGTGTGTGTATTAAATGATCGAGGACAGGGATTGAGTTTAGGGACAGTGTGTGTATTAAATGATCGAGGAAGGTGATTGAGTTTAGGGACAGTGTGTTTATTAAATGATCGAGGACAGTGATTGAGTTTAGGGACAGTGTGTGTATTAAATGATCGAGGACAGTGATTGAGTTTAGGGACAGTGTGTGTATTAAATGATCGAGGACAGTGATTGAGTTTAGGGACAGTGTGTGTATTAAATGATCGAGGACAGTGATTGAGTTTAGGGACAGTGTGTGTATTAAATGATCGAGGACAGTGATTGAGTTTAGGGACAGTGTGTGTATTAAATGATCGAGGACAGTGATTGAGTTTAGGGACAGTGTGTGTATTAAATGATCGAGGAAGGTGATTGAGTTTAGGGACAGTGTGTGTATTAAATGATCGAGGAAGGTGATTGAGTTTAGGGACAGTGTGTGTATTAAATGATCGAGGACAGTGATTGAGTTTAGGGACAGTGTGTGTATTAAATGATCGAGGAAGGTGATTGAGTTTAGGGACAGTGTGTGTATTAAATGATCGAGGAAGGTGATTGAGTTTAGGGACAGTGTGTGTATTAAATGATCGAGGAAGGTGATTGAGTTTAGGGACAGTGTGTGTATTAAATGATCGAGGACAGTGATTGAGTTTAGGGACAGTGTGTGTATTAAATGATCGAGGAAGGTGATTGAGTTTAGGGACAGTGTGTGTATTAAATGATCGAGGAAGGTGATTGAGTTTAGGGACAGTGTGTGTATTAAATGATCGAGGACAGTGATTGAGTTTAGGGACAGTGTGTGTATTAAATGATCGAGGAAGGTGATTGAGTTTAGGGACAGTGTGTGTATTAAATGATCGAGGACAGTGATTGAGTTTAGGGACAGTGTGTGTATTAAATGATCGAGGAAGGTGATTGAGTTTAGGGACAGTGTGTGTATTAAATGATCGAGGACAGTGATTGAGTTTAGGGACAGTGTGTGTATTAAATGATCGAGGAAGGTGATTGAGTTTAGGGACAGTGTGTGTATTAAATGATCGAGGACAGTGATTGAGTTTAGGGACAGTGTGTGTATAAAATGATCGAGGACAGGGATTGAGTTTAGGGACAGTGTGTGTATTAAATGATCGAGGAAGGTGATTGAGTTTAGGGACAGTGTGTGTATTAAATGATCGAGGACAGTGATTGAGTTTAGGGACAGTGTGTGTATTAAATGATCGAGGAAGGTGATTGAGTTTAGGGACAGTGTGTGTATTAAATGATCGAGGACATTGATTGAGTTTAGGGACAGTGTGTGTATTAAATGATCGAGGAAGGTGATTGAGTTTAGGGACAGTGTGTGTATTAAATGATGGAGGAAGGTGATTGAGTTTAGGGACAGTGTGTGTATTAAATGATCGAGGACAGTGATTGAGTTTAGGGACAGTGTCTGTACTAAATGATCGAGGACAGTGATTGAGTTTAGGGACAGTGTGTGTATTAAATGATCGAGGACAGGGATTGAGTTTAGGGACAGTGTGTGTATTAAATGATCGAGGAAGGTGATTGAGTTTAGGGACAGTGTGTGTATTAAATGATCGAGGACAGTGATTGAGTTTAGGGACAGTTTGTGTATTAAATGATCGAGGACAGTGATTGAGTTTAGGGACAGTGTGTGTATTAAATGATCGAGGACAGTGATTGGGTTTAGGGACAGTGTGTGTATTAAATGATCGAGGAAGGTGATTGAGTTTAGGGACAGTGTGTGTATTAAATGATCGAGGACAGTGATTGAGTTTAGGGACAGTGTGTGTATTAAATGATCGAGGACAGTGATTGAGTTTAGGGACAGTGTGTGTATTAAATGATCGAGGAAGGTGATTGAGTTTAGCGACAGTGTGTGTATTAAATGATCGAGGACAGTGATTGAGTTTAGGGACAGTGTGTGTATTAAATGATCGAGGACAGTGATTGAGTTTAGGGACAGTGTGTGTATTAAATGATCGAGGACAGTGATTGAGTTTAGGGACAGTGTGTGTATTAAATGATCGAGGACAGTGATTGAGTTTAGGGACAGTGTGTGTATTAAATGATCGAGGACAGTGATTGAGTTTAGGGACAGTGTGTGTATTAAATGATCGAGGACAGTGATTGGGTTTAGGGACAGTGTGTGTATTAAATGATGGAGGAAGGTGATTGAGTTTAGGGACAGTGTGTGTATTAAATGATCGAGGACAGTGATTGAGTTTAGGGACAGTGTGTGTATTAAATGATGGAGGAAGGTGATTGAGTTTAGGGACAGTGTGTGTATTAAATGATCGAGGACAGTGATTGAGTTTAGGGACAGTGTGTGTATTAAATGATCGAGGACAGTGATTGAGTTTAGGGACAGTGTGTGTATTAAATGATCGAGGAAGGTGATTGAGTTTAGGGACAGTGTGTGTATTAAATGATCGAGGAAGGTGATTGAGTTTAGGGACAGTGTGTGTATTAAATGATCGAGGACAGTGATTGAGTTTAGGGACAGTGTATGTATTAAATGATCGAGGACAGTGATTGAGTTTAGGGACAGTGTGTGTATTAAATGATCGAGGACATTGATTGGGTTTAGGGACAGTGTGTGTATTAAATGATCGAGGACAGTGATTGAGTTTAGGGACAGTGTGTGTATTAAATGATCGAGGACAGTGATTGAGTTTAGGGACAGTGTGTGTATTAAATGATCGAGGACAGTGATTGAGTTTAGGGACAGTGTATGTATTAAATGATCGAGGACAGTGATTGAGTTTAGGGACAGTGTGTGTATTAAATGATCGAGGACAGTGATTGGGTTTAGGGACAGTGTGTGTATTAAATGATCGAGGACAGTGATTGAGTTTAGGGACAGTGTGTGTATTAAATGATCGAGGACAGTGATTGAGTTTCGGGACAGTGTGTGTATTAAATGATCGAGGACAGTGATTGACTTTAGGGACAGTGTGTGTATTAAATGATCGAGGAAGGTGATTGAGTTCAGGGACAGTGTGTGTATTAAATGATCGAGGACAGTGATTGAGTTTAGGGACAGTGTGTGTATTAAATGATCGAGGACAGTGATTGGGTTTAGGGACAGTGTGTGTATTAAATGATCGAGGACAGTGATTGGGTTTAGGGACAGTGTGTGTATTAAATGATCGAGGACAGTGATTGAGTTTAGGGACAGTGTGTGTATTAAATGATCGAGGACAGTGATTGAGTTTAGGGACAGTGTGTGTATTAAATGATCGAGGACAGTGATTGAGTTTAGGGACAGTGTATGTATTAAATGATCGAGGACAGTGATTGAGTTTAGGGACAGTGTGTGTATTAAATGATCGAGGACAGTGATTGGGTTTAGGGACAGTGTGTGTATTAAATGATCGAGGACAGTGATTGAGTTTAGGGACAGTGTGTGTATTAAATGATCGAGGACAGTGATTGAGTTTAGGGACAGTGTGTGTATTAAATGATCGAGGACAGTGATTGACTTTAGGGACAGTGTGTGTATTAAATGATCGAGGAAGGTGATTGAGTTCAGGGACAGTGTGTGTATTAAATGATCGAGGACAGTGATTGAGTTTAGGGACAGTGTGTGTATTAAATGATCGAGGAAGGTGATTGAGTTTAGGGACAGTGTGTGTATTAAATGATCGAGGACAGTGATTGACTTTAGGGACAGTGTGTGTATTAAATGATCGAGGAAGGTGATTGATTTTAGGGACAGTGTGTGTGTTAAATGATCGAGGACAGTGATTGAGTTTAGGGACAGTGTGTGTATTAAATGATCGAGGACAGTGATTGAGTTTAGGGACAGTGTGTGTATTAAATGATCGAGGACAGTGATTGAGTTTAGGGACAGTGTGTGTATTAAATGATCGAGGACAGTGATTGGGTTTAGGGACAGTGTGTGTATTAAATGATCGAGGACAGTGATTGGGTTTAGGGACAGTGTGTGTATTAAATGATCGAGGACAGTGATTGAGTTTAGGGACAGTGTGTGTATTAAATGATCGAGGAAGGTGATTGAGTTTAGGGACAGTGTGTGTATTAAATGATCGAGGACAGTGATTGGGTTTAGGGACAGTGTGTGTATTAAATGATCGAGGACAGTGATTGGGTTTAGGGACAGTGTGTGTATTAAATGATCGAGGACAGTGATTGGGTTTAGGGACAGTGTGTGTATTAAATGATCGAGGAAGGTGATTGAGTTTAGGGACAGTGTGCGTATTAAATGATCGAGGACAGTGATTGAGTTTAGGGACAGTGTGTGTATTAAATGATCCAGGAAGGTGATTGAGTTTAGGGAGAGTGTGTGTTTTCAATGATCGAGGAAGGTGATTGAGTTTAGGGACAGTGTGTGTATTAAATGATCGAGGACAGTGATTGAGTTTAGGGACAGTGTGTGTATTAAATGATCCAGGAAGGTGATTGAGTTTAGGGACAGTGTGTGTATTAAATGATCGAGGAAGGTGATTGAGTTTAGGGACAGTGTGTGTATTAAATGATCGAGGACAGTGATTGAGTTTAGGGACAGTGTGTGTATTAAATGATCCAGGAAGGTGATTGAGTTTAGGGACAGTGTGTGTATTAAATGATCGAGGACAGTGATTGAGTTTAGGGACAGTGTGTGTATTAAATGATCGAGGACAGTGATTGAGTTTAGGGACAGTGTGTGTATTAAATGATCGAGGAAGGTGATTGAGTTTAGGGACAGTGTGTGTATTAAATGATCGAGGAAGGTGATTGAGTTTAGGGACAGTGTGTGTATTAAATGATCAAGGAAGGTGATTGAGTTTAGGGACAGTGTGTGTATTAAATGATCGAGGACAGTGATTGAGTTTAGGGACAGTGTGTGTATTAAATGATCGAGGACAGTGATTGAGTTTAGGGACAGTGTGTGTATTAAATGATCGAGGACAGTGATTGAGTTTAGGGACAGTGTGTGTATTAAATGATCGAGGAAGGTGATTGAGTTTAGGGACAGTGTGTGTATTAAATGATCGAGGACAGTGATTGAGTTTAGGGACAGTGTGTGTATTAAATGATCGAGGAAGGTGATTGAGTTTAGGGACAGTGTGTGTATTAAATGATCGAGGACAGTGATTGAGTTTAGGGACAGTGTGTGTATTAAATGATCGAGGAAGGTGATTGAGTTTAGGGACAGTGTGTGTATTAAATGATCGAGGACAGTGATTGAGTTTAGGGACAGTGTGTGTATTAAATGATCGAGGACAGTGATTGAGTTTAGGGACAGTGTGTGTATTAAATGATCGAGGACAGTGATTGAGTTTAGGGACAGTGTGAGTATTAAATGATCGAGGAAGGTGATTGAGTTTAGGGACAGTGTGTGTATTAAATGATCGAGGACAGTGATTGAGTTTAGGGACAGTGTGTGTATTAAATGATCGAGGAAGGTGATTGAGTTTAGGGACAGTGTGTGTATTAAATGATCGAGGACAGTGATTGAGTTTAGGGACAGTGTGTGTATTAAATGATCGAGGAAGGTGATTGAGTTCAGGGACAGTGTGTGTATTAAATGATCGAGGACAGTGATTGAGTTTCGGGACAGTGTGTGTATTAAATGATCGAGGAAGGTGATTGAGTTTAGGGACAGTGTGTGTATTAAATGATCGAGGAAGGTGATTGAGTTTCGGGACAGTGTGTGTATTAAATGATCGAGGAAGGTGATTGAGTTTAGGGACAGTGTGTGTATTAAATGATCGAGGAAGCTGATTGAGTTTAGGGACAGTGTGTGTATTAAATGATCGAGGACAGTGATTGAGTTTAGGGACAGTGTGTGTATTAAATGATCGAGGAAGGTGATTGAGTTTAGGGACAGTGTGTGTATTAAATGATCGAGGACAGTGATTGAGTTTAGGGACAGTGTGTGTATTAAATGATCGAGGACAGTGATTGAGTTTAGGGACAGTGTGTGTATTAAATGATCGAGGAAGGTGATTGAGTTTAGGGACAGTGTGTGTATTAAATGATCGAGGAAGGTGATTGAGTTTAGGGACAGTGTGTGTATTAAAAAATCGAGGAAGGTGATTGAGTTTAGGGACAGTGTGTGTATTAAATGATCGAGGACAGTGATTGAGTTTAGGGACAGTGTGTGTATTAAATGATCGAGGACAGTGATTGAGTTTAGGGACAGTGTGTGTATTAAATGATCCAGGAAGGTGATTGAGTTTAGGGAGAGTGTGTGTTTTCAATGATCGAGGAAGGTGATTGAGTTTAGGGACAGTGTGTGTATTAAATGATCGAGGACAGTGATTGAGTTTAGGGACAGTGTGTGTATTAAATGATCGAGGAAGGTGATTGAGTTTAGGGACAGTGTGTGTATTAAATGATCGAGGAAGGTGATTGAGTTTAGGGACAGTGTGTGTATTAAATGATCGAGGACAGTGATTGAGTTTAGGGACAGTGTGTGTATTAAATGATCGAGGAAGGTGATTGAGTTTAGGGACAGTGTGTGTATTAAATGATCGAGGACAGTGATTGAGTTTAGGGACAGTGTGTGTATTAAATGATCGAGGACAGTGATTGGGTTTAGGGACAGTGTGTGTATTAAATGATCGAGGAAGGTGATTGAGTTTAGGGACAGTGTGTGTATTAAATGATCGAGGACAGTGATTGAGTTTAGGGACAGTGTGTGTATTAAATGATCGAGGACAGTGATTGAGTTTAGGGACAGTGTGTGTATTAAATGATCGAGGAAGGTGATTGAGTTTAGGGACAGTGTGTGTATTAAATGATCGAGGAAGGTGATTGAGTTTAGGGACAGTGTGTGTATTAAATGATCGAGGACAGTGATTGAGTTTGGGACAGTGTGTGTATTAAATGATCGAGGAAGGTGATTGAGTTTAGGGACAGTGTGTGTGTTAAATGATCGAGGAAGGTGATTGAGTTTAGGGACAGTGTGTGTATTAAAAGATCGAGGAAGGTGATTGAGTTTAGGGACAGTGTGTGTATTAAATGATCGAGGACAGTGATTGAGTTTAGGGACAGTGTGTGTATTAAATGATCGAGGACAGTGATTGAGTTTAGGGACAGTGTGTGTATTAAATGATCGAGGACAGTGATTGAGTTTAGGGACAGTGTGTGTATTAAATGATCGAGGACAGTGATTGGGTTTAGGGGCAGTGTGTGTATTAAATGATGGAGGAAGGTGATTGAGTTTAGGGACAGTGTGTGTATTAAATGATCGAGGACAGTGATTGAGTTTAGGGACAGTGTGTGTATTAAATGATCGAGGTCAGTGATTGAGTTTAGGGACAGTGTGTGTATTAAATGATCGAGGACAGTGATTGAGTTTAGGGACAGTGTGTGTATTAAATGATCGAGGACAGTGATTGAGTTTAGGGACAGTGTATGTATTAAATGATCGAGGACAGTGATTGAGTTTAGGGACAGTGTGTGTATTAAATGATCGAGGACAGTGATTGGGTTTAGGGACAGTGTGTGTATTAAATGATCGAGGACAGTGATTGAGTTTAGGGACAGTGTGTGTATTAAATGATCGAGGACAGTGATTGGGTTTAGGGACAGTGTGTGTATTAAATGATCGAGTACAGTGATTGAGTTTAGGGACAGTGTGTGTATTAAATGATCGAGGACAGTGATTGAGTTTAGGGACAGTGTGTGTATTAAATGATCGAGGACAGTGATTGACTTTAGGGACAGTGTGTGTATTAAATGATCGAGGAAGGTGATTGAGTTTAGGGACAGTGTGTGTATTAAATGATCGAGGAAGGTGATTGAGTTTAGGGACAGTGTGTGTATTAAATGATCGAGGAAGTTGATTGAGATTAGGGACAGTGTGTGTATTAAATGATCGAGGAAGGTGATTGAGTTTAGGGACAGTGTGTGTATTAAATGATCGAGGAAGGTGATTGAGTTTAGGGACAGTGTGTGTATTAAATGATCGAGGAAGGTGATTGAGTTTAGGGACAGTGTGTGTATTAAATGATCGAGGACAGTGATTGGGTTTAGGGACAGTGTGTGTATTAAATGATCGAGGACAGTGATTGAGTTCAGGGACAGTGTGTGTATTAAATGATCGAGGAAGGTGATTGAGTTTAGGGACAGTGTGTGTATTAAATGATCGAGGACAGTGATTGAGTTTAGGGACAGTGTGTGTATTAAATGATCGAGGAAGGTGATTGAGTTTAGGGACAGTGTGTGTATTAAATGATCGAGGAAGGTGATTGAGTTTAGGGACAGTGTGTGTATTAAATGATCGAGGACAGTGATTGAGTTTAGGGACAGTGTGTGTATTAAATGATCGAGGAAGGTGATTGAGTTTAGGGACAGTGTGTGTATTAAATGATCGAGGACAGTGATTGAGTTTAGGGACAGTGTGTGTATTAAATGATCGAGGAAGGTGATTGAGTTTAGGGACAGTGTGTGTATTAAATGATCGAGGACAGTGATTGAGTTTAGGGACAGTGTGTGTATTAAATGATCGAGGAAGGTGATTGAGTTCAGGGACAGTGTGTGTATTAAATGATCGAGGACAGTGATTGAGTTTCGGGACAGTGTGTGTATTAAATGATCGAGGAAGGTGATTGAGTTTAGGGACAGTGTGTGTATTAAATGATCGAGGAAGGTGATTGAGTTTAGGGACAGTGTGTGTATTAAATGATCGAGGACAGTGATTGAGTTTAGGGACAGTGTGTGTATTAAATGATCGAGGAAGGTGATTGAGTTTAGGGACAGTGTGTGTATTAAATGATCGAGGACAGTGATTGAGTTTAGGGACAGTGTGTGTATTAAATGATCGAGGAAGCTGATTGAGTTTAGGGACAGTGTGTGTATTAAATGATCGAGGACAGTGATTGAGTTTGGGACAGTGTGTGTATTAAATGATCGAGGAAGGTGATTGAGTTTAGGGACAGTGTGTGTGTTAAATGATCGAGGAAGGTGATTGAGTTTAGGGACAGTGTGTGTATTAAAAGATCGAGGAAGGTGATTGAGTTTAGGGACAGTGTGTGTATTAAATGATCGAGGACAGTGATTGAGTTTAGGGACAGTGTGTGTATTAAATGATCGAGGACAGTGATTGAGTTCAGGGACAGTGTGTGTATTAAATGATCGAGGAAGGTGATTGAGTTTAGGGACAGTGTGTGTATTAAATGATCGAGGACAGTGATTGAGTTTAGGGACAGTGTGTGTATTAAATGATCGAGGAAGGTGATTGAGTTTAGGGACAGTGTGTGTATTAAATGATCGAGGAAGGTGATTGAGTTTAGGGACAGTGTGTGTATTAAATGATCGAGGACAGTGATTGAGTTTAGGGACAGTGTGTGTATTAAATGATCGAGGAAGGTGATTGAGTTTAGGGACAGTGTGTGTATTAAATGATCGAGGACAGTGATTGAGTTTAGGGACAGTGTGTGTATTAAATGATCGAGGAAGGTGATTGAGTTTAGGGACAGTGTGTGTATTAAATGATCGAGGACAGTGATTGAGTTTAGGGACAGTGTGTGTATTAAATGATCGAGGAAGGTGATTGAGTTCAGGGACAGTGTGTGTATTAAATGATCGAGGACAGTGATTGAGTTTCGGGACAGTGTGTGTATTAAATGATCGAGGAAGGTGATTGAGTTTAGGGACAGTGTGTGTATTAAATGATCGAGGAAGGTGATTGAGTTTAGGGACAGTGTGTGTATTAAATGATCGAGGACAGTGATTGAGTTTAGGGACAGTGTGTGTATTAAATGATCGAGGAAGGTGATTGAGTTTAGGGACAGTGTGTGTATTAAATGATCGAGGACAGTGATTGAGTTTGGGACAGTGTGTGTATTAAATGATCGAGGAAGCTGATTGAGTTTAGGGACAGTGTGTGTGTTAAATGATCGAGGAAGGTGATTGAGTTTAGGGACAGTGTGTGTATTAAAAGATCGAGGAAGGTGATTGAGTTTAGGGACAGTGTGTGTATTAAATGATCGAGGACAGTGATTGAGTTTAGGGACAGTGTGTGTATTAAATGATCGAGGACAGTGATTGAGTTTAGGGACAGTGTGTGTATTAAATGATCGAGGACAGTGATTGAGTTTAGGGACAGTGTGTGTATTAAATGATCGAGGACAGTGATTGGGTTTAGGGGCAGTGTGTGTATTAAATGATGGAGGAAGGTGATTGAGTTTAGGGACAGTGTGTGTATTAAATGATCGAGGACAGTGATTGAGTTTAGGGACAGTGTGTGTATTAAATGATCGAGGACAGTGATTGAGTTTAGGGACAGTGTATGTATTAAATGATCGAGGACAGTGATTGAGTTTAGGGACAGTGTGTGTATTAAATGATCGAGGACAGTGATTGAGTTTAGGGACAGTGTGTGTATTAAATGATCGAGGACAGTGATTGAGTTTAGGGACAGTGTGTGTATTAAATGATCGAGGAAGGTGATTGAGTTTAGGGACAGTGTGTGTATTAAATGATCGAGGACAGTGATTGAGTTCAGGGACAGTGTGTGTATTAAATGATCGAGGACAGTGATTGAGTTTAGGGACAGTGTGTGTATTAAATGATCGAGGACAGTGATTGACTTTAGGGACAGTGTGTGTATTAAATGATCGAGGACAGTGATTGAGTTTAGGGACAGTGTGTGTATTAAATGATCGAGGACAGTGATTGAGTTTAGGGACAGTGTGTGTATTAAATGATCGAGGACAGTGATTGACTTTAGGGACAGTGTGTGTATTAAATGATCGAGGAAGGTGATTGAGTTTAGGGACAGTGTGTGTATTAAATGATCGAGGAAGGTGATTGAGTTTAGGGACAGTGTGTGTATTAAATGATCGAGGACAGTGATTGAGTTTAGGGACAGTGTGTGTATTAAATGATCGAGGAAGGTGATTGAGTTTAGGGACAGTGTGTGTATTAAATGATCGAGGAAGGTGATTGAGTTTAGGGACAGTGTGTGTGTTAAATGATCGAGGACAGTGATTGAGTTTAGGGACAGTGTGTGTATTAAATGATCGAGGACAGTGATTGAGTTTAGGGACAGTGTGTGTATTAAATGATCGAGGACAGTGATTGGGTTTAGGGACAGTGTGTGTATTAAATGATCGAGGACAGTGATTGAGTTTAGGGACAGTGTGTGTATTAAATGATCGAGGACAGTGATTGAGTTTAGGGACAGTGTGTGTATTAAATGATCGAGGACAGTGATTGAGTTTAGGGACAGTGTGTGTGTTAAATGATCGAGGACAGTGATTGAGTTTAGGGACAGTGTGTGTATTAAATGATCGAGGACAGTGATTGAGTTTAGGGACAGTGTGTGTATTAAATGATCGAGGACAGTGATTGGGTTTAGGGACAGTGTGTGTATTAAATGATCGAGGACAGTGATTGGGTTTAGGGACAGTGTGTGTATTAAATGATCGAGGAAGGTGATTGAGTTTAGGGACAGTGTGTGTATTAAATGATCGAGGAAGGTGATTGAGTTTAGGGACAGTGTGTGTATTAAATGATCGAGGACAGTGATTGAGTTTAGGGACAGTGTGTGTATTAAATGATCGAGGACAGTGATTGAGTTTAGGGACAGTGTGTGTATTAAATGATCGAGGACAGTGATTGAGTTTAGGGACAGTGTGTGTATTAAATGATCGAGGAAGGTGATTGAGTTTAGGGACAGTGTGTGTATTAAATGATCGAGGACAGTGATTGAGTTTAGGGACAGTGTGTGTATTAAATGATCGAGGACAGTGATTGGGTTTAGGGACAGTGTGTGTATTAAATGATCGAGGACACTCTGATATATCCCACACCCCTCACTGTAAGACTCTGATATACCCCACACCCCTCACTGTAACACTCTGATATACCCCACTCCCCTCACTGTAACACTCTGATATACCCCACACCCCTCACTGTAACACTCTGATATACCCCACTCCCCTCACTGTAACACTCTGATATACCCCTCACCCCTCACTGTGACAGTCTGATATATCCCACACCCCTCACTGTAACACTCTGATATACCCCACACCCCTCACTGCAACACTCTGATATACTCCACACCTCTCACTGTAACAGTCTGATATATCCCACACCCCTCACTGTAACACTCTGATATATCCCACACCCCTCACTGTAACACTCTGATATATCCCACACCCCTCACTGTAACACTCTGATATATCCCACACCCCTCACTGTAACACTCTGATATATCCCACACCCCTCACTGTAACACTCTGATATATCCCACACCCCTCACTGTAACAATCTGATATATCCCACACCCCTCACTGTAACACTCTGATATATCCCACACGCCTCACTGTAACACTCTGATATATCCCACACCCCTCACTGTAACACTCTGATATATCCCACACCCCTCACTGTAACACTCTGATATATCCCACACCCCTCACTGTAACAATCTGATATATCCCACACCCCTCACTGTAACACTCTGATATATCCCACACGCCTCACTGTAACACTCTGATATATCCCACACCCCTCACTGTAACACTCTGATATATCCCACACCCCTCACTGTAACACTCTGATATACCCCACACCCCTCACTGCAACACTCTGATATATCCCACACCCCTCACTGTAACAATCTGATATACCCCACACCCCTCACTGTAACAATCTGATATACCCCACACCCCTCACTGTAACAATCTGATATACCCCACACCCCTCACTGTAACTCTCTCTGATATACCCCACACCCCTCACTGTAACACTGTGATATACACCACACCCCTCACTGTAACACTCTGATATACCCCACACCCCTCACTGTAACACTCTGATATACCCCACACCCCTCACTGTAACACTGTGATATATCCCACACCCCTCACTGTAACACTCTGATATATCCCACACCCCTCACTGTAACACTCTGGTACATCCCACACCCCTCACTGTAACACTCTGATACACTCCACACCCCTCACTGCAACACTCTGATACACCCCACAACCCTCACTGTAACACTCTGATATACCCCACACCCCTCACTGTAACAGCCTGATATACCCCACACCCCTCACTGTAACACTGTGATATCTCCCACACCCCTCACTGTAACACTCTGATATACCCCACACCCCTCACTGTAACACTGTGATATACCCCAGACCCCTCACTGTAACAGTCTGATATACCCCACACCCCTCAATGTAACACTCTGGTATACCCCACACCCCTCACTGTAACACCCTGATATACCCCACACCCCTCACTGTAACACTGTGAAAAACCCCAGACCCCTCACTGTAACACTGTGATATACCCCAGAACCCTCACTGCAACAGTCTGATATACCCCACACCCCTCACTGTAACATTCTGTTATATCCCACACCCCTCACTGTAACACTCTGATATACCCCACACCCCTCACTGTAACATTCTGTTATATCCCACACCCCTCACTGTAACAGTCTGATATACACCACACCCCTCACTGTAACACTCTGATATACCCCACACCCTCACTGTAACAATCTGATATATCCCACACCCCTCACTGCAACACTCTGATATATCCCACACCCCTCACTGCAACACTCTGATATAACCCACACCCTCACTGTAACTCTCTCTGATATACCCCACACTCCTCACTGTAACACTGTGATATACCCCACACCCCTCACTGTAACACTCTGATATTCCCCACACCCCTCACTGTAACACTCTGATATACCCCACACCCCTCACTGTAACATTGTGATATACCCCACACCCCTCACTGTAACACTCTGATATACCCCACACCCCTCACTGTAACAGTCTGATATATCCCACACCCCTCACTGTAACACTCTGATATACCCCACACCCCTCACTGTAACACTCTGATATATCCCACACCCCTCACTGTAACAGTCTGATATATCCCACACCCCTCACTGTAACATTCTGATATATCCCACACCCCTCAGTGTAACACTCTGATATACCCCTCACCCCTCACTGTAACATTCTGATATATCCCACACCCCTCAGTGTAACACTCTGATATACCCCACTCCCCTCACTGTAACACTCTGATATACCCCTCACCCCTCACTGTAACATTCTGATATATCCCACACCCCTCAATGTAACACTCTGATATACCCCTCACCCCTCACTGTAACATTCTGATATATCCCACACCCCTCAGTGTAACACTCTGATATACCCCACTCCCCTCACTGTAACACTCTGATATACCCCTCACCCCTCACTGTAAGACTCTGATATACCCCACACCCCTCACTGTAACACTCTGATATACCCCACACACCTCACTGTAACACTCTGATATACCCCACTCCCCTCACTGTAACACTCTGATATACCCCACACCCCTCACTGTAACACTCTGATATACCCCACTCCCCTCACTGTAACACTCTGATATACCCCTCACCCCTCACTGTGACAGTCTGATATATCCCACACCCCTCACTGTAACACTCTGATATACCCCACACCCCTCACTGCAACACTCTGATATACTCCACACCTCTCACTGTAACAGTCTGATATATCCCACACCCCTCACTGTAACACTCTGATATATCCCACACCCCTCACTGTAACAATCTGATATATCCCACACCCCTCACTGTAACACTCTGATATATCCCACACGCCTCACTGTAACACTCTGATATATCCCACACCCCTCACTGTAACACTCTGATATATCCCACACCCCTCACTGTAACAATCTGATATATCCCACACCCCTCACTGTAACACTCTGATATATCCCACACCCCTCACTGTAACACTCTGATATATCCCACACGCCTCACTGTAACACTCTGATATATCCCACACCCCTCACTGTAACACTCTGATATATCCCACACCCCTCACTGTAACAATCTGATATACCCCACACCCCTCACTGTAACAATCTGATATACCCCACACCCCTCACTGTAACAATCTGATATACCCCACACCCCTCACTGTAACTCTCTCTGATATACCCCACACCCCTCACTGTAACACTGTGATATACACCACACCCCTCACTGTAACACTCTGATATACCCCACATCCCTCACTGTAACACTGTGATATACCCCACACCCCTCACTGTAACACTCTGATATACCCCACACCCCTCACTGTAACACTGTGATATATCCCACACCCCTCACTGTAACACTCTGATATATCCCACACCCCTCACTGTAACACTCTGGTACATCCCACACCCCTCACTGTAACACTCTGATACACTCCACACCCCTCACTGCAACACTCTGATACACCCCACAACCCTCACTGTAACACTCTGATATACCCCACACCCCTCACTGTAACAGCCTGATATACCCCACACCCCTCACTGTAACACTCTGATATACCCCACACCCCTCACTGTAACACTGTGATATCTCCCACACCCCTCACTGTAACACTCTGATATACCCCACACCCCTCACTGTAACACTGTGATATACCCCAGACCCCTCACTGTAACAGTCTGATATACCCCACACCCCTCAATGTAACACTCTGATATACCCCACACCCCTCACTGTAACACTCTGGTATACCCCACACCCCTCACTGTAACACCCTGATATACCCCACACCCCTCACTGTAACACTGTGAAAAACCCCAGACCCCTCACTGTAACACTGTGATATACCCCAGAACCCTCACTGCAACAGTCTGATATACCCCACACCCCTCACTGTAACATTCTGTTATATCCCACACCCCTCACTGTAACACTCTGATATACCCCACACCCCTCACTGTAACATTCTGTTATATCCCACACCCCTCACTGTAACAGTCTGATATACACCACACCCCTCACTGTAACACTCTGATATACCCCACACCCTCACTGTAACAATCTGATATATCCCACACCCCTCACTGTGACACTCTGATATATCCCACACCCCTCACTGTAACAGTCTGATATATCCCACACCCCTCACTGTAACAATCTGATATACCCCACACCCCTCACTGTAACACTCTGATATACCCCACACCCCTCACTGTAACACTCTGATATACCCCACACCCCTCACTGTAACACTCTGATATACCCCACACCCCTCACTGTAACACTCTGATATACCCCACACCCCTCACTGTAACACTCTGATATACCCCACACCCCTCACTGTAACACTCTGATATACCTCACACCCCTCACTGTAACACTCTGATATACCCCACACCCCTCACTGTAACACTCTGATATACCCCACACCCCTCACTGTAACACTGTGATATCCCCCACACCCCTCACTGTAACACTGTGATATACCCCAGACCCCTCACTGCAACAGTCTGATATACCCCACACCCCTCACTGTCACTGTCTGATATGCACCACACCCCTCACTGTAACACTCTGATATACCCCACACCCCTCACTGTAACACTCTGATATATCCCACACCCCTCACTATAACACTCTGATATACCCCACACCCCTCACTGTAACACTCTGATATACCCCACACCCCTCACTGTAACAATCTGATATTCCCCACACCCCTCACTGCAACACTCTGATATACCCCACACCCCTCACTGGAACAGTCTGATATACCCCACACCCCTCACTGTCACACTCTGATATACCCCACACCCCTCAATGTAACAGTCTGATATACCCCACACCCCTCACTGTCACACTCTGATATATCCCACACCCCTCACTGTAACACTCTGATATATCCCACACCCCTCACTGTAACACTCTGATATATCCCACACCCCTCACTGCAACAGTCTGATATATCCCACACCCCTCACTGTAACATTCTGATATACCCCACACCCCTCACTGTAACATTCTGATATACCCCACACCCCTCACTGTAACAGTCTGATATATCCCACACCCCTCACTGTAATAGTCTGATATATCCCACACCCCTCACTGTAACACTCTGATATATCCCACACCCCTCACTGCAACAGTCTGATATATCCCACACCCCTCACTGTAACATTCTGATATACCCCACACCCCTCACTGTAACATTCTGATATACCCCACACCCCTCACTGTAACAGTCTGATATATCCCACACCCCTCACTGTAACAGTCTGATATATCCCACACCACTCACTGTAACACTCTGATATACCCCACACCCCTCACTGCAACAGTCTGATATATCCCACACCCCTCACTGTAACACTCTGATATATCCCACACCCCTCACTGTAACAGTCTGATATATCCCACACCCCTCACTGCAACAGTCTGATATACCTCACACCCCTCACTGTAACACTCTGATATACCACACACCCCTCACTGTAACACTCTGATATATCCCACACCCCTCACTGTAACACTCTGATATATCCCACACCCTTCACTGTAACATTCTGATATATCCCACACCCCTCACTGTAACACTCTGATATATCCCACACCCCTCACTGTAACACTCTGATATATCCCACACCCCTCACTGCAACACTCTGATATACCCCACACCCCTCACTGTAACACTCTGATATATCCCACACCCTCACTGTAACACTCTGATATACCCCACACCCCTCACTGTAACACTCTGATATACCCCACACCCCTCACTGCAACACTCGGATATATCCCACACCCCTCACTGTAACACTCTGATATATCCCACACCCCTCACTGTAACAATCTGATATATCCCACACCCCTCACTGTAACAATCTGATATATCCCACACCCCTCACTGTAACACTCTGATATATCCCACACCCCTCACTGTTACACTCTGATATATCCCACACCCCTCACTGTAACACTCTGATATACCCCACACCCTTCACTGTAACACTCTGATATACCCCACACCCCTCACTGTAACAATCTGATATTCCCCACACCCCTCACTGTCACACTCTGATATATCCCACACCCCTCACTGTAACACTCTGATATACCCCACACCCCTCACTGTAACAATCTGATATTCCCCACACCCCTCACTGTAACACTCTGATATACCCCACACCCCTCACTGTAACACTCTGATATACCCCACACCCCTCACTGTAACACTCTGATATACCCCACACCCCTCACTGTAACACTCTGATATTCCCCACACCCCTCACTGTAACACTGTGATATTCCCCACACCCCTCACTGCAACACTCTGATATACCCCACACCCCTCACTGTAACACTCTGATATACCCCACACCCCTCACTGTAGCACTCTGATATACCCCACACCCCTCACTGTAACACTCTGATATATCCCACCCCCTCACTGTAACAGTCTGATATATCCCACACCCCTCACTGCAACACTCTGATTTATCCCACCCCCTCACTGTAACACTCTCTGATATACCCCACACCCCTCACTGTATCAGTCTGATATATCCCACACCCCTCACTGTAACACTCTGATTTATCCCACCCCCTCACTGTAACACTCTGATATACCGCACACCCCTCACTGCAACACACTGATATATCCCACACCCCTCACTGTAACACTCTGATATACCCCACACCCTCACTGTAACACTCTGATATACCCCACACCCTCACTGTAACACTCTGATATATCCCACACCCCTCACTGTAACACACTGATATATCCCACACCCCTCACTGTAACACTCTGATATACCCCACACCCTCACTGTAACACTCTGATATATCCCACACCCCTCACTGTAACACTCTGATATATGCCACACCCCTCACTGTAACACTCTGATATACCCCACACACCTCACTGTAACACTCTGATATACCACACACCCCTCACTGTAACACTCTGATATATCCCACTCCCCTCACTGTAACACGCTGATATATCCCACACGCCTCACTGTAACACTCTGATATATCCCACACGCCTCACTGTAACAATCTGATATATCCCACACCCCTCACTGTAACACTCTGATATATCCCACACCCCTCACTGTAACAATCTGATATATCCCACACCCCTCACTTTAACAGTCTGATATATCCCACACCCCTCACTGTAACAATCTGATATATCCCACACGCCTCACTGTAACACTCTGATATATCCCACACCCCTCACTGTAACAGTCTGATATACCCCACACCCCTCACTGTAACAGTCTGATATATCCCACACCCCTCACTGTAACAATCTGATATATCCCACACCCCTCACTGCAACAATCTAATATAACCCACACCCCTCACTGTAACAATCTGATATATCCCACACCCCTCACTGTAACAGTCTGATATACCCCACACCCCTCACTATAACACTCTGATATATCCCACACCCCTCACTGCAACAGTCTGATCTAACCCACACCCCTCACTGTAATAGTCTGATATACCCCACACCCCTCACTGTAACAGTCTGATATATCCCACACCCCTCACTGTAACACTCTGATATATCCCATACCCCTCACTGTAACACTCTGATATACCCCACACCCCTCACTGTAACACTCTGATATACCCCACACCCCTCACTGTAACACTCTGATATACCCCACACCCCTCACTGTAACACTCTGATATACCCCACACCCCTCACTGTAACACTCTGATATACCACACACCCCTCACTGTAACACTCTGATATACCCCACACCCCTCTCTGTAACACTCTGATATATCCCACACCCCTCACTGTAACACTCTGATATACCCCACACCCCTCTCTGTAACACTCTGATATATCCCACACCCCTCACTGTAACACTCTGATATATCCCACACCCCTCACTGTAACACTCTGATATACCCCACACCCCTCACTGTAACACTCTGATATATCCCACACCCCTCACTGTAATACTCTGATATACCCCACACCCCTCACTGTAACACTCTGATATATCCCACACCCCTCACTGTAACAGTCTGATATATCCCACACCCCTCACTGTCACAGTCTGATATCCCCCACACCCCTCACTTTAACACTCTGATATACCCCACACCCCTCACTGTTACACTCTGATATACCCCACACCCCTCACTGTTACACTCTGATATATCCCACACCCCTCACTGTAACACTGTGATATACCCCACACCCCTCACTGTAACACTGTGATATACCCCACACCCCTCACTGTAACACTCTGATATACCCCACACCCCTCACTGTAACACTCTGATATATCCCACACCCCTCACTGTAACACTGTGATATACCCCACACCCCTCACTGTAACACTCTGATATATCCCACACCCCTTAATGTAACAGTCTGATATATCCCACACCCCTCACTGTAAAACTCTGATATCCCCCACACCCCTCACTGTAACACTCTGATATATCCCACACCCCTCACTGTAACACTCTGATATATCCCACACCCCTCACTGTAACACTCTGATATTCCCCACACCCCTCACTGTAACACTCTGATATACCCCACACCCCTCACTGTAACAATCTGATATTCCCCACACCCCTCACTGTAACACTCTGATATATCCCACACCCCTCACTGGAACACTCTGATATATCCCACACACCTCACTGTAACACTCTGATATACCCCACACCCCTCACTGTAACACTCTGATATACCCCACACCCCTCACTGTAACACTCTGATATTCCCCACACCCCTCACTGTAACACTCTGATATACCCCACACCCCTCACTGTAACACTGTGATATACCCCAGACCCCTCACTGCAACAGTCTGATATATCACACACCCCTCACTGTAACACTCTGATATACCCCACACCCCTCACTGTAACACTCTGATATACCCCACACCCCTCACTGTAGCACTGTGATATATCCCACACCCCTCACTGTAACACTCTGATATACCCCACACACCTCACTGTAACACTCTGATATATCCCACCCCCTCACTGTAACAGTCTGATATATCCCACACCCCTCACTGTAACACTCTGATTTATCCCACCCCCTCACTGTAACACTCTCTGATATACCCCACACCCCTCACTGTAACACTCTGATTTATCCCACCCCCTCACTGTAACACTCTGATATACCCCACACCCCTCACTGTAACACACTGATATACCACACACCCCTCACTGTAAAACACTGATATATCCCACACCCCTCACTATAACACTCTGATATACCCCACACCCTCACTGTAACACTCTGATATATCCCACACCCCTCACTGTAACACTCTGATATACGCCACACCCCTCACTGTAACAATCTGATATATCCCACACCCTCACTGTAACAGTCTGATATATCCCACTCCCCTCCCTGTAACACTCTGATATATCCCACACGCCTCACTGTAACAATCTGATATATCCCACACCCCTCACTGTAACACTCTGATATACCCCACACCCCTCACTGTAACACTGTGATATATCCCACACGCCTCACTGTAACAATCTGATATATCCCACACCCCTCACTGTAACAATCTGATATATCCCACACGCCTCACTGTAACACTCTGATATATCCCACACCCCTCACTGTAACAGTCTGATATACCCCACACCCCTCACTGTAACAGTCTGATATATCCCACACCCCTCACTGTAACAATCTGATATATCCCACACCCCTCACTGTAACAATCTGATATATCCCACACCCCTCACTGTAACAGCCTGATATACCCCACACCCCTCACTATAACACTCTGATATATCCCACACCCCTCACTGTAACACTCTGATATATCCCACACCCCTCACTGCAACAGTCTGATATAACCCACACCCCTCACTGTAACAGTCTGATATACCCCACACCCCTCACTGTAACAGGCTGATATATCCCACACCCCTCACTGTAACACTCTGATATATCCCATACCCCTCACTGTAACAATCTGATATACCCCACACCCCTCACTGTAACAATCTGATATATACCATACCCCACAATGTAACACTCTGATATAACCCACACCCCTCACTGTAACAATCTGATATATACCATACCCCACACTGTAACACTCTGATATAACCCACACCCCTCACTGTAACACTCTGATATATCCCATACCCCTCACTGTAACACTCTGATATACCCCACACCCCTCACTGTAACATTCTGATATATCCCACACCCCTCACTGTAACACTCTGATATACCCCACACCCCTCACTGTAACACTCTGATATACCCCACAACCCTCACTGTAACACTCTGATATACCCCACACCCCTCACTGTAACACTCTGATATACCACACACCCCTCACTGTAACACTCTGATATACCCCACACCCCTCACTGTAACACTCTGATATATCCCACACCCCTCACTGTAACACTCTGATATATCCCACACCCCTCACTGTAACACTCTGATATATCCCACACCCCTCACTGTAACAGTCTGATATATCCCACACCCCTCACTGTAACAGTCTGATATCCCACACACCTCACTGTAACACTCTGATATACCCCACACCCCTCACTGTTACACTCTGATATACCCCACACCCCTCACTGTTACACTCTGATATATCCCACACCCCTCACTGTAACACTGTGATATACCCCACACCCCTCACTGTAACACTGTGATATACCCCACACCCCTCACTGTAACACTCTGATATATCCCACACCCCTCACTGTAACACTGTGATATACCCCACACCCCTCACTGTAACACTCTGATATATCCCACACCCCTTAATGTAACAGTCTGATATATCGGACACCCCTCACTGTAACAGTCTGATATACCCCACACCCCTCACTGTAACACTCTGATATATCCCACACCCCTCACTGTAACAGTCTGATATCCCCCACACCCCTCACTTTAACACTCTGATATACCCCACACCCCTCACTGTTACACTCTGATATACCCCACACCCCTCACTGTAACACTCTGATATACCCCACACCCCTCACTGTGACACTCTGATATATCCCACACCCCTCACTGTAACACTCTGATATATCCCACACCCCTCACTGTAACAGTCTGATATACCCCACACCCCGCACTGTAACACTGTGATATATCCCACACCCCTCACTGCAACACTCTGGTATATCCCACACCCCTTAATGTAACAGTCTGATATATCCCACACCCCTCACTGTAACACTCTGATATACCCCACACCCTTCACTGTAACACTCTGATATACCCCACACCCCCTCACTGTAACAGTCTGATATATCCCACACCCCTCACTGTAACACTCTGATTTATCCCACCCCCTCACTGTAACACTCTCTGATATACCCCACACCCCTCACTGTAACACTCTGATTTATCCCACCCCCTCACTGTAACACTCTGATATACCCCACACCCCTCACTGTAACACACTGATATACCACACACCCCTCACTGTAAAACACTGATATATCCCACACCCCTCACTATAACACTCTGATATACCCCACACCCTCACTGTAACACTCTGATATATCCCACACCCCTCACTGTAACACTCTGATATACGCCACACCCCTCACTGTAACAATCTGATATATCCCACACCCCTCACTGTAACAGTCTGATATATCCCACACCCTCACTGTAACACTCTGATATATCCCACACCCCTCACTGTAACACTCTGATATACGCCACACCCCTCACTGTAACAATCTGATATATCCCACACCCCTCACTGTAATAGTCTGATATACCCCACACCCCTCACTGTAACAGTCTGATATATCCCACACCCCTCACTGTAACATTCTGATATACCCAACACCCCTCACTGTAACATTCTGATATACCCCACACCCCTCACTGTAACACTCTGATATATCCCACACGCCTCACTGTAACACTCTGATATATCCCACACGCCTCACTGTAACAGTCTGATATATCCCACACGCCTCACTGTAACAGTCTGATATATCCCACACCCCTCACTGTAACAATCTGATATATCCCACACCCCTCACTGTAACACTCTGATATACCCCACACCCCTCACTGTAACACTGTGATATATCCCACACGCCTCACTGTAACAATCTGATATATCCCACACCCCTCACTGTAACAATCTGATATATCCCACACGCCTCACTGTAACACTCTGATATATCCCACACCCCTCACTGTAACAGTCTGATATACCCCACACCCCTCACTGTAACAGTCTGATATATCCCACACCCCTCACTGTAACAATCTGATATATCCCACACCCCTCACTGTAACAATCTGATATAACCCACACCCCTCACTGTAACAATCTGATATATCCCACACCCCTCACTGTAACAGTCTGATATATCCCACACCCCTCACTGTAACACTCTGATATATCCCACACCCCTCACTGCAACAGTCTGATATAACCCACACCCCTCACTGTAACAGTCTGATATACCCCACACCCCTCACTGTAACAGGCTGATATATCCCACACCCCTCACTGTAACACTCTGATATACCCCACACCCCTCACTGTAACAATCTGATATATACCATACCCCACAATGTAACACTCTGATATAACCCACACCCCTCACTGTAACAATCTGATATATACCATACCCCACACTGTAACACTCTGATATAACCCACACCCCTCACTGTAACACTCTGATATATCCCATACCCCTCACTGTAACACTCTGATATACCCCACACCCCTCACTGTAACATTCTGATATATCCCACACCCCTCACTGTAACACTCTGATATACCCCACACCCCTCACTGTAACACTCTGATATACCCCACAACCCTCACTGTAACACTCTGATATACCCCACACCCCTCACTGTAACACTCTGATATACCACACACCCCTCACTGTAACACTCTGATATACCCCACACCCCTCACTGTAACACTCTGATATATCCCACACCCCTCACTGTAACACTCTGATATATCCCACACCCCTCACTGTAACACTCTGATATATCCCACACCCCTCACTGTAACAGTCTGATATATCCCACACCCCTCACTGTAACAGTCTGATATCCCACACCCCTCACTGTAACACTCTGATATACCCCACACCCCTCGCTGTTACACTCTGATATACCCCACACCCCTCACTGTTACACTCTGATATATCCCACACCCCTCACTGTAACACTGTGATATACCCCACACCCCTCACTGTAACACTGTGATATACCCCACACCCCTCACTGTAACACTCTGATATATCCCACACCCCTCACTGTAACACTGTGATATACCCCACACCCCTCACTGTAACACTCTGATATATCCCACACCCCTCACTGTAACACTCTGATATATCCCACACCCCTTAATGTAACAGTCTGATATATCGGACACCCCTCACTGTAACAGTCTGATATACCCCACACCCCTCACTGTAACACTCTGATATATCCCACACCCCTTAATGTAACAGTCTGATATATCCCACACCCCTCACTGTAACAGTCTGATATACACCACACCCCTCACTGCAACACTCTGATATATCCCACACCCCTCACTGTAACACTCTGGTATATCCCACACCCCTTAATGTAACAGTCTGATATACCCCACACCCCTCACTGTAACAGTCTGATATCCCTCACACCCCTCACTTTAACACTCTGATATACCCCACACCCCTCACTGTTACACTCTGATATACCCCACACCCCTCACTGTAACACTCTGATATATCCCACAGCCCTCACTGCAACACTCTGATATATCCCACACCCCTCACTGTAACACTCTGATATACCCCACACCCTCACTGTAACACTCTGATATATCCCACACCCCTCACAGTAACAGTCTGATATTCCCCACACCCCTCACTGTAACACTCTGATATACCCCACCCCCCTCACAGTAACAGTCTGATATACCCCACACCCCTCACTGTAACAGTCTGATATATCCCACACCCCTCACAGTAACACTCTGATATACCCCACACCCCTCACTGTAACACTCTGATATACCCCACACCCCTCACTGTAACACTCTGATATATCCCACACCCCTCACTGTAACACTCTGATATATCCCATACCCCTCACTGTAACACTCTGATATATCCCACACCCCTCACTGTAACACTCTGATATATCCCACACCCCTCACTGTAACACTCTGATATATCCCACACCCCTCACTGTAACACACTGATATACCCCACACCCCTCACTGTAACATTCTGATATATCCCACACCCCTCACTGTAACACTCTGATATACCCCACACCCCTCACTGTAACACTCTGATATACCCCACACCCCTCACTGTAACACTCTGATATATCCCACACCCCTCACTGTAACACTCTGATATACCCCACACCCCTCACTGTAACACTCTGATATATCCCACACCCCTCACTGTAACAGTCTGATATCCCCCACACCCCTCACTTTAACACTCTGATATACCCCACACCCCTCACTGTTACACTCTGATATATCCCACACCCCTCACTGTAACACTGTGATATACCCCACACCCCTCACTGTAACACTGTGATATACCCCACACCCCTCACTGTAACACTCTGATATACCCCACACCCCTCACTGTAACACTGTGATATACCCCACACCCCTCACTGTAACACTCTGATATATACCACTAACCTCACTGTAACATTCTGATATACCCCACACCCCTCACTGTAACACTCTGATATATCCCACACCCCTTAATGTAACAGTCTGATATATCCCACACCCCTCACTGTAACAGTCTGATATACCCCACACCCCTCACTGTAACACTCTGATATATCCCACACCCCTTAATGTAACAGTCTGATATATCCCACACCCCTCACTGTCACAGTCTGATATACCCCACACCCCTCACTGTAACACTCTGATATATCCCACACCCCTCACTGTAACACTCTGGTATATCCCACACCCCTTAATGTAACAGTCTGATATATCCCACACCCCTCACTGTAACACTCTGATATACCCCACACCCCTCACTGTAACAGTCTGATATACCCTACAACCCTCACTGTAAAACTCTGATATCCCCCACACCCCTCACTGTAACACTCTGATATATACCACACCCCTCACTGTAACACTCTGATATACCCCACACCCCTCACTGTAACACTCTGATATACCCCACACCCCTCACTGTAACACTCTGATATATCCCACTGCCCTCACTGTAACACTCTGATATATCCCACACCCCTCACTGTAACACTCTGATATACCCCACACCCCACACCCCTCACTGTAACAGTCTGATATATCCCACACCCCTCACAGTAACAGTCTGATATATCCCACACTCCTCACTGTAACAGTCTGATATAACCCACACCCCTCACTGTAACACTCTGATATACCCCAGACCCCTCACTGTAATAGTCTGATATATCCCACACCCCTCACTGTAACACTCTGATATACCCCACACCCCTCACAGTAACAGTCTGATATATCCCACACCCCTCACAGAAACAGTCTGATATACCCCACACCCCTCACTGTAACAGTCTGATATACCCCACACCCCTCACTGTAATACTCTGATATTCCCCACACCCCTCACTGTAACACTCTGATATTCCCCACACCCCTCACTGTAACACTGTGATATACCCCACACCCCTCACTGTAACACTCTGATATACCCCACACCCCTCACAGTAACAGTTTGATATACCCCACACCCCTCACTGTAACACTCTGATATTCCCCACACCCCTCACTGTAACACTCTGATATACCCCACACCCCTCACTGTAACACTCTGATATACCCCACACCCCTTAATGTAACAGTCTGATATACCCCACACCCCTCACTGTAACAGTCTGAAATATCCCACACCCCTCACTGTAACACTCTGATATACCCCACACCCCTCACTGTAACACTCTGATATATCCCACACCCCTCACTGTCACATTCTGATATACCCCACACCCCTCACTGTAACACTCTGATATACCCCACACCCCTCACTGTAACACTCTGATATACCCCACACCCCTCACTGTAACACTCTGATATATCCCACACCCCTCACTGTAACACTCTGATATATCCCACACCCCTCACTGTAACACTCTGATATACCCCACACCCCTCACTGTAACACTCTAATATATCCCACACCCCTCACTGTAACACTCTGATATATCCCACACCCCTCACTGTAACACTCTGATATATCCCACACCCCTCACTGTAACACTCTGATATATCCCACACCCCTCACTGTAACACTCTGATATATCCCACACCCCTCACTGTAACACTGTGATATACCCCACACCCCTCACTGTAACACTGTGATATATCCCACACCCCTCACTGTAACACTCTGATATATCCCACACCCCTCACTGTAACACTCTGATATACCCCACACCCCTCACTGTAACACTCTGATATACCCCACACCCCTCACTGTAACACTCTGATATATCCCACCCCCTCACTGTAACAGTCTGATATACCCCACACCCCTCACTGTAACACTCTGATATATCCCACACCACTCACTGTAACAATCTGATATATCCCACACCCCTCACTGTAACACTCTCTGATATATCCCACACCCCTCACTGTAACACTCTCTGATATACCCCACACCCCTCACTGTAACACTCTCTGATATACCCCACACCCCTCACTGTAACACTCTCTGATATACCCCACACCCCTCACTGTAACACTCTCTGATATACCCCACACCCCTCACTGTAACATTCTGATATACCCCACACCCCTCACTGTAACACTCTGATATACCCCACACCCCTCACTGTAACACTCTGATATACCCCACACCCCTCACTGTAACACTCTCTGATATATCCCACACCCCTCACTGTAACATTCTGATATATCCCACACCCCTCACTGTAACATTCTGATATACCCCACACCCCTCACTGTAACACTCTGATATACCCCACACCCCTCACTGTAACACTCTGATATATCCCACACCCCTCACTGCAACATTCTGATATATACCACACCCCTCACTGTAACACTCTGATATACCCCACACCCCTCACTGTAACAGTCTGATATATCCCACACCCCTCACTGTCACATTCTGATATACCCCACACCCCTCACTGTAACACTCTGATATACCCCACACCCCTCACTGTAACACTCTGATATACCCCACACCCCTCACTGTAACACTCTGATATATCCCACACCCCTCACTGTAACACTCTGATATATCCCACACCCCTCACTGTAACACTCTGATATACCCCACACCCCTCACTGTAACACTCTGATATATCCCACACCCCTCACTGTAACACTCTGATATATCCCACACCCCTCACTGTAACACTCTGATATATCCCACACCCCTCACTGTAACACTCTGATATATCCCACACCCCTCACTGTAACACTCTGATATACCCCACACCCCTCACTGTAACACTCTGATATATCCCACACCCCTCACTGTAACACTCTGATATACCCCACACCCCTCACTGTAACACTCTGATATACCCCACACCCCTCACTGTAACACTCTGATATACCCCACACCCCTCACTGTCACACTCTGATATATCCCACACCCCTCACTGCAACACTCTGATATATCCCACCCCCTCACTGTAACAGTCTGATATACCCCACACCCCTCACTGTAACAATCTGATATATCCCACACCCCTCACTGTAACACTCTCTGATATACCCCACACCCCTCACTGTAACACTCTCTGATATACCCCACACCCCTCACTGTAACACTCTCTGATATACCCCACACCCCTCACTGTAACATTCTGATATATCCCACACCCCTCACTGTAACATTCTGATATACCCCACACCCCTCACTGTAACACTCTGATATACCCCACACCCCTCACTGTAACACTCTGATATATCCCACACCCCTCACTGTAACACTCTGATATACCCCACACCCCTCACTGTAACACTCTGATATATCCCACACCCCTCACTGTAACACTCTGATATACCCCACACCCCTCACTGCAACATTCTGATATATACCACACCCCTCACTGTAACACTCTGATATATCCCACACGCCTCACTGCAACATTCTGATATATACCACACCCCTCACTGTAACACTGTGATATACCCCACACCCCTCACTGTAACATTCTGATATACCCCACACCCCTCACTGTAACACTCTGATATACCCCACACCCCTCACTGTAACACTCTGATATATCCCACACCCCTCACTGTCACATTCTGATATACCCCACACCCCTCACTGTAACACTCTGATATACCCCACACCCCTCACTGTAACACTCTGATATACCCCACACCCCTCACTGTAACACTCTGATATATCCCACACCCCTCACTGTAACACTCTGATATATCCCACACCCCTCACTGTAACACTCTGATATACCCCACACCCCTCACTGTAACACTCTAATATACCCCACACCCCTCACTGTAACACTCTAATATATCCCACACCCCTCACTGTAACACTCTGATATATCCCACACCCCTCACTGTAACACTCTGATATATCCCACACCCCTCACTGTAACACTCTGATATATCCCACACCCCTCACTGTAACACTCTGATATATCCCACACCCCTCACTGTAACACTGTGATATACCCCACACCCCTCACTGTAACACTGTGATATATCCCACACCCCTCACTGTAACACTCTGATATATCCCACACCCCTCACTGTAACACTCTGATATACCCCACACCCCTCACTGTAACACTCTGATATATCCCACACCCCTCACTGTAACACTCTGATATACCCCACACCCCTCACTGTAACACTCTGATATACCCCACACCCCTTAATGTAACAGTCTGATATACCCCACACCCCTCACTGTAACAGTCTGAAATATCCCACACCCCTCACTGTAACACTCTGATATATCCCACACCCCTCACTGTAACACTCTGATATATCCCACACCCCTCACTGTAACACTCTGATATATCCCACACCCCTCACTGTAACACTCTGATATATCCCACACCCCTCACTGTAATAGTCTGATATACCCCACACCACTCACTGTAACACTATGATATATCCCACACCCCTCACTGTAATAGTCTGATATACCCCACACCCATCACTGTTACACTCTGATATATCCCACACCCCTCACTGTAACACTCTGATATATCCCACACCCCTTACTGTAACACTCTGATATACCCCACACCCCTCACTGTAACATTCTGATATATCCCACACCCCTCACTGTGACAGTCTGATGTACCCCACACCCCTCACTGTAACAGTCTGATATATCCCACACCCCTCACTGTAACGGTCTGATATACCCCACACTCCTCACTGTAACACCCTGATATACCCCACACCCCTCACTGTAACACTCTGATATACCCCACACCCCTCACTGTAACAGTCTGATGTATCCCACATCCCTCACTGTAACAGTCTGATATACCCGACACCCCTCACTGTAACAGTCTGATATATCCCACACCCCTCACTGTAACAGTCTGATATGCCCGACACCCCTCACTGTAACAGTCTGATACACCCCACACCCCTCACTGTAACACTCTGATATACCCCACACCCCTCACTGTAACAGTCTGATATATCCCACACCCCTCACTGTAACAGTCTGATATACCCGACACCCCTCACTGTGACAGTCTGATATACCCCACACCCCTCACTGTAACACTCTGATATACCCCACACCCCTCACTGTAACAGTCTGATATACCCCACACCCCTCACTGTAACACTCTGATATACCCCACACCCCTCACTGTAACAGTCTGATATACCCCACACCCCTCACTGTAACACTCTGATCTATCCCACACCCCTCACTGTAACACTCTGATATATCCCACAACCCTCACTGTAACACTCTGATATACCCCACACCCCTCACTGTAACACTCTGATATACCCCACACCCCTTAATGTAACAGTCTGATATACCCCACACCCCTCACTGTAACAGTCTGAAATATCCCACACCCCTCACTGTAACACTCTGATATATCCCACACCCCTCACTGTAACACTCTGATATATCCCACACCCCTCACTGTAACACTCTGATATATCCCACACCCCTCACTGTAACACTCTGATATATCCCACACCCCTCACTGCAACACTCTGATATATCCCACACCCCTTACTGTAACACTCTGATATACCCCACACCCCTCACTGTAACATTCTGATATATCCCACACCCCTCACTGTGACAGTCTGATGTACCCCACACCCCTCACTGTAACAGTCTGATATATCCCACACCCCTCACTGTAACAGTCTGATATACCCCACACTCCTCACTGTAACACCCTGATATACCCCACACCCCTCACTGTAACACTCTGATATACCCCACACCCCTCACTGTAACAGTCTGATATATCCCACATCCCTCACTGTAACAGTCTGATATACCCGACACCCCTCACTGTAACAGTCTGATATATCCCACACCCCTCACTGTAACAGTCTGATATGCCCGACACCCCTCACTGTAACAGTCTGATATACCCCACACCCCTCACTGTAACACTCTGATATACCCCACACCCCTCACTGTAACAGTCTGATATTTCCCACACCCCTCACTGTAACAGTCTGATATACCCGACACCCCTCACTGTGACAGTCTGATATACCCCACACCCCTCACTGTAACACTCTGATATACCCCACACCCCTCACTGTAACAGTCTGATATACCCCACACCCCTCACTGTAACACTCTGATATACCCCACACCCCTCACTGTAACAGTCTGATATACCCCACACCCCTCACTGTAACACTCTGATCTATCCCACACCCCTCACTGTAACACTCTGATATATCCCACAACCCTCACTGTAACACTCTGATATACCCCACACCCCTCACTGTAACAGTCTGATATACCCCACTCCCCTCACTGTAACACTCTGATATACCCCACTCCCCTCACTGTAACACTCTGATATATCCCACAACCCTCACTGTAACACTCTGATATACCCCACACCCCTCACTGTAACAGTCTGATATACCCGACACCCCTCACTGTGACAGTCTGATATACCCCACACCCCTCACTGTAACACTCTGATATACCCGACACCCCTTACTGTAACACTCTGATATACCCCACACCCCTCACTGTAGCAGTCTGATATACCCCACACCCCTCACTGTAACACTCTGATATACCCCACACCCCACACTGTAACACTCTGATATATCCCACACCCCTCACTGTAACACTCTGATATATCCCACACCCCTCACTGTAACACTCTGATATATCCCACACCCCTCACTGTAACACTCTGATATACCCCACACCCCTCACTGTAACACTGCGATATACCCCACACCCCTCACTGTAACACTCTGATATATCCCACACCCCTCACTGTAACACTCTGATATACCCCACACCCCTCACTTTAACACGCTGATATACCCCACACCCCTCACTGTAACACTCTGATATACCCCACACCCCTCACTGTAACACTCTGATATACCACACACCCCTCACTGTAACACGCTGATATACCCCACACCCCTCACTGTAACACTCTGATATACCCCACACCCCTCACTGTAACACTCTGATATATCCCACACCCCTCACTGTCACACTCTGATATATCCCACACCCCTCACTGTAACACTCTGATATATCCCACATCCCTCACTGTAACACTCTGATATATCCCACACTCCTCACTGTAACACTCTGATATACCCCACACCCCTCACTGTAACAGTCTGATATACCCCACACCCCTCACTGTAACACTCTGATATATCCCACACCCCTCACTGTAACACTCTGATATCCCCCACACCCCTCACTGTAACACTCTGATATATCCCACACCCCTCACTGTAACACTCTGATATACCCCACACCCCTCACTCTAACAGTCTGATATACCCCACACCCCTCACTGTAACACTCTGATATACCCCACACCCCTCAGTGTAACACTCTGATATATCCCACACCCCTCACTGTAACAGTCTGATATACCCCACACCCCTCACTGTAACACTCTGATATATCCCACACCCCTCACTGTAACAGTCTGATATATCCCACACCCCTCACTGTAACAGTCTGATATATCCCACACCCCTCACTGTAACAGTCTGATATACCCCACACCCCTCACTGTAACAGTCTGATATATCCCACACCCCTCACTGTAACAGTCTGATATACCCAACACCCCTCACTGTCACACTCTGATATATCCCACACCCCTCACTGTAACACTCTGATATACCCCACACCCCTCACTGTAACACTCTGATATACCCCACACCCCTCACTGTAACACTCTGATATATCCCACACCCCTCACTGTAACACTCTGATATACCCCACACCCCTCACTGTAACACTCTGATATATCACACACCCCTCACTGTAACAGTCTGATATACCCGACACCCCTCACTGTAACAGTCTGATATACCCCACACCCCTCACTGTAACAGTCTGATATACCCCACACCCCTCACTGTAACAGTCTGATATACCCCACACCCCTCACTGTAACACTCTGATATACCCCACACCCCTCACTGTAACAGTCTGATATACCCCACACCCCTCACTGTAACAGTCTGATATACCCCACACCCCTCACTGTAACACTCTGATATATCCCACACCCCTCACTGTAACACTCTGATATATCCCACACCCCTCACTGTAACAATCTGATGTACCCCACACCCCTCACTGTAACACTCTGATATATCCCACACCCCTCACTGTAACACTCTGATATATCCCACACCCCTCACTGTAACACTCTGATATACCCCACACCCCTCACTGTAACACTCTGATATACCCCACACCCCTCACTGTAACACTGTGATATATCCCACACCCCTCACTGTAACACTCTGATATACCCCACACCCCTCACTGTAACACTCTGATATACCCCACAGCCCTCACTGTAACACTCTGATATATCCCACACCCCTCACTGTAACACTGTGATATACCACACACCCCTCACTGTCACACTCTGATATATCCCACACCCCTCACTGTAAAACTGTGATATACCCCACACCCCTCACTGTAACACTGTGATATACCCCACACCCCTCACTGTAACACTCTGATATATCCCACACCCCTCACTGTAACACTCTGATATACCCCACACCCCTCACTGTAACACTGTGATATACCCCACACCCCTCACTGTAACACTGTGATATACCCCACACCCCTCACTGTAACACTGTGATATACCCCACACCCCTCACTGTAACACTCTGATATATCCCACACCCCTCACTGTAAAACTGTGATATACCCCACACCCCTCACTGTAACACTGTGATATATCCCACACCCCTCACTGTAACACTCTGATATATCCCACACCCCTCACTGTAACACTGTGATATATCCCACACCCCTCACTGTAACACTGTGATATATCCCACACCCCTCACTGTAACACTGTGATATACCCCACACCCCTCACTGTAACACTGTGATATACCCCACACCCCTCACTGTAACACTCTGATATATCCCACACCCCTCACTGTAAAACTGTGATATACCCCACACCCCTCACTGTAACACTGTGATATACCCCACACCCCTCACTGTAACACTCTGATATATCCCACACCCCTCACTGTAACACTGTGATATACCCCACACCCCTCACTGTAACACTGTGATATACCCCACACCCCTCACTGTAGCACTGTGATATACCCCACACCCCTCACTGTAACAGTCTGATATATCCCACACCCCTCACTGTAACACTGTGATATATCCCACACCCCTCACTGTAACACTGTGATATACCCCACACCCCTCACTGTAACACTGTGATATACCCCACACCCCTCACTGTAACACTGTGATATACCCCACACCCCTCACTGTAACACTCTGATATACCCCACACCCCTCACTGTAACACTGTGATATATCCCACACCCCTCACTGTAACACTGTGATATATCCCACACCCCTCACTGTAACACTGTGATATATCCCACACCCCTCACTGTAACACTGTGATATATCCCACACCCCTCACTGTAACACTCTGATATACCCCACACCCCTCACTGTAACACTCTGATATACCCCACACCCCTCACTGTAACACTCTGATATATCCCACACCCCTCACTGTAACACTCTGATATACCCCACACCCCTCACTGTAACACTCTGATATACCCCACACCCCTCACTGTAACACTCTGATATACCTCACACCCCTCACTGTAACACTGTGATATATCCCACACCCCTCACTGTAACACTCTGATATACCCCACACCCCTCACTGTAACACTGTGATATACCCCACACCCCTCACTGTAACACTGTGATATACACCACACCCCTCACTGTAACACTGTGATATACCCCACACCCCTCACTGTAACACTCGGATATATCCCACACCCCTCACTGTAACACTGTGATATATCCCACACCCCTCACTGTAACACTGTGATATATCCCACACCCCTCACTGTAACACTCGGATATATCCCACACCCCTCACTGTAACACTCTGATATACCCAACACCCCTCACTGTAACACTCTGATATACCCCACACCCCTCACTGTAACACTCTGATATATCCCACACCCCTCACTGTAACACTGTGATATGCCCCACAAACCTCACTGTAACACTCTGATACATCCCACACCCCTCACTGTAACACTCTGATATACCCCACACCCCTCACTGTAACACTCTGATATACCTCACACCCCTCACTGTAACACTGTGATATATCCCACACCCCTCACTGTAACACTCTGATATACCCCACACCCCTCACTGTAACACTGTGATATACCCCACACCCCTCACTGTAACACTGTGATATACACCACACCCCTCACTGTAACACTGTGATATACCCCACACCCCTCACTGTAACACTCGGATATATCCCACACCCCTCACTGTAACACTGTGATATATCCCACACCCCTCACTGTAACACTGTGATATATCCCACACCCCTCACTGTAACACTCGGATATATCCCACACCCCTCACTGTAACACTCTGATATACCCAACACCCCTCACTGTAACACTCTGATATACCCCACACCCCTCACTGTAACACTCTGATATACCCAACACCCCTCACTGTAACACTCTGATATACCCCACACCCCTCACTGTAACACTCTGATATATCCCACACCCCTCACTGTAACACTGTGATATGCCCCACAAACCTCACTGTAACACTCTGATACATCCCACACCCCTCACTGTAACAGTCTGATATACCCCACACCCCTCACTGTAACACTCTGATATACCCCACACCCCTCACTGTAACAGTCTGATATATCCCACATCCCTCACTGTAACAGTCTGATATACCCGACACCCCTCACTGTAACAGTCTGATATACCCCACACCCCTCACTGTAACACTCTGATATACCCCACACCCCTCACTGTAACAGTCTGATATATCCCACACCCCTCACTGTAACAGTCTGATATACCCGACACCCCTCACTGTGACAGTCTGATATACCCCACACCCCTCACTGTAACACTCTGATATACCCCACACCCCTCACTGTAACAGTCTGATATATCCCACACCCCTCACTGTAACAGTCTGATATACCCGACACCCCTCACTGTAACAGTCTGATATACCCCACACCCCTCACTGTAACACTCTGATATAACCCACACCCCTCACTGTAACAGTCTGATATATCCCACACCCCTCACTGTAACAGTCTGATATACCCGACACCCCTCACTGTAACAGTCTGATATACCCCACACCCCTCACTGTAACACTCTGATATACCCCACACCCCTCACTGTAACAGTCTGATATATCCCACACCCCTCACTGTAACAGTCTGATATACCCGACACCCCTCACTGTGACAGTCTGATATACCCCACACCCCTCACTGTAACACTCTGATATACCCCACACCCCTCACTGTGACAGTCTGATATATCCCACACCCCTCACTGTAACAGTCTGATATACCCCACACCCCTCACTGTAACAGTCTGATATACCCCACACCCCTCACTGTAACACTCTGATCTATCCCACACCCCTCACTGTAACACTCTGATATATCCCACACCCCTCACTGTAACACTCTGATATACCCCACACCCCTCACTGTAACACTCTGATATACCCCACACCCCACACTGTAACACTCTGATATATCCCACACCCCTCACTGTAACACTCTGATATATCCCACACCCCTCACTGTAACACTCTGATATATCCCACACCCCTCACTGTAACACTCTGATATACCCCACACCCCTCACTGTAACACTGCGATATACCCCACACCCCTCACTGTAACACTCTGATATATCCCACACCCCTCACTGTAACACTCTGATATACCCCACACCCCTCACTGTAACACTCTGATATACCACACACCCCTCACTGTAACACGCTGATATACCCCACACCCCTCACTGTAACACTCTGATATACCCCACACCCCTCACTGTAACACTCTGATATATCCCACACTCCTCACTGTAACACTCTGATATACCCACACCCCTCACTGGAACACTCTGATATATCCCACACCCCTCACTGTAACACTCTGATATACCCCACACCCCTCACTGTAACAGTCTGATATATCCCACACCCCTCACTGTAACACTCTGATATATACCACACCCCTCACTGTAACACTCTGATATATCCCACACCCCTCACTGTAACAGTCTGATATACCCCACACCCCTCACTGTAACAGTCTGATATACCCCACACCCCTCACTGTAACACTCTGATATATCCCACACCCCTCACTGTAACACTCTGATATACCCCACACCCCTCACTGTAACAGTCTGATATATCCCACACCCCTCACTGTAACACTCTGATATACCCCACACCCCTCACTGTAACAGTCTGATATACCCCACACCCCTCACTGTAACACTCTGATATACCCCACACCCCTCACTGTAACACTCTAATATATCCCACACCCCTCACTGTAACAGTCTGATATACCCCACACCCCTCACTGTAACAGTCTGATATATCCCACACCCCTCACTGTAACACTCTGATATATCCCACACCCCTCACTGTAACAGTCTGATATACCCCACACCCCTCACTGTAACAGTCTGATATATCCCACACCCCTCACTGTAACAGTCTGATATACCCCACAGCCCTCACTGTAACATTCTGATATATCCCACACCCCTCACTGTAACAGTCTGATATACCCCACACCCCTCACTGTAACATTCTGATATACCCCACACCCCTCACTGTAACAGTCTGATATACCCCACACCCCTCACTGTAACAGTCTGATATATCCCACACCCCTCACTGTAACAGTCTGATATATCCCACACCCCTCACTGTAACACTCTGATATACCCCACACCCCTCACTGTAACACTCTGATATACCCCACAGCCCTCACTGTAACACTCTGATATATCCCACACCCCTCACTGTAACACTCTGATATACCCCACACCCCTCACTGTAACACTCTGATATATCCCACACCCCTCACTGTAACAGTCTGATATACCCGACACCCCTCACTGTAACAGTCTGATATACCCCACACCCCTCACTGTAACAGTCTGATATACCCCACACCCCTCACTATAACACTCTGATATACCCCACACCCCTCACTGTAACAGTCTGATATACCCCACACCCCTCACTGTAACAGTCTGATATACCCCACACCCCTCACTGTAACACTCTGATATACCCCACACCCCTCACTGTAACACTCTGATATATCCCACACCCCTCACTGTAACACTCTGATATACCCCACACCCCTCACTGTAACACTCTGATATATCCCACACCCCTCACTGTAACACTCTGATATATCCCACACCCCTCACTGTAACACTCTGATATACCCCACACCCCTCACTGTAACACTCTGATATACCCCACACCCCTCACTGTAACACTCTGATATACCCCACACCCCTCACTGTAACACTGTGATATATCCCACACCCCTCACTGTAACACTCTGATATACCCCACACCCCTCACTGTAACACTCTGATATACCCCACAGCCCTCACTGTAACACTCTGATATATCCCACACCCCTCACTGTAACACTGTGATATACCACACACCCCTCACTGTCACACTCTGATATATCCCACACCCCTCACTGTAACACTCTGATATATCCCACACCCCTCACTGTAACACTCTGATATATCCCACACCCCTCACTGTAACACTGTGATATATCCCACACCCCTCACTGTAACACTCTGAAATATCCCACACCCCTCACTGTAACACTGTGATATACCCCACACCCCTCACTGTAACACTCTGATATATCCCATACCCCTCACTGTAACACTCTGATATATCCCACACCCCTCACTGTAACACTCTGATATATCCCACACCCCTCACTGTAAAACTGTGATATACCCCACACCCCTCACTGTAACACTGTGATATACCCCACACCCCTCACTGTAACACTGTGATATATGCCACACCCCTCACTGTAACACTGTGATATACCCCACACCCCTCACTGTAACACTGTGATATACCCCACACCCCTCACTGTAACACTGTGATATACCCCACACCCCTCACTGTAACACTGTGATATATCCCACACCCCTCACTGTAACACTGTGATATATCCCACACCCCTCACTGTAACACTGTGATATACCCCACACCCCTCACTGGAACACTGTGATATACCCCACACCCCTCACTGTAACACTGTGATATATCCCACACCCCTCACTGTAACAGTGTGATATACCCCACACCCCTCACTGTAACACTCTGATATACCCCACACCCCTCACTGTAACACTGTGATATATCCCACACCCCTCACTGTAACACTGTGATATATCCCACACCCCTCACTGTAACACTGTGATATACCCCACACCCCTCACTGTAACACTCTGATATACCCCACACCCCTCACTGTAACACTGTGATATATCCCACACCCCTCACTGTAACACTCTGATATACCCCACACCCCTCACTGTAACACTCTGATATACCCCACACCCCTCACTGTAACACTCTGATATACCTCACACCCCTCACTGTAACACTGTGATATATCCCACACCCCTCACTGTAACACGCTGATATACCCCACACCCCTCACTGTAACACTGTGATATACCCCACACCCCTCACTGTAACACTGTGATATACCCCACACCCCTCACTGTAACACTGTGTTATATCCCACACCCCTCACTGTAACACTGTGATATACCCCACACCCCTCACTGTAACACTGTGATATATCCCACACCCCTCACTGTAACACTGTGATATACCCCACACCCCTCACTGTAACACTCTGATATACCCCACACCCCTCACTGTAACACTCTGATATATCCCACACCCCTCACTGTAACACTGTGATATATCCCACACCCCTCACTGTAACACTCGGATATATCCCACACCCCTCACTGTAACACTGTGATATACCCAACACCCCTCACTGTATCACTCTGATATACCCCACACCCCTCACTGTAACACTCTGATATATCCCACACCCCTCACTGTAACACTGTGATATGCCCCACACCCCTCACTGTAACACTCTGATACATCCCACACCCCTCACTGTAACACTCTGATATACCCCACACCCCTCACTGTAACACTCTGATATATCCCACACCCCTCACTGTAACAGTGTGATATATCCCACACCCCTCACTGTAACACTGTGATATATCCCACACCCCTCACTGTAACACTCTGAAATATCCCACACCCCTCACTGTAACACTGTGATATATCCCACACCCCTCACTGTAACACTCTGAAATATCCCACACCCCTCACTGTAACACTGTGATATATCCCACACCCGTCACTTTAACACTCTGATATATCCCACACCCCTCACTGTAACACTGTGATATATCCCACACCCCTCACTGTAACACTCTGATATATCCCACACCCCTCACTGTAAAACTGTGATATACCCCACACCCCTCACTGTAACACTGTGATATACCCCACACCCCTCACTGTAACACTCTGATATATCCCACACCCCTCACTGTAACACTGTGATATACCCCACACCCCTCACTGTAACACTGTGATATACCCCACACCCCTCACTGTAACACTGTGATATACCCCACACCCCTCACTGTAACACTGTGATATATCCCACACCCCTCACTGTAACACTGTGATATATCCCACACCCCTCACTGTAACACTGTGATATACCCCACACCCCTCACTGTAACACTGTGATATACCCCACACCCCTCACTGTAACACTGTGATATATCCCACACCCCTCACTGTAACGGTGTGATATACCCCACACCCCTCACTGTAACACTCTGATATACCCCACACCCCTCACTGTAACACTGTGATATATCCCACACCCCTCACTGTAACACTGTGATATATCCCACACCCCTCACTGCAACACTGTGATATATCCCACACCCCTCACTGTAACACTCTGATATACCCCACACCCCTCACTGTAACACTGTGATATATCCCACACCCCTCACTGTAACACTCTGAAAAACCCCACACCCCTCACTGTAACACTCTGATATACCCCACACCCCTCACTGTAACACTCTGATATACCTCACACCCCTCACTGTAACACTGTGATATATCCCACACCCCTCACTGTAACACTCTGATATACCCCACACCCCTCACTGTAACACTGTGATATACCCCACACCCCTCACTGCAACACTGTGATATACACCACACCCCTCACTGTAACACTGTGATATACCCCACACCCCTCACTGTAACAGTCTGATATATCCCACACCCCTCACTGTAACAGTCTGATATACCCCACACCCCTCACTGTAACATTCTGATATATCCCACACCCCTCACTGTAACACTGTGATATACCCCACACCCCTCACTGTAACACTGTGATATATCCCACACCCCTCACTGTAACACTGTGATATACCCCACACCCCTCACTGTAACACTCTGATATACCCCACACCCCTCACTGTAACACTCTGATATATCCCACACCCCTCACTGTAACACTGTGATATATCCCACACCCCTCACTGTAACACTCGGATATATCCCACACCCCTCACTGTAACACTGTGATATACCCAACACCCCTCACTGTAACACTCTGATATACCCCACACCCCTCACTGTAACACTCTGATATACCCCACACCCCTCACTGTAACACTCTGATATACCCCACACCCCTCACTGTAACACTCTGATATACCCCACACCCCTCACTGTAACACTCTGATATACCCCACACCCCTCACTGTAACACTCTGATATATCCCACACCCCTCACGGTAACAGTGTGATATATCCCACACCCCTCACTGTAACACTGTGATATATCCCACACCCCTCACTGTAACACTCTGAAATATCCCACACCCCTCACTGTAACACTGTGATATATCCCACACCCCTCACTGTAACACTCTGATATATCCCACAACCCTCACTGTAACACTGTGATATATCCCACACCCGTCACTTTCACACTCTGATATATCCCACACCCCTCACTTTAACACTCTGATATATCCCACACCCCTCACTGTAACACTGTGATATACCCCACACCCCTCACTGTAACACTGTGATATACCCCACACCCCTCACTGTAACACTGTGATATACCCCACACCCCTCACTGTAACACTGTGATATACACCACACCCCTCACTGTAACACTGTGATATATCCCACACCCCTCACTGTAACACTGTGATATATCCCACACCCCTCACTGTAACACTGTGATATACCCCACACCCCTCACTGTAACACTGTGATATACCCCACACCCCTCACTGTAACACTGTGATATATCCCACACCCCTCACTGTAACACTGTGATATATCCCACACCCCTCACTGTAACACTGTGATATACCCCACACCCCTCACTGTAACACTGTGATATACCCCACACCCCTCACTGTAACACTGTGATATATCCCACACCCCTCACTGTAACACTGTGATATACCCCACACCCCTCACTGTAACACTGTGATATACCCCACACCCCTCACTGTAACACTGTGATATACCCCACACCCCTCACTGTAACACTGTGATATATCCCACACCCCTCACTGTAACAGTCTGATATACCCCACACCCCTCACTGTAACACTCTGATATACCCCACACCCCTCACTGTAACACTCTGATATATCCCACACCCCTCACTGTAACAGTCTGATATACCCAACACCCCTCTCTGTAACAGTCTGATATATCCCACACCCCTCACTGTAACACTCTGATATACCCCACACCCCTCACTGTAACACTCTGATATATCCCACACCCCTCACTGTAACAGTCTGATATACCCCACACCCCTCACTGTAACAGTCTGATATATCCCACACCCCTCACTGTAACAGTCTGATATACCCCACACCCCTCTCTGTAACAGTCTGATATATCATACACCCCTCACTGTAACACTCTGATATACCCCACACCCCTCACTGTAACACTGTGATATACCCCACACCCCTCACTGTAACACTGTGATATACCCCACAACCCTCACTGTAACACTGTGATATACCCCACACCCCTCACTGTAACACTGTGATATACCCCACACCCCTCACTGTAACACTGTGATATACCCCACACCCCTCACTGTAACACTGTGATATACCCCACACCCCTCACTGTAACACTCTGATATACCCCACACCCCTCACTGTAACACTCTGATATACCCCACACCCCTCACTGTAACACTGTGATATACCCCACACCCCTCACTGTAACACTGTGATATACCCCACACCCCTCACTGTAACACTGTGATATACCCCACACCCCTCACTGGAACACTGTGATATACCCCACACCCCTCACTGTAACACTGTGATATATCCCACACCCCTCACTGCAACACTGTGATATACCCCAAACTCCTCACTGTAACACTGTGATATACCCCACACCCCTCACTGTAACACTGTGATATATCCCACACCCCTCACTGTAACACTGTGATATACCCCACACCCCTCACTGTAACACTGTGATATACCCCACACCCCTCACTGTAACACTGTGATATACCCCACACCCCTCACTGTAACACTGTGATATACCCCACACCCCTCACTGTAACACTGTGATATACCCCAAACCCCTCACTGTAACACTGTGATATACCCCACACCCCTCACTGTAACACTGTGATATACCCCACACCCCTCACTGTAACACTGTGATATATCCCACACCCCTCACTGTAACATTCTGATATACCCCACACCCCTCACTGTAACAGTCTGATATATCCCACACCCCTCACTGTAACATTCTGATATACCCCACACCCCTCACTGTAACACTGTGATATATCCCACACCCCTCACTGTAACACTCTGAAATATCCCACACCCCTCACTGTAACACTGTGATATATCCCACACCCCTCACTGTAACACTCTGAAATATCCCACACCCCTCACTGTAACACTGTGATATATCCCACACCCGTCACTTTAACACTCTGATATATCCCACACCCCTCACTGTAACACTCTGAAATATCCCACACCCCTCACTGTAACACTGTGATATATCCCACACCCCTCACTGTAACACTGTGATATATCCCACACCCCTCACTGTAACACTCTGATATATCCCACACCCCTCACTGTAACACTGTGATATACCCCACACCCCTCACTGTAACACTGTGATATACCCCACACCCCTCACTGTAACACTGTGATATACCCCACACCCCTCACTGTAACACTGTGATATACCCCACACCCCTCACTGTAACACTGTGATATACCCCACACCCCTCACTGTAACACTGTGATATACACCACACCCCTCACTGTAACACTGTGATATATCCCACACCCCTCACTGTAACACTGTGATATATCCCACACCCCTCACTGTAACACTGTGATATACCCCACACCCCTCACTGTAACACTGTGATATACCCCACACCCTTCACTGTAACACTGTGATATATCCCACACCCCTCACTGTAACACTGTGATATATCCCACACCCCTCACTGTAACACTGTGATATACCCCACACCCCTCACTGTAACACTGTGATATACCCCACACCCCTCACTGTAACACTGTGATATATCCCACACCCCTCACTGTAACACTGTGATATACCCCACACCCCTCACTGTAACACTGTGATATACCCCACACCCCTCACTGTAACACTGTGATATACCCCACACTCCTCACTGTAACACTGTGATATATCCCACACCCCTCACTGTAACAGTCTGATATACCCCACACCCCTCACTGTAACACTCTGATATACCCCACACCCCTCACTGTAACACTCTGATATATCCCACACCCCTCACTGTAACAGTCTGATATACCCCACACCCCTCTCTGTAACAGTCTGATATATCCCACACCCCTCACTGTAACACTCTGATATACCCCACACCCCTCACTGTAACACTCTGATATATCCCACACCCCTCACTGTAACAGTCTGATATACCCCACACCCCTCACTGTAACACTCTGATATATCCCACACCCCTCACTGTAACAGTCTGATATACCCCACACCCCTCTCTGTAACAGTCTGATATATCCCACACCCCTCACTGTAACACTCTGATATACCCCACACCCCTCACTGTAACACTGTGATATACCCCACACCCCTCACTGTAACACTGTGATATACCCCACAACCCTCACTGTAACACTGTGATATACCCCACACCCCTCACTGTAACACTGTGATATACCCCACACCCCTCACTGTAACACTGTGATATACCCCACACCCCTCACTGTAACACTGTGATATACCCCACACCCCTCACTGTAACATTGTGATATACCCCACACCCCTGACTGTAACACTGTGATATACCCCACACCCCTCACTGTAACACTGTGATATACCCCACACCCCTCACTGTAACACTGTGATATACCCCACACACCTCACTGTAACACTGTGATATACCCCACACACCTCACTGTAACACTGTGATATAACCCACACCCCTCACTGTAACACTGTGATATATCCCACACCCCTCACTGTAACACTGTGATATACCCCAAACCCCTCACTGTAACACTGTGATATACCCCACACCCCTCACTGTAACACTGTGATATATCCCACACCCCTCACTGTAACACTGTGATATACCCCACACCCCTCACTGTAACACTGTGATATACCCCACACCCCTCACTGTAACACTGTGATATACCCCACACCCCTCACTGTAACACTGTGATATACCCCACACCCCTCACTGTAACACTGTGATATACCCCACACCCCTCACTGTAACACTGTGATTTTCCCCAAACCCCTCACTGTAACACTGTGATATACCCCACACCCCTCACTGTAACACTGTGATATACCCCACACCCCTCACTGTAACACTGTGATATACCCCACACCCCTCACTGTAACACTGTGATATATCTCACACCCCTCACTGTAACATTCTGATATACCCCACACCCCTCACTGTAACAGTCTGATATATCCCACACCCCTCACTGTAACATTCTGATATACCCCACACCCCTCACTGTAACACTGTGATATATCCCACACCCCTCACTGTAACACTGTGATATACCCCACACCCCTCACTGTAACACTGTGATATACCCCACACCCCTCACTGTAACATTGTGATATACCCCACACCCCTGACTGTAACACTGTGATATACCCCACACCCCTCACTGTAACACTGTGATATACCCCACACCCCTCACTGTAACACTGTGATATACCCCACACACCTCACTGTAACACTGTGATATACCCCACACACCTCACTGTAACACTGTGATATAACCCACACCCCTCACTGTAACACTGTGATATATCCCACACCCCTCACTGTAACACTGTGATATACCCCAAACCCCTCACTGTAACACTGTGATATACCCCACACCCCTCACTGTAACACTGTGATATATCCCACACCCCTCACTGTAACACTGTGATATACCCCACACCCCTCACTGTAACACTGTGATATACCCCACACCCCTCACTGTAACACTGTGATATACCCCACACCCCTCACTGTAACACTGTGATATACCCCACACCCCTCACTGTAACACTGTGATATACCCCACACCCCTCACTGTAACACTGTGATTTTCCCCAAACCCCTCACTGTAACACTGTGATATACCCCACACCCCTCACTGTAACACTGTGATATACCCCACACCCCTCACTGTAACACTGTGATATACCCCACACCCCTCACTGTAACACTGTGATATATCTCACACCCCTCACTGTAACATTCTGATATACCCCACACCCCTCACTGTAACAGTCTGATATATCCCACACCCCTCACTGTAACATTCTGATATACCCCACACCCCTCACTGTAACACTGTGATATATCCCACACCCCTCACTGTAACACTGTGATATACCCCAAACCCCTCACTGTAACACTGTGATATACCCCACACCCCTCACTGTAACACTGTGATATACCCCACACCCCTCACTGTAACACTGTGATATACCCCACAACCCTCACTGTAACACTGTGATATATCCCACACCCCTCACTGTAACACTCTGATATACCCCACACCCCTCACTGTAACAGTCTGATATACCCCACACCCCTCACTGTAACACTGTGATATATCCCACACCCCTCACTGTAACACTCTGATATACCCCACACCCCTCACTGTAACATTCTGATATACCCCACACCCCTCACTGTAACATTCGGATATACCCCACACCCCTCACTGTAACACTGTGATATACCCCACACCCCTCACTGTAACACTGTGACAAATCCCACACCCCTCACTGTAACACTCTGATATACCCCACACCCCTCACTGTAACACTGTGATATCCCCCACACCCCTCACTGTAACACTGTGATATACCCCACACCCCTCACTGTAACACTGTGATATACCCCACACCCTCACTGTAACACTCTGATATATCCCACACCCTCACTGTAACACTCTGATATATCCCACACCCCTCACTGTAACACTCTGATATACCCCACACCCCTCACTGTAACAGTCTGATATATCCCACACCCCTCACTGTAACAGTCCGATATACCCCACACCCCTCACTGTAACACTGTGATATACCCCACACCCCTCACTGTAACACTCTGATATACCCCACACCCCTCACTGTAACACTCTGATATACCCCACACCCCTCACTGTAACACTGTGATATACCCCACACCCCTCACTGTAACAGTCTGATATACCCCACACCCCTCACTGTAACACTCTGATATACCCCACACCCCTCACTGTAACACTCTGATATACCCCACACCCCTCACTGTAACACTCTGATATTCCCCACACCACTCACTGTAACACTGTGATATACCCCACACCCCTCACTGTAACACTCTGATATTCCCCACACCTCTCACTGTAACACTGTGATATACCCCACACCCCTCACTGTAACAGTCTGATATACCCCACACCCCTCACTGTAACACTCTGATATACCCCACACCCCTCACTGTAACACTGTGATATATCCCACACCCCTCACTGTAACACTCTGATATACCCCACACCCCTCACTGTAACACTGTGATATATCCCACACCCCTCACTGTAACACTCTGATATACCCCACACCCCTCACTGTAACACTGTGATATACCCCACACCCCTCACTGTAACACTGTGATATACCCAACACCCCTCACTGTACCACTGTGATATACCCCACACCCCTCACTGTAACACTGTGATATATCCCACACCCCTCACTGTAACACTCTGATATACCCCACACCCCTCACTGTAACACTGTGATATATCCCACACCCCTCACTGTAACACTCTGATATACCCCACACCCCTCACTGTAACACTGTGATATTCCCCACACCCCTCACTGTAACACTCTGATATACCCCACACCCCTCACTGTAACACTCTGATATACCCCACACCCCTCACTGTAACACTCTGATATACCCCACACCCCTCACTGTAACACTCTGATATACCCCACACCCCTCACTGTAACACTGTGATATACCCCACACCCCTCACTGTAACACTGTGATATACCCCACACCCCTCACTGTAACACTGTGATATACCCAACACCCCTCACTGTAACACTGTGATATACCCCACACCCCTCACTGTAACACTGTGATATACCCCACACCCCTCACTGTAACACTGTGATATACCCCACACCCCTCACTGTAACACTGTGATATATCCCACACCCCTCACTGTAACACTCTGATATACCCCACACCCCTCACTGTAACACTGTGATATACCCCACAACCCTCACTGTAACACTGTGATATAACCCACACCCCTCACTGTAACACTGTGATATACCCCACACCCCTCACTGTAACAGTCTGATATACCCCACACCCCTCACTGTAACACTCTGATATACCCCACACCCCTCACTGTAACAGTCTGATATACCCCACACCCCTCACTGTAACACTCTGATATACCCCACACCCCTCACTGTAACACTCTGATATATCCCACATCCCTCACTGTAACAGTCTGATATACCCCACACCCCTCACTGTAACACTCTGATATACCCCACACTCCTCACTGTAACACTGTGATATACCCCACACCCCTCACTGTAACAGTCTGATATATCCCACACCCCTCACTGTAACACTCTGATATACCCCACACCCCTCACTGTAACACTCTGATATACCCCACACCCCTCACTGTAACACTCTGATATACCCCACACCCCTCACTGTAACACTGTGATATACCCCACACCCCTCACTGTAACACTGTGATATACCCCACACCCCTCACTGTAACACTCTGATATACCCCACACCCCTCACTGTAACACTGTGATATACCCCACACCCCTCACTGTAACACTGTGATATATCCCACACCCCTCACTGTAACACTCTGATATTCCCCACACCCCTCACTGTAACACTGTGATATACCCCACACCTCTCACTGTAACACTGTGATATTCCCCACACCCCTCACTGTAACACTGTGATATATCCCACACCCCTCACTGTAACATTCTGATATACCCCACACCCCTCACTGTAACACTGTGATATATCCCACACCCCTCACTGTAACACTCTGATATACCCCACACCCCTCACTGTAACACTGTGATATATCCCACACCCCTCACTGTAACACTCTGATATACCCCACACCCCTCACTGTAACACTGTGATATACCCCACACCCTCACTGTAACACTGTGATATATCCCACACCCCTCACTGTAACACTGTGATATACCCAACACCCCTCACTGTAACACTGTGATATACCCCACACCCCTCACTGTAACACTGTGATATACCCCACACCCCTCACTGTAACACTGTGATATACCCCACACCCCTCACTGTAACACTGTGATATACCCCACACACCTCACTGTAACACTGTGATATACCCCACACCCCTCACTGTAACACTGTGATATAGCCCACACCCCTCACTGTAACACTGTGATATATCCCACACCCCTCACTGTAACACTGTGATATACCCCAAACCCCTCACCGTAACACTGTGATATACCCCACACCCCTCACTGTAACACTGTGATACATCCCACACCCCTCACTGTAACACTGTGATATACCCCACACCCCTCACTGTAACACTGTGATATACCCCACACCCCTCACTGTAACACTGTGATATACCCCACACCCCTCACTGTAACACTGTGATATACCCCACACCCCTCACTGTAACACTGTGATATATCCCACACCCCTCACTGTAACACTGTGATATACCCCAAACCCCTCACTGTAACACTGTGATATACCCCACACCACTCACTGTAACACTGTGATATACCCCACACCCCTCATTGTAACACTGTGATATATCCCACACCCCTCACTGTAACAGTCTGATATATCCCACACCCCTCACTGTAACATTCTGATATCCCCCACACCCCTCACTGTAACACTGTGATATATCCCACACCCCTCACTGTAACAGTCTGATATATCCCACACCCCTCACTGTAACACTCTGATATACCCCACACCCCTCACTGTAACACTGTGATATACCCCACACCCCTCACTGTAACACTGTGATATACCCCACACCCCTCACTGTAACACTGTGATATACCCCACACCCCTCACTGTAACACTGTGATATACCCCACACCCCTCACTGTAACACTGTGATATACCCCACACCCCTCACTGTAACAGTCTGATATATCCCACACCCTCACTGTAACACTCTGATATATCCCACACCCCTCACTGTAACACTCTGATATACCCCACACCCCTCACTGTAAAACTGTGATATATCCCACACCCCTCACTGTAACAGTCTGATATATCCCACACCCCTCACTGTAACACTGTGATATACCCCACACCCCTCACTGTAACACTCTGATATACCCCACACCCCTCACTGTAACACTCTGATATACCCCACACCCCTCACTGTAACACTCTGATATACCCCACACCCCTCACTGTAACACTGTGATATACCCCACACCCCTCACTGTAACAGTCTGATATACCCCACACCCCTCACTGTAACACTCTGATATACCCCACACCCCTCACTGTAACACTCTGATATTCCCCACACCCCTCACTGTAACACTGTGATATACCCCACACCCCTCACTGTAACACTCTGATATACCCCACACCCCTCACTGTAACACTCTGATATACCCCACACCCCTCACTGTAACACTCTGATATACCCCACACCCCTCACTGTAACACTGTGATATACCCCACACCTCTCACTGTAACACTGTGATATACCCCACACCCCTCACTGTAACAGTCTGATATACCCCACACCCCTCACTGTAACACTGTGATATACCCCACACCCCTCACTGTAACACTGTGATATACCCCACACCTCTCACTGTAACACTGTGATATACCCCACACCCCTCACTGTAACACTGTGATATACCCCACACCCCTCACTGTAACAGTCTGATATACCCCACACCCCTCACTGTAACACTCTGATATACCCCACACCCCTCACTGTAACACTGTGATATATCCCACACCCCTCACTGTAACACTCTGATATACCCCACACCCCTCACTGTAACACTGTGATATATCCCACACCCCTCACTGTAACACTCTGATATACCCCACACCCCTCACTGTAACACTGTGATATACCCCACACCCCTCACTGTAACACTGTGATATACCCAACACCCCTCACTGTAACACTGTGATATACCCCACACCCCTCACTGTAACACTGTGATATATCCCACACCCCTCACTGTAACACTCTGATATACCCCACACCCCTCACTGTAACACTGTGATATATCCCACACCCCTCACTGTAACACTCTGATATACCCCACACCCCTCACTGTAACACTCTGATATACCCCACACCCCTCACTGTAACACTCCGATATACCCCACACCCCTCACTGTAACACTCTGATATACCCCACACCCCTCACTGTAACACTCTGATATACCCCACACCCCTCACTGTAACACTGTGATATACCCCACACCCCTCACTGTAACACTGTGATATACCCCACACCCCTCACTGTAACACTGTGATATACCCAACACCCCTCACTGTAACACTGTGATATACCCCACACCCCTCACTGTAACACTGTGATATACCCCACACCCCTCACTGTAACACTGTGATATACCCCACACCCCTCACTGTAACACTGTGATATATACCACACCCCTCACTGTAACACTCTGATATACCCCACACCCCTCACTGTAACACTGTGATATACCCCACACCCCTCACTGTAACACTGTGATATAACCCACACCCCTCACTGTAACACTGTGATATACCCCACACCCCTCACTGTAACAGTCTGATATACCCCACACCCCTCACTGAAACACTCTGATATACCCCACACCCCTCACTGTAACAGTCTGATATACCCCACACCCCTCACTGTAACACTCTGATATACCCCACACTCCTCACTGTAACACTCTGATATATCCCACACCCCTCACTGTAACAGTCTGATATACCCCACACCCCTCACTGTAACACTCTGATATACCCCACACTCCTCACTGTAACACTGTGATATACCCCACACCCCTCACTGTAACAGTCTGATATATCCCACACCCCTCACTGTAACACTCTGATATACCCCACACCCCTCACTGTAACACTCTGATATACCCCACACCCCTCACTGTAACACTCTGATATTCCCCACACCCCTCACTGTAACACTCTGATATACCCCACACCCCTCACTGTAACACTGTGATATACCCCACACCCCTCACTGTAACACTGTGATATACCCCACACCCCTCACTGTAACACTCTGATATACCCCACACCCCTCACTGTAACACTGTGATATACCCCACACCCCTCACTGTAACACTGTGATATATCCCACACCCCTCACTGTAACACTCTGATATACCCCACTCCCCTCACTGTAACACTGTGATATACCCCACACCCCTCACTGTAACACTGTGATATACCCCACACCCCTCACTGTAACACTGTGATATACCCCACACCCCTCACAGTAACACTCTGATATATCCCACACCCCTCACTGTAACACTCTGATATATCCCACACCCCTCACTGTAACACTCTGATATACCCCACACCCCTCACTGTAACACTGTGATATACCCCACACCCCTCACTGTAACACTGTGATATACCCCACACCCCTCACTGTAACACTCTGATATACCCCACACCCCTCACTGTAACACTGTGATATACCCCACACCCCTCACTGTAACAGTCTGATATACCCCACACCCCTCACTGTAACACTCTGATATACCCCACACCCCTCACTGTAACACTCTGATATACCCCACACCCCTCACTGTAACACTCTGATATACCCCACACCCCTCACTGTAACACTCTGATATACCCCACACCCCTCACTGTAACACTGTGATATACCCCACACCCCTCACTGTAACATTCTGATATACCCCACACCCCTCACTGTAACAGTCTGATATATCCCACACCCCTCACTGTAACACTCTGATATACCCCACACCCCTCACTGTAACACTCTGATATTCCCCACACCCCTCATTGTAACACTCTGATATATCCCACACCCCTCACTGTAACACTGTGATATACCCCACACCTCTCACTGTAACACTGTGATATATCCCACACCCCTCACTGTAACACTCTGATATACCCCACACCCCTCACTGTAACACTGTGATATACCCAACACCCCTCACTGTAACACTGTGATATACCCCACACCCCTCACTGTAACACTGTGATATACCCCACACCCCTCACTGTAACACTGTGATATACCCCACACCCCTCACTGTAACACTGTGATATATCCCACACCCCTCACTGTAACACTCTGAAAAACCCCACACCCCTCACTGTAACACTCTGATATACCCCACACCCCTCACTGTAACACTGTGATATAACCCACACTCCTCACTGTAACACTGTGATATACCCCACACCCCTCACTGTAACAGTCTGATATACCCCACACCCCTCACTGTAACACTCTGATATACCCCACACCCCTCACTGTAACACTCTGATATATCCCACACCCCTCACTGTAACAGTCTGATATACCCCACACCCCTCACTGTAACAGTCTGATATATCCCACACCCCTCACTGTAACAGTCTGATATACCCCACACCCCTCACTGTAACACTCTGATATACCCCACACCCCTCACTGTAACAGTCTGATATATCCCACACCCCTCACTGTAACAGTCTGATATACCCCACACCCCTCACTGTAACACTCTGATATATCCCACACCCCTCACTGTAACAGAGTGATATATCCCACACCCCTCACTGTAACACTCTGATATACCCCACACCCCTCACTGTAACACTGTGATATACCCCACACCCCTCACTGTAACACTCTGATATTCCCCACACCCCTCACTGTAACACTCTGATATACCCCACACCCCTCACTGTAACACTGTGATATACCCCACACCCCTCACTGTAACACTCTGATATATCCCACACCCCTCACTGTAACACTCTGATATACCCCACTCCCCTCACTGTAACACTGTGATATACCCCACACCCCTCACTGTAACACTGTGATATACCCCACACCCCTCACTGTAACACTGTGATATACCCCACACCCCTCACTGTAACACTGTGATATACCCCACACCCCTCACTGTAACACTGTGATATATCCCACACCCCTCACTGTAACACTCTGATATACCCCACACCCCTCACTGTAACACTGTGATATACCCCACACCCCTCACTGTAACACTGTGATATACCCCACACCCCTCACTGTAACACTGTGATATACCCCACACCCCTCACTGTAACACTGTGATATACCCCACACCCCTCACTGTAACACTGTGATATACCCCACACCCCTCACTGTAACACTGTGATATACCCCACACCCCTCACTGTAACACTGTGATATATCCCACACCCCTCACTGTAACATTCTGATATACCCCACACCCCTCACTGTAACAGTCTGATATACCCCACACACCTCACTGTAACACTCTGATATACCCCACACCCCTCACTGTAACAGTCTGATATATCCCACACCCCTCACTGTAACATTCTGATATACCCCACACCCCTCACTGTAACACTCTGATATATCCCACACCCCTCACTGTAACATTCTGATATATCCCACACCCCTCACTGTAACACTCTGATATATCCCACACCCCTCACTGTAACATTCTGATATATCCCACACCCCTCACTGTAACATTCTGATATACCCCACACCCCTCACTGTAACACTCTGATATACCCCACACCCCTCACTGTAACATTCTGATATACCCCACACCCCTCACTGTAACACTCTGATATATCCCACACCCCTCACTGTAACATTCTGATATACCCCACACCCCTCACTGTAACACTCTGATATATCCCACACCCCTCACTGTAACATTCTGATATACCCCACACCCCTCACTTTAACACTCTGATATATCCCACACCCCTCACTGTAACATTCTGATATATCCCACACCCCTCACTGTAACACTCTGATATATCCCACACCCCTCACTGTAACATTCTGATATATCCCACACCCCTCACTGTAACACTCTGATATATCCCACACCCCTCACTGTAACACTCTGATATACCCCACACCCCTCACTGTAACACTGTGATATACCCCACACCCCTCACTGTAACACTGTGATATACCCCACACCCCTCACTGTAACAGTCTGATATATCCCACACCCCTCACTGTAACACTCTGATATATCCCACACCCCTCACTGTAACACTCTGATATACCCCACACCCCTCACTGTAACACTGTGATATACCCCACACCCCTCACTGTAACACTGTGATATACCCCACACCCCTCACTGTAACACTGTGATATATCCCACACCCCTCACTGTAACACTGTTCGGGTAAAATTTGGGCTGTTGGGTCAATGGCAAAGATGAAGTGACTATTGTGTCCATGGCGGCGGTCATTGCCCTAAAACCACACCGAAATGCGCTTTGCGCAGACCAGACTAACCCTAATTAAAAGCTTAAACATAACACTTGACTACTAAACAAAATGGATTCTGTGACTGTGGGAAAGACAGTTAAAGTGCTGAGTTTGTATATTCCAAAACTGACTTACAGTCTGGGAATACAAAAGACATTTCACAACGAGCTGATAAAAACTACAGAACCAGACTGAATAGACAAAGACCACACTGTCTTAAGGTGATAACAGTTGTTTTAATATGATGGGATGTCCACGGTTGCTGTGCGGGCTTAATTGGCGAATGTGTAAACTAATAAAGACGAATGATGTATGAGCTGCTGAAAATCTGTATTTCAAAGGTATAAAAAAGCGTGACAACCATTTTGAAGTTGAGGAGGTAGTTGCGAACGCTGCAGAGCGTCGAGTTCTTCTCCCAAAGTACTGGCCGAGTCCTGATGGACATAGCTGCCAGACTGGGCCTGCATCAGGTGGTGAGCGAACCAACATGAGGGAAAAACTGACTTGACCTCGTCCTCACCAATCTACCTGTTGCAGATGCATCTGTCCATGACAGTATTGATAGGAAAGACCACTGCACAGTCCTTGTGGAGATGAAGTCCCATCTTCGCACTGAGGACACCATCCAACGTGTTGTGTGGCACTACCACCGTGCTAAATGGGATAGATTCAGAACAGATCTAGCAGCTCAAAACTGGGCATCCATGAGGCGCTGTGGGCCATCAGCAGCAGCAGAATTGTATTCCAGCACAATCTGTAACCTCATGGCCCGGCATATTCCTCACTCTACCATTACCAACAAGCCAGGGGATCAACCCTGGTTCAATGAGGAGTGTAGAAGAGCATGCCAGGAGCAGCACCAGGCGTACCTAAAAATGAGGTGCCAACCTGATGAAGGTACAACTCAGGACTACATGCATGCTAAACAGCGGAAGCAACATGCTATAGACAGAGCTAAGCGATTCCACAACCAACGGATCAGATCAAAGCTCTGCAATCCTGCCACATCCAGTCGTGAATGGTGGTGGACAATTAAACAACTAACAGGAGGAGGAGGCTCTGCAAACATCCCCATCCTCAATGATGGCGGAGTCCAGCACGTGAGTGCAAAAGACAAGGCTGAAGCGTTTGCAGCCATCTTCAGCCAGAAGTGCCGAGTGGATGATCCATCTCGGCCTCCTCCCGATATCCCCACCATCACAGAAGCCAGTCTTCAGCCAATTCGATTCACTCCACGTGATATCAAGAAACGGCTGAGTGCACTGGATACAACAAAGGCTATGGGCCCCGACAACATCCCAGCTGTAGTGCTGAAGACTTGCGCTCCAGAACTAGCTGCGTCTCTCGCCAAGCTGTTCCAGTATAGCTACAACACTGGCATCTACCCGACAATGTGGAAAATTGCCCAGGTATGTCCTGTCCACAAAAAGCAGGACAAATCCAATCCGGCCAACTACCGCCCCATCAGTCTACTCTCAATCATCAGCAAAGTGATGGAAGGTGTCGTCGACAGTGCTATCAAGCGACACTTACTCACCAATAACCTGCTCACCGATGCTCAGTTTGGGTTCCGCCAGGACCACTCGGCTCCAGACCTCATTACAGCCTTGGTCCAAACATGGACAAAAGAGCTGAATTCCAGAGGTGAGGTGAGAGTGACTGCCCTTGACATCAAGGCAGCATTTGACCGAGTGTGGCACCAAGGAGCCCTAGTAAAATTGAAGTCAATGGGAATCAGGGGGAAAACTCTCCAGTGGCTGGAGTCACACCTAGCACAAAGGAAGATGGTAGTGGTTGTTGGAGGCCAATCATCTCAGCCCCAGGGCATTGCTGCACCAGTTCCTCAGGGCAGTGTCCTAGGCCCAACCATCTTCAGCTGCTTCATCAATGACCTTCCCTCCATCATAAGGTCAGAAATGGGAATGTTCGCTGATGACTGCACAGTGTTCAGTTCCATTCGCAACCCCTCAAATAATGAAGCAGTCCGAGCCCGCATGCAGCAAGACCTGGACAACATCCAGGCTTGGGCTGATAAGTGGCAAGTAACATTCGCGCCAGATAGGTGCCAGGCAATGACCATCTCCAAAAAGAGAGAGTCTAACCACCTCCCCTTGACATTCAACGGCATTACCATCACCGAATCCCCCACCATCAATATCCTGGGGTCACCATTGACCAGAAACTTAACTGGACCAGCCATATAAATACTGTGGCTACAAGAGCAGGTCAGAGGCTGGGTATTCTGCGGCGAGTGACTCACCTCCTGACTCCCCAAAGCCTTTCCACCATCTACAAGGCACAAGTCAGGAGTGTGATGGAATACTCTCCACTTGCCTGGATGAGTGCAGCTCCAACAACACTCAAGAAGCTTGACATCATCCAGGACAAAGCGGCCCGCTTGATTGGCACCCCATCCACCACCCTAAACATTCACTCCCTTCACCACCGGCGCACAGTGGCTGCAGTGTGTACCATCCACAGGATGCACTGCAGCAACTCGCCAAGGCTTCTTCGACAGCACCTCCCAAACCCGCGACCTCTACCACCTAGAAGGACAAGGGCAGCAGGCACATGGGAACAACACCACCTGCACGTTCCCCTCCAAGTCACACACCATCCCGACTTGGAAATATATCGCCGTTCCTTCATCGTCGCTGGGTCAAAATCCTGGAACTTCCTTCCTAACAGCACTGTGGGAGAACCTTCACCACACGGACTGCAGCGGTTCAAGAAGGCGGCTCACCACCAACTTTTCAAGGGCAATTAGGGATGGGCAATAAATGCCGGCCTTGCCAGCGACACCCACATCCCATGAACAAATAAAAAAAACAGCCTGATATACCCCACACGCCTCACTGTAACACTGATATACCCCACACCCCTCACTGTAACACTGATATACCCCACACCCCTCACTGTAACACTGATATACCCCACACCCCTCACTGTAACACTGATATACCCCACACCCCTCAATGTGACATAGAATTACATAGAATGTACAGAACAGAAACAGGCCATTAGTCCCAACTGGTCTGTGCCGATGTCCATGCTCCACATGAGCCTCCTCCCTCCCTACTTCATCTAACCCTATCAGCATATCCTTCTATTCCTTTCTCCCTCATGTGTTTATCCAGCTTCCCCTTAAATGTATCTATGCTATTCACCTCAACTACTCCTTGTGGTAACGAGTTCCACATTCTAACCACTCTCTGGGTAAAGAAGCTTCTCCTGAATTCCCTATTGGATTTATTAGTGACTATCTTATATTTATGGCTCCTAGTTCTGGTCTCCCCCACAACTGGAAACATCTTTCTCCAAATTTCAATCTTTGTCAGGTCTGATTTCCCAATTTAACCATTGAAGTACCATCAGCACTTTGCCAGTTCAGATGTAGCCTGTCCTTGTGGAATAGTTCCATCTGTCCCAGAACTGGGGCCAATGTCCAATAGAGTGGAATCCCTCTTCTGACACCACTCCTTTAGCCGTGCACTGATTTCCCTGATCGTTCTGCCCTTCCTTATTCTAGCAGGGGAGTAATCTTGAGAACAATGCTATACATGTCACAGAACTATATATGCGGTGCTTTTATGGAAACCTTCACATACCTGACGAAGGAGATAATCTCCGAAAGCTTGTGATTTTCAAATAAAACTGTTGGACTATAACCTGGTGTTGTGAGATTCCTTACATTTGATTTTATTCAACATTGTGTTTCCTCCCTGCCTGCTTCACCCTCTGGGATTGCTGGCTGAGACCTCTGCTCGCAGACCGATCGAGAGGCTCTTAATGTCCCCAGGGCAATGAGGGATCGACAGTAAATAAATACAGAAATGCTGCCCTCTGAGTCACCTCACGTCACGAGAACAAATAGGAGGAAGGCACAGAATCTGCAGCACAGAACTAAGCTCTAGACTTGGTTCTGTGAACTCCCACTGCTTTCCCTATAAACTCTGCACTCTCTGGTCAGGCCGGCAGGGTGCTGGTCAGACTGGTTAAAAGGCTGTTTAACTAGTTCAGCAGCATTTCTGTCGATGATTTCAATTGGCCCCTTTAGTTTCCGCTTACCCAAACTCCCAGAAAGTGCACACAATAACACAGGGCTTCCGTGACAGCATCAGAAATACGGGCAAAACTCGGAAATCCACTTTACACGGAGCCTGAGTCAGTTCACTCCTGGACAGTCCCAAGTTTAGCAGAACCCGCCTGCTGGGAATGGAAGAGGTGCCGGTCAGAGGTCTAAGTTCACGTTCCACTGACGTCAATGTGAGGGGTTAACAGATGGCAGTGCCCATAGGAGCATCCTGAGCCCAACTCACCACCAGCGTGAGCAAACAATGACGGGAGTCAGACCAAGCACACACTGACCAGGTTTCTCATCTCAGTAATGAATTACAGAATACAATGGGGCAAATAATTACTGTTTAATCACAAAGACTGGTTTACAAATTCTCACGTTGAGATTACAATCAGAAAAAATGTGCAACAGATATCAGTGAGAGGGGTAAGCGCATGAATGGAGGGATCCCCAGGTCAGGATTCAGTGTGTGGGGTCCCCAGGTCGAGGGTCAGTTGGGTCATGGACAGGTCTTAGTGCAGGACAGGTCAGAGGTCAGAGTGCAGTTGGGTCATGGATGAGTTAAAGTGCAGGGCAGCTCTTGTGTGAACAGTGCACCCTACATTCACATGTTGTGACCTGCTTTTTGATATTTTCTACCTTGTCCTTCTCCCCCTCGGCTACGGCTTGTTATGACAGCAAACTGCTCCCAGTTGCTGGGGTGGAGGGTTTAGCTGGGGGCAGCTCTGTGCCCTATCTCTGGGTCCCAGCGCAGCCCAAATCACCAATTCTGGTGTCACAAGGTGAGGCTCCCGACTGCCTCCAAGAGACTGATGCGGAGATTAATGAGAGCAAGCAGCTCTGGGATCCACACCATCACTAGTTACCGGGAGCTATTACATAGAATTCCATCATCTCGAAGATCAATCAGAAATATCACAGAAAGATAGGATATTTCACACTGTGACCAGACCCTAGTGAACTGATGATAGGGTCAACAGCAAAATCGGAAAAACAATTCCACACCCTCGTCTCCTCATTATTCAAGTTCCGATTTGGAGCAGATCACTTCATTTTTTTCATCGATTCCACAGCGCCTGTGATACAATAGAACAAAATCAGTCACATCAACAGGAAATAAGGAGAGACATGCGAGCAGCAATCCAGGGGATCAGGGGGTTAATGCACAGAACAACAGGTACGCTGGGGTGAGATACAGGCTGGGATGCAATCAAGGATCAAGCCCCCTCTACACTGTCCCATCAAACACTCCCAGGGCAGGTACAGCACGGTTAGATACAGAGTAATGCTCCCTCTACACTGTCCCATCAAACACTCCCAGGACAGGTACAGCACAGGTTAGATACAGAGTAAAGCTCCCTCTACACTGTCCCATCAAACACTCCCAGGGCAGATACAGCACAGGTTAGATACAGAGTAAAGCTCCCTCTACACTGTCCCATCAAACACTCCCAGAGCAGGTACAGGGTTAGATACAGGGTAAAGCTCCCTCTACACTGTCCCATCAAACACTCCCAGAGCAGGTACAGGGTTAGATACAGGGTAAAGCTCCCTCTACACTGTCCCATCAAACACTCCCAGGACAGGAACAACATGGGTTAGATACAGAGCAAAGCTCCCTCTACACTGTCCCACCAAACACTCCCAGGGCAGGTACAGCACGGGTTAGATACAGAGTAAAGCTCCCTCTACACTGTCCCACCAAACACTCCCAGGGCAGGTACAGCACGGGTTAGATACAGAGTAAAGCTCCCTCTACACTGTCCCACCAAACACTCCCAGGGCAGGTACAGCACAGGTTAGATACAGAGTAAAGCTCCCTCTACACTGTCCCATCAAACACTCCCAGGGCAGGTACAGCACGGGTTAGATACAGAGGAAAGCTCCCTCTACACTGTCCCATCAAACACTCCCAGGGCAGGTACAGCACAGGTTAGATACAGAGTAAAGCTCCCTCTACACTGTCCCATCAAACACTCCCAGGGCAGGTACAGCACGGGTTAGATACAGAGTAAAGCTCCTTCTGACATTAAATACAGTCTTGTGATGAAGAATGCAGGCATTTACATTTGGTTGGTGCAGCAAAAATAGGCTGCATCTAACTGGTTAGCTGGTACTGTAGAGGATTCAATTTGAACTAAATTTTCTGGATGTCAGAGTGGAACTGAAAGGCAGATCTTGTTGAGGTAGAGGGGGAGGGGGGGTGAATGCTCTGCTCTCTGCCTCGGGACTTTAGGCACAAGTGGGACCGTGTCAAACTGTCTGAAGTCCCAAACGAGGTATATCCCGGGGGATGTCCCAAACGAGGTGTGTCCCGGGGGATGTCCCAAACGAGGTATGTCCCGGGGGATGTCCCAAACGAGGTGTGTCCCGGGGGATGTCCCAAACGAGGTGTGTCCCGGGGGATGTCCCAAACGAGGTGTGTCCCGGGGGATGTCCCAAACGAGGTGTGTCCCGGGGGATGTCCCAAACGAGGTGTGTCCCAGGGGGATGTCCCAAACGAGGTGTGTCCCGGGGGATGTCCCAAACGAGGTGTGTCCCGGGGGATGTCCCAAACGAGGTGTGTCCCGGGGGATGTCCCAAACGAGGTGTGTCCCGGGGGATGTCCCAAACGAGGTGTGTCCCGGGGGATGTCCCAAACGAGGTGTGTCCCGGGGGATGTCCCAAACGAGGTGCGTCCCGGGGGATGTCCCAAACGAGGTGCGTCCCGGGGGATGTCCCAAACGAGGTGTGTCCCGGGGGATGTCCCAAACGAGGTGTGTCCCGGGGGATGTCCCAAACGAGGTGTGTCCCGGGGGATGTCCCAAACGAGGTGTGTCCCGGGGGATGTCCCAAACGAGGTATGTCCCGGGGGATGTCCCAAACGAGGTGTGTCCCGGGGGATGTCCCAAACGAGGTATGTCCCGGGGGGATGTCCCAAATGAGGTGTGTCCCGGGGGATGTCCCAAACGAGGTGTGTCCCAGGGGGATGTCCCAAACGAGGTGTGTCCCAGGGGGATGTCCCAAACGAGGTGTGTCCCAGGAGGATGTCCCAAACGAGGTGTGTCCCAGGGGGATGTCCCAAACGAGGTGTGTCCCAGGGGGATGTCCCAAACGAGGTGTGTCCCAGGGGATGCTGCAACTCCACTATTTGAAGCCTCCTGAAGAGAAGTTGAGGAAATTGATCACACACCTGCTCACTCTCTCGTGTTCGAGATCGATCCCACACACCTGCTCACTCTCTCGTGTTCGAGATCGATCCCACACACCTGCTCACTCTCTCGTGTTCGAGATCGATCACACACACCTGCTCACTCTCTCGTGTTCGAGATCGATCCCACACACCTGCTCACTCTCTCGTGTTCGAGATCGATCCCACACACCTGCTCACTCTCTCGTGTTCGAGATCGATCACACACACCTGCTCACTCTCTCGTGTTCGAGATCGATCCCACACACCTGCTCACTCTCTCGTGTTCGAGATCGATCACACACACCTGCTCACTCTCTCGTGTTCGAGATCGATCCCACACACCTGCTCACTCTCTCGTGTTCGAGATCGATCACACACACCTGCTCACTCTCTCGTGTTCGAGATCGATCCCACACACCTGCTCACTCTCTCGTGTTCGAGATCGATCCCACACACCTGCTCACTCTCTCGTGTTCGAGATCGATCCCACACACCTGCTCACTCTCTCGTGTTCGAGATCGATCCCACACACCTGCTCACTCTCTCGTGTTCGAGATCGATCCCACACACCTGCTCACTCTCTCGTGTTCGAGATCGATCACACACACCTGCTCACTCTCTCGTGTTCGAGATCGATCACACACACCTGCTCACTCTCTCGTGTTCGAGATCGATCACACACACCTGCTCACTCTCTCGTGTTCGAGATCGATCCCACACACCTGCTCACTCTCTCGTGTTCGAGATCGATCCCACACACCTGCTCACTCTCTCGTGTTCGAGATCGATCACACACACCTGCTCACTCTCTCGTGTTCGAGATCGATCACACACACCTGCTCACTCTCTCGTGTTCGAGATCGATCACACACACCTGCTCACTCTCTCGTGTTCGAGATCGATCACACACACCTGCTCACTGGCAAACGGTCAGGTTTGCATGGCGGCTCACACAGCAGGGTTGTTCTCTCCCCCTTGTTTGTTATCAGTAAATGAAGCAGAATTGAGAGGGGAGAGTGCCCGGCTGGGCGGCGGAACATTACCGGGGCGGTGGTGACAGGCGGAGTGCCACTCTGTTTGGTTGCTTAAGACAAACAGCCACATTTTGAAATGATGAAGGTTCAACGGCAACTTCTATCCAAACAGAACAGGGTAACAGGTCAATGTCCTGTCGGTGCTGTCTGCCTGATCAGAGAGGTTCGATGAAACTAGGTTACCATGGTACCTGAAACTCGCGGTGTGTTAAACAGTTTGGCCGCAGGATAATCTCGACATAAACTGTGAATGGGGCTGGTCCTGGGATTGAGACTGCACAGGTCCCACTTACCCCATCTCCAGTGATGCAGTTTCTCACCCACAATGTACAGGGACACGGTTACAAGTACAGCCGCTGTTAGAAAGATCCCCATTGCAGCGGGGCTGAGGAGCTCCAGAATGGGGTATACCCAGATCGCTGAGACATGGTGAATCCACAGAAGCCTGAGAAAGAGGA